>NC_034608.1:65001810-65032580 GCF_900095145.1 Mus pahari
TTTAATCCCAGCACTTGGGAGGCAGAGGCAGGTGGATTTCTGAGTTCGAGGCCAGCCTGGTCTACAGAGTGAGTTCTAGGACAGCCAGAGCAACACAGAGAAACCCTGTCTTGAAACCAAGCCCCCCCCCCAAAAAAAAACCACTGTGCATCATTTGCATCTTGGGTCATGTAAGGTGCTATATTCAACTCCCTTCGTTGAGGATCCTAACTCTTAATTGAATGACATCAGTTGTTCCTTTCAAGGTATCATGAGGTGTTAGAGCAGTCAGATAAAGCCAGCGGTGCGGTGTCAAGTACATGGAATTACGAAGATGCACTAAAACCATGGGCATGGGTGACCTAGAATACGTACGTTAATATCCTAAGAGTATTACTCACCATAATTTTAGTGGCTTAGCTTGAGATTTAAGTCTTTGGTTTAGCCTTCCCAGAATTGCCTGTGGAAACTTGATACATGAAGAAATTCAGCCTATTCCTTACCCTCCCATCTCTCAGACAACACCCCCACGCACGAAATGTTTAGGACCAACAGTTGGAACTGCTTGTAACAAGAACCCCATAGACATGCCTCAGCACATCACACTGGAGCCTAAGAATGGTCCCGATTATTCCCAAGACAGGTTCGGGAACACAAATTTCTCTTTTGAAGGAAAGAGTGGTTTTTAGTAGCAATTAATCAGAGTAAAATATTTGTCAGCAGTGGCATTTTAATTACGCATATGTATTCAATAAAACACGTAAATGGAATGAATAAATAGGTTATTTTTCCCACAAACCAGTTCCCTGAAGCTACAACTTAATACTGAGCCCCTCTGAGGTTAAATGTCTATGAAGCTGCATGGTCTGCTAAGAAGTAGGGTTCAAACTCATGTTTCCAAAACGCAGCTTCATGACATACTAATTATCTGAAATTTAATGTGATTAAGCATTAAACGATGGTATTTCCTTGAATTTAATGACAGTCCTATTTTCATGTCAAATTTGATTATAAGAACCAGCGTTCAGAGCGAACTGTTTAAAATCCCAAATCATTAACAGATCATTTAGGATTTTTGTCTCAGATCAGAGAATTTCTTGTCTTTGAAAAATCAACCGCAGACGTCCACACGGAGAGGTGACTTCTACATTTTTACCTATGAACGGTTGTGGGTGGCTGATCTTAGAAGTTACAGTTTCATCTGGAGATGCCTGGGGGGGGGGGGAGGTGTTCCTGCCACTGCTACTTTTAACATACATATTCGTGATACACTCCAGCCCTGTGCAGTCCTGTGTCTCCAGGACAGCATGGACCATTAGATCCATCTGAAATGGGAGCAAAAGGCAAACAACCTCCTTAAGGCTTTATTAGACAATGCAAATACAACGGTGATCCGATGGCTTATTCTTCCTCCTCCTCCTCTGCCCCCTTCTTCACTTTCAGTCCAAAGTTGTGTTTCTTTGATACATAATCGATTTCTCTAAGAAATCAGACCTGGATCATCCAAACATCCCAATTTCAAGTCATAGGATTTTGCACCTAAGAAGGCATAGGTCATGGAGTTGGTCCTTTGTGTAAAGGAGATGTCAGAAGCATCCCTTCTCTCTGAGGAAAAGCTTTTTAAAAAAATACTTTCAAAAATTATATTTACTCACGTGTTGGAGGTGGGCAGAGGACAGAGCTTCCATGAATCCATTCCCACCTTATACCACATGTGACCAGGAGTCATCAAACTTAGGACCTGCCAAGCCATCTTGCTGGTCCCGTAAAGACACTAAAACTTTGGCTCACTTCTAATATGCTAAAATAAGCTTGAATTGGCCTGCCACGTGATAATCTCTGTAACAAAGAATGATGTAGATGAAAACCACAGTCAAAGGCTCCTGAAAGAAAAGCTAACTGCTCTGGCCATGTGACTTGATACTTAATTTCTCCAATTCAGGTACAGCTCAGATTTTGTTTGGTTTAGGGGAAAAATGTGAGAAGCCAGCTAGGCCTTCCCAGAGCAGTATGTAAGAAAGAAAATTCCAACCCAGCCATCAAAGCCCTTCTGTATGTATTTAATGCTTTTCTCCTAACCCTAACCTCCATAGAGCATTACACACACACACACACACACACACACACACACACACACACACACACACACACACACACCTATGAAAGAGCAGGATTTACCCTTTCCTCTTTTATCCTTGGATAAGATATCTAGAAGAGGGGCAAAGTAGGTCATGAGAAGATTACAAACTAAAAGTCTATAAAAGAGGGAGGATGGATGGATGGATAGATAGATAGATAGATAGATAGATTAGATAGATAGATATAGACACACACACACACACACATATATATATACATATATATATATATGGAGAGAGAGAGAGAGAGAGACTGAGTGCAAATAGAAGGGAGAATAAAGAAGGAAGACTGAGCCTGTGGGACCCTAGGTTTTGTATCCTGCTCCAGTGGAGGTGCACATTTCTGCTTTGAGTGTCTCCACACCAGTGAGAGGATGCTGGACCTTATCCCAAGAATTTGCCCTGTCATTTGGAAACTGGAATTAAATCTGGCTTGATCCAGGTAATATTTATTTTCAAACATTAGTAATCACACTGGATTTATTGAAATCTTTTTTCTTTTGTTTTGCTTTTTGACTAAAGTCTCCCTTCGTATCCCACGATTACCCAAAGTTCGATATGTAGTCCAGGCTAACTCAGACTTACAGCAATGCTCTGGCTTCAGCCGCCAAGTACCGGGGGCTTGTAAGCATAAGCTGTCACATCAGGCTATTTCCATCGTTTTGAAGATGATAATCTTACAGAAATTTGAAGGTTATATTGATAGCAAATAAGCTTTAGAAATCTGAAACTAAAGTTCTCTTATATTATTTATTAATACTATTTGTGTATATGTCTGTCTCCCTAGATTGTATGTGTGTGTGTGTGTGTGTGTGTGTGTGTGTGTGTGTGTGTGTGTGTGTATGTGGGCGTTTGTGCATATAGAGATCAGAAGACAGCTTTACAGAGTCTGTTCTTCCCTCCCATGTTTATGTTGGTTCCAGGGATTTGAATCAAAATATAAGACTTGCCTCTTTTACTCATTCAATCAACTGGTTGACCCCTACAGCAACTTTTATTTAGATCTATTTTAATTTTTATTAGATTATAATATACTCACATCATCCCTCTTTCCTTTCTTCCCTCTAGCCCCTCATAATGTACCCTCTCCTCTTGCTCCTCTCGCAAATTCATGTGCTCCCCTTTCCATTAATAAATAAATGCAATCTGCTCAATCTGTATAATGCTGCTTGTGTATGTGTGTTTTCAGGGCTCACCGTTTGGAACCTAATAACCCAGTAGTATGTTCTTCCCTTGAAGGTATTTTCGGAAGCAATATTTTAAAGTGTAACCTTTAGAGTATCTCATCAGAGTCACCTCTTATATACCATTCTAGGCTCTGCCTCAATCATACAGAACTAGAATCTCTGAGGACGGAATCAATACATGAACAATATCATAACTCTTCTAGAACATTCCTAATTCTTATACACAGAGAAGATTAAGATCTATTGTGCTAGGCTAAATTCCATGGTAAATTAATTGATAGTTTAGCTTTCATCATTCTCCAGATAAAATGAGGTCATTGCAAAGAAATCTACTTTACTTATTCTTCCAGTTGAGAGATTTCCCTATAAGAAACCAAAGCTCACAAGAAAAAGGGGGTGAGAGATCCTAATAGAGCAGCAGTTCTCAACCTGTGGGTCCCCGACCCCTTTGAGGCGCATGCAGCAGATACTCTGTGTATCAGATATTTACATTAGGAAAATTAAAGTTAAGTAGCAATGCAAATAATTTTATTGGTGGTGGTGGTGGGGGGAACCCCAAGAGGAGACACTGTATTGTAGCATCTCAGGGTTAGGAAGGTTGAGAACTAACTGTTCTAGAGAAATCTAAGCTGAAAGCTCTGTGTTACTTGAAAATCAGATTTTAAATCATGCTAAAGTGTAGAAGAATGAGTAACTGAGGAACTGGGAGAGTATTCTTTTGTTTCCCTTTGTCAAAGCACTTTCTGTACGTTGCGCTGACTAGTGTATATCACATAATTCTGTGGTGAAATTTGTATTAGGACACGTGAAGCTTTGGGGTCAATCTCCAGCATGATAGGTTTAAAAAAAAAAAAAAAAGAAAAAGAAAAACAAGTTTTGTTTATTTTGTTGTTCAATGTTCTGTCTATTTTTAAAAATTATAGTGGTTTTTAAATGAACTTTTTAAAATAAATACTAATGTTATTGCAAGAAATTAAAGAAGTTTCTGTGAGATGGAACAGAAATCAATTCAACACATATGCTTTTCAAAAAAAATTTCAGAAAAAGACCGTCAAAAAATTTAGAAAGGGCCTAGATACCAGGTACTTTTGAGCCACTAGCTAATGCTCAGGTGACACTCAGCAACACAGCGATGTTCCTGCTGAAGGCCATTGGATTTTCTTTTTAAACACAAAGCATCATTACTACACATCCCATCATTAATTTCCTTTATCATTACTTCCTTCTATGGGATGTGACTTCAACAAGAAGCATTAACCACTTAGGTCTGTAATCCAGTTTCTCCATATTCTGTGAATAGAAAGGGTTTTATTATGAGTAATGAAGAAAAGTATGAGGATAAATCCTTCTGGTTTGTCACTAGTAACCTGCCACACCCTACTGAGTCCCTATGTCACCCCTCCTCCTCCTAATCACATTTCTAAAATGAGTTTATATTAAACAGATAGATGATTGGCAGGTAGATAACAGATGATCAATAGAACGTACCATACATTATCTCAAGCAAATCATCACAAATATCTCCCCACACAGTTATTAATATCCTCTCCATCTTAAATTGAGAACACTGAAGGGTGAAGAATTTGTCCAATGTCAGTTGAACCAGGCCAAGTATCTTCGTTTTCAAAGCTCAAACACATAAACACTAACGAATATCTCCTGGTAAAACAGAACTTGTTCTAATGATAACTTCATTTATGCTCAAATAGACTCATCAGCTGAAGTGCAAACTAGAGTTTAATGAGAGAGAAATGCTTTTTCTTTCACAGTACTTGAGACCGATGCCTTGGCCCCACGTGCACTGGGCAAGAGCATCACCACTGAGCTATATTTGCAGCCCAGAACCACACAAAGAAACTGCCTTTTGGGGTTGTTGTTGTTGTTGTGTGCTCTGTGTTTGAAGCTATAACTTCAAATAATTGAGCGTGACAAAACTTTAGTTCCCACTGTGCCATAGCACACTTATCCGTTTTTATGTGCAACCCAGATTTAGAATAAAATTGCCCAAATATAACACATTTTTAGATCCCTTTATCTGTTGCTCTAAAATCATTTTCTCTTCCAGTTAAAGTTACACTGGCTCTCTCAGGTTCCACCCAGGAATGAGGATTTGGTCTTCAGCGATTGGTCTATGAAGGTTAAAAACAAATCGCTGTTTTGAAGACTGGCTGTAGATGGGGAGAAAAGAAATATTTGTCTGTCTGGTAAAGAATTTCCAAGAGGGCTGTCACTGTTCCAAAGGCCTTTAGGTTCTAGAATCTGGTCATCTTTTTCAAAGCATCAGGGAAGTTAAGCAGGGTGAATTGCAAGCTTACTGCTACTTGGAATCACAGATCATTAAAAACTGTCTGTTAGAGGACACCTTGGGGAGCGAGTGGGGATAGCGACTGTTTCTGTGTGGTAGTAAAGCAATAACGAACTTGTCTAATCACTTTCTGTGAACAACAATAGATCATCCATCGTGGAAGGAAAAGTGCACATCTGTATCGGCCCCTGCGCATTCATTCTTGTGACTTTTAATGGTCTTCTTTCACATTTCCTCATGTTACGACAGAGTCTTCATAAAGACAGAATTTAACACAAACAACTAAAATCAGAGTAGAAATTAAACCTGATATTTATTTTTGCTTTTTTTTGTTGAAATGACATATTAATGATAAGAGTCTTAAACATAAACATTAAACACATTTTAATTTTAACGGTGACACCATATTTTGTAAGCTGCAGAATTAGTGTAAAGAAAGGCAGACTCATATTATATTCATAAACAGAAAGAGAAATGATTACGGCTGTGCCTCGCTTTATCCATTTAGGTTTCTCATCTTAACAGATGCATATTAGTGGAGCCCAACGTAGTTTGCTGTGACGTGCAGTGACTGATCAACTGTTAAATGATTGATTATACTGGGCACATTAATTTTACATGTATGGGCATGCCATATGTTCAGGGTTAAGTTGTAGAAAGCAATCCCTTTGTCCGCTCTTCACTTCCTCACCCCCTACCACATGTATATTTTATATTTACATCAACATGGTTCATGGAATAGAGAGTGATAGAAATAATTAAATTCCATTTGGTTTTGCAGGTGGCCTGGTCATAGCTATTTGGTATTTCACATCACTATCTTGTCTAACAAAGGGAGGCTACTTAGTCAAATAACAATTTCATCTCATCTTGGGGTAAAAATTGCCACATAAAAAGGACTAGAAAGCCCCCTCTGTAGACTCTCGTCTCAGCTTTTGAAAGCATCCACACAGACGGTGTCATTAAACTTGAAAGGTTTGCACTTATGAGTAGTATTGCCTGGTTTTCTAACCAGTAGTTGTTCTTGCCTTTCAAGGCACCTAGCAAACCCCAAAGTCTCCATCATCCACATAGTACAATGACCAGGTAATTGTTGCTACAACCTTGCAACTTTGTCTTAAAGATTTCCTAGAAACAACTGTTCAGGTCTAAAGACAAAAGAGAAGGATGCCTAATTACAAACTTTCTTTTCTTCCTAGACATACAATGCTCAGCCAGAACTGAGTCTCCTTAGTCAACCCTGGCTTCCTTTGAAGATCCACAAACTGAGTCTCTGACTGAAGAGAGGAGAATTCCAGAAAAGTGGCCTCTGTGGAATTTACATGAAGTCAGCTAAGTCTCAGGTTACTTAAGTGGGTGGCAGAGCATCTTGGTGGCTGTGATAATGAACACATGGTATTAATTGGCTCTAAAAAGAATTGTGATTTGCAAGTGTATAAGTTCAATCCACTTAGTCTTACAAGTGTCTATCAGCTATGGAGTATCTTTCTTGTTCTCAAATTTTGTCAGGAACATCATGAGTGAAACTGTCTCCATGTTCAACTGGGAAAATGCCTAGACATATTGCTTTAACTCAGTGAAATACTAATTTACAAATGCTGTACTTTCTTTAATCTTTAATGATTTCTGTATCTTCAGATATAAAATTCTGAATTATACTTTGTTCTTACAGTTATAATTTCTGAGACCATACACTCCCTACATCATATTTAAGGGGAAAAGAAAACTTTGTTTCTCTTAGATCTAGATAAACTACTGCAATATAAGGTGAGTAAGTACCCTCCTCTGCTTATGTTTGTATTTCTTTGAAATTTTATGATTTGAGTAGAATGTTTACAATAGCAGTAATATAGGACTTTGGGTTTGGAAAATACACAGATGTATTGGTGGATCTTAAAATACCTATTCCTACGTACCATATAACACCCCCTCCCCCATTCCTCTCTATTGCTTTTCAGCTCACCTGTATTCTAAGTAAATCAAGCTTCAGCTTTTTGGTAGTATAAAAAAGATGCTTTCACAGATCGATGGGTGAACTTTATCTTCTTCGTAAAGTTAACTATACCTAATTCATAGTCACACTCTGTGCAACTCAGAAATCTCCTAAGCTGATTACATCAGGTGCAATCCTCACCGTTGTGTGGGATCAAACTTTGATTTTCCTCTTTTAATTACCCATCCTTAGTACAGACATCTTTTAACTTCTGGGGATTTTTTTCCTTTATGGGTGATCTACTGTATTTTTTTCCTAACTAGTGGTTTTAATAATATGACTAACAAGTTTGCTTATTATATTCCCCAACTTTTTAATCACACACCATTTACATTTCTGGTTCTTCACTTTTCCAAAATTCTGAAGGATACATCCTGATTGATCTCTGGCAGGATATAGCTTAGGGAGTAAGGCATACTTATGTCCATGTTTTCTTGTTCTTTGTATTATATATTATATACTATAAAAGGTTTCCTGAGTGTAGCACACATATTATGCTGTAAATATACTTGGTACCTAACTCAAATCTTTTAAATACACAGTTTAGCTACTGCTCACTTTGCTTTTTGACTATGCACACCAGCAGCATTTTTATATGCTGTGTATGAAATGAATGCAAAATGAGTCACTACTTATGTACTGGGTGGAGCCTGCTCACTGTCACCTGGGGACATAACCCTTATTCCCTATATTTCCATTTGCTTTGTTGCCAAAGATCTTTCTGGGTGGCCTCAAATTAAAGCATTTTTCTCCCTGGTGACCTACTGTAATTTTTTTTTGTAATGTGAATAATTGGAATGACAGAATTAATTTGAGTATGAAAATATGAGGGAAAGGTCTATTACATTTTACTGAAATTAATTGTCAATTTTATAAAACTGGATGGAAAGAGAAAGCCAAATTTTATAATGTCAAATCAAAGTTAATTTCTGGAGTTTTATTTCTTAAGTTTCTCAAGGTTTCAACAAAGCAAGGAAGATGGAAGGAAAAGTAACAGTTATCATATCAAGGATCATTAATTAAAAAACAACAAACATTCTATTCAAGGTACACATTGTACATAAGGGTTTGCAAAGTACTTGGGTTTACTAAATCAGTTCTGGATGCAGATACAACCAGATGTGAAGTGCCCTGCATTGAAGCATGTTTCATTCTGGGTGTGTGCACACGTGTGTGTGTGTGTGTGTGTGTGTGTGTGTGTGTGTGTGTGTGTAATGATGAGTTATTTGGCTTAAAGCAAAGTTGAATCTCAACACAGAAAAGGGGGGCAGTAAAAGCAACTGTTAACATTGTTGAAAGTGAGGAAGAAGCATTGAAGCTCAAACCATATTAACAAGTCCCATATTGACAGCATAGTCACAGGGCATGCTTAGAAACACTGTAGGAAACCCCCTATCAAAAATGCGTAGGCACAGCTTCTGCTGTTACAGAAATGATTTACCATATGAAACAGACTTTCTGATTTTATTTCCTCATATTATATTCAATGGTCTTTTTGAACCAAATGAAAGTAAGCAAAGCTTTATTAATAATGCCACTGGTTTACTGTAAACTAATGAATTACCTTATAAAACTGTTATACTAAACAAATGTATAGTTATTCATATTGTGTACCACTGGTTTCATAGTCAACTTAACATACATACATATATAAACTAATGAGGCTTTTTCTCATTAAAGCCTCCTAAACATCCTAGAAACAGATTAATATTTTCCATCCCAAAACTAATACCAATTTAATAACTTACATTTAATTTGTCAAATACATCTTCCTTAATTCATGTTTGGTTTTCTTAGTATCCAAATATGGTCACAGCAAAACATATTTTAGCAGAAGAAAGTTGGCAAAAATCAAAGCCTACCAAAAATCCCACATAAAATACTATAACTGTTCCATTTGAAGTTAATCTCTTATTCTGAATAGCCTATGTGGCATACTATATAGAATAGATAACATCATAATTTCAAAGACATGGCTTGTGCGGTAAGTTCATTTTTGAGAAAGAGTAATTCAGTAAACTTTATTCTGCTGTGGGAGACCAGAGATCCTTTTAAAAGTGTAGCGAGTCAGTTCAGCACGATCTTTTCCTTTATGTTTTATTTAAAATGTTAATGGAGTAAATCCACAATTCACATAATTTATTTTGAAACACTTTTGTTCAGAATAATGTGCTGTAAGAACAGTGATATACAGGCAAAGTCCCTTAAAGAACATGCATCAATTCAGATCCCTTTTGAGGCATATTGCAAATGCCCTCTAACAGGGCAGCGCAACATTACATAAATCATCTTATATGAAAAATTAACATGACATCAAATATTTATAAATATTAATGTGTATGTTAATATAACCAAAGCTGTAACAAACAATCCTAACCTTGCCAAGTTTCCTAGGACAGGCGCGGCTGATAATGATATCCATTATCTCTGGAGGAACGCACAATTATAAAAGTTGTGTGCAGGCTGCTATGTTCTTAGCTGCTTTTAAATTTATCTATTCATGTCTACCATGCATATAGCATTAACCCTTTGCACATATATTTCTAAGAAGCACCAAGGCAGCGTCTGTGGATGAATACTTTGAAAGTCATTTTTATTTAATCCCTTACATTGGAAGCCCCCAATTTTTAACATGACTTCATGCATAATTGAAATATAGGGTATCCTACCAATAAATTCTCCTGGGACTGATCTCATTAGCATGTGTTAAATACCACATGTGCATATGTATATATATATATATATATTATATATATATAATATATATACATATATACATATATATGCATATGCTGTATATAGTATACATGATATATAAAATATGCTGTATATATCATATATATTAATATCATATATATTGATAAAGCCACATATATTGGTGATTTGTGGTCTTGAAATATTACATCGGTGGCTTTACTTTCTCCCAGGAAAGCTCTCTTAGAAGGTCCATGTTGAGGATCCTTCACATGTGGAGCAAGTGTAGTGGTTTGGGGCTCCTATGGGCTCAGTCATGCCTGGGCTGTATGGACAGGGTCCAGAGCACAGGGGACTCTCAGATCATGCAGGTTCAGCGACACAAAGTTTTGTTGTGAGGTTCGTTTCTTTTCTGGGTTTAGTTCGTCCAGCAAGTGTGGTTCATTTAGTCAGTGATAACGAAAGCAGCGTGGTTCACACAAAAGGAACCGGAAGGGCTCCATAGATCTGCACATCTGCTTGAGAATTCTACAGGTTTCCAGGGAAGGAGCAAGATAATGACCACGGCTGAAGGCATTTTTGAGCTGAAGATAGTTTGCTTCCCCCAAACAAATCTCACCGTGAGTCATTCCGATGCTGAGTGACTAATCTATACCTAAACCAGAGCGTTCTTTATTACTAAAGTACCTCACTTCCCTTCCCAATCAGTCTCACCAGTGGCTCAAACGCACGGTTCTGGATGGCGTTGTAGTTTTCTCTCTTTCGCCGCAGATAGCATCCAAGACCCATAGTGGCTGCCAGAAACCACAGAAAGTACGAACTTCTGTTTTTCTTATACATGCATACTTCTCGTTAGTTTCATTTATAAATGAGGTAAGGAACGATTGAAAAAATAGATAATCTACTCAAACAGGGAGGCTGCATGTAAAATACGACAACATGCTGTAAGAAAAACGATATGGTTGTGTTTAAAGTCTTTGTCAGCATCTTGCTATGCTTGATTTACTCTGTGATGTGGCTCACTGTCTGTGAGGTGGGAGGAAGTAAGGTAGGGGGGACCACAGCATGATCGGGGGAGGGCTAGGCTAGGGCAGGGCTAGGCTTAGGGTATGGTTAGGCTTATTATAGGGTTAGGGTTAATGTTAGGGTAGGGTTAGTGTAGGGTTAGGCTTAAGGTTGATAGACTTAGTGTTGTGGTAGTATTAAGACTAGGGTAGGTTTAGAGTTAAGGTTAGGATAGGGCTAGGGTAGGGTTATCATTATGGTTAGTGTATTGTTAGGATTTGGGTTAGTTTAGGGTTAGAGTACAGGTTAGTATTAGGGTATGGTTAGGGATAGGATGTTGTTAGAGTAGGGTAGGGCAAGGATTGGGCTAAGGGTAAGGTTAGTTAGTGTAGGGTTGGTGTTAAGGTTAGTATGAGTTTAGGTTTAATGTTATGGTAGGGGTAGGGTAGAGCTAGGGTTAGGTTTATGATTAGGGTTAGGACAGGGTCATGCTTAGAGTAGGGTAGGGTTATGGTGGGGGTTGGGTAGGTTATTTTTTGGGTAGCGTATTGCTCCAGTTATTATTAGGGATTATGGTTAGGGTTAGCATTCGTGTACCATTGACCTGGCACCACAGTAGGAGGAGGGTTGTGATATTTGAGTTGTCCTGGCTCAGCAACTCTATTTTATGGAGGACCAGGTACCAAGAGAATCTTCAGTTCACATGCTCAGACATTAGTTGACTGGTAGCAAGTGAAGCCATTGGAAGTATATGTAGATGTCAGGGGAGCAGATTTTTGGACTTTGGAGAGACCCTGCTATGTCACTACATCACTAAAAGGCAAGCTTGCCTGTCCTGAGTGTAGTGGAAAATGTGGTTTTGGTGTACTTTAAAGGTTTTTTTTCTACATCTCCAGCATGTAGGATTGATTTGGGGGCACGTTGACTCTGGATAATAATGCTGATTTAACCTACTTTATTCTTTGAATAACTAAATATGGAATGAGTAATGTCTAATACAGTCAAAAATGCCTTCAAATAGCCAATTAGAGACTCATTTTATTGCAGATCTTTAAGACTCTGGTAGACATTAAATGTGATTTCACCTTAATATACATTTTAGAGCTAATTATTCCAATCAGAGAAGAGATCGATACTTAACTGGCCTCATTTTTAAAGTGGATCAGAATTCTGAATGGGATACAAATATAAAATTTGCATACTAGATGTTACTTTGTTATTTGTTAGGCCCAGATCATTTTTTGGCTACATGATGTTCAAGTGTTACCCCATCACAAAAATAAATACATTTAAATCTGATCACCTTGAGGCTTTAATTAACACTGTGCGGTCTCTAAAGGATCAATCAGAGCAAAGGCCACAATCTGTGACTCTCTAGGCCCCAAACAATGCGACTCCCATTCATTACCCCTCAGATTTCAGCTTTTAGACGCCTCTTTTTCTTTCACTCCATCCCAGGCAATCGATTTCCTTGTTCTTCCTCCCACATGTTGAGCATGTTTGGTACCAGGCACTGACCACTCCCAACCTCTGGGCTGACTCATTTCCTCTCATCACCTCTCATCCAAGTCTGCCTTCACATATCTTTTTCTCAATGAGGCTTTACTTGACCACCTCATTTAAAATGACAAATGACCTGTCTGCCACCCAATGGTCCTCCTGATCTCACGTATTCCACTGGGTTGTGTATTTTTCCATAGCTCTTATTGATTTATAACATCACAGATAATTTACCTGTTCATATATACACACATATACATATACCCATTATAGATATACAAACCTGTATCTAGATTTATATATTTATGCGGGCTTGCTTTCCTGTTTTATGTCACCTCTATAAGGGTGGTCTTTGTTATGTCTACCTGTGAATTGGCAACATCCAGGATTGAGGCTGGGACATAAAAACTGTACAATAAATACTTATTGAATGAATCAATTGTGTTTTCAGGAGTTAAGAAAGGCAATAATAGAGGAGGCATGAACACACAAGACCTTGGGAAGAGAGGTAAGAACGCGATTTAAAAAAATATTTTATTATTTAATTTTGACTGAATTGAGAATTTTGCCACTGTTTGACGGTGTCGGAATGAAAATGGACAGATTCCTTTGAAGGCCTGAATAGGCTAAACTTCCACAGGTCATAGGAAGAGAACAGGCCTACAGCCCCCCCCAGATTCAGGACCTTATCATTTCATTGAATATCTGGACGTCCTTTAGATGTATCCATTGGTAAAGAAGAGAAAGAAATGTGTGTGTGTTTGTGTGGGGCAAATCATGTGTGTTCATGTTCGTGTGTGTGTGTGTGTGTTCTCTCTCTCTCTCTCTCTCTCTCTCTCTCTCTCGCGCGCGCGCGCGCGCGCGCGCGCGCGCGCGCGCGCCCGTACAAGTATGGGACTAACAATTCACTGTGCGTTATGATCATCTCCAAATTAGTGCTGCCTCACAGTCTATAGTATGCGGTATAGGTTGAGAAGGAGTCTTCATTTTGTCGTAACAACTAGTAAAATATAAAAACCTCAGCAAAAAAATATATGAACAATTTTTCTTAGACCTATTAAGAAGGTGAAGCCACAAGGAGAAACCGGAAGCCACAGGGAGAAATAGGCTTCCGGTTTTGGAAATCAGATGAGCAAATAGGAAACATCACAATGCAGAGCTCTGAGGAAGCAGGCAATGGAGCAACAGCTGAGTGGTGACTGATGAACTATGGGAATCTCCGAACAGCCAAACATGAGAGATGAGCAGGGCAGGGCACTCAGTCATGGGGGAAGTCACAGTTTAGTGGGTGGCACCTCCAGGAGCTATACCAGGTCCACATGGTAATCACGAAAGAATTATTGCCCCATGCTTTATGCTGAGAGAAGGATCTGTTCTGAACTATGCCAGACCCTTGTGTTCTTCTGTGCAAGTTCTGTCCTCAAGAGAAACTCTTTTGTGAAAGGCCAATGTCTTTCTTAGGGTTTTAGCAGAGCCTTGGCTACTTAGGGGAGGGGAAATATCTTCCACAGCTCTTGCAGCCATCCCCTCCCATAGAGTAAAGGGATGAGGGAAGGAGGGGTCGGGAGGGAGGGATGAGAAGCTCTGGTGAAGTTCACAGGCTGGGACACAGGTTTCCTAAAAGACTGAGACCTAGCCACTGGGTCTCCTATGGGATTCTCCCCCTCCTCCTTCACATTGCTAAAGACCTATATGCAGCAGTTTCTGTGTACCTAGCATTTCATGTTTGCCTTTCAACAAACCTACATTCCAAATCTGACAGGTATTTTTCACACATCCGAGCACAGACGCAAACATTTCTTGACAAAAATATTAGCAAGTCAAATCCAATGATGCATCAGAGAAGCACACACCATGACCAGGGTGGGACTCGTTTTGAGTGACACAAGGCTGGTTCAAAGGTGGATTAATACAGCCCAGCACACCAACAAGCTAATGAACAAAGGTCACGTTGTTATAGCAATAGGTGCACAAAGTCCAACACCCGTTTGTGATTAGAACTTGTCGGTGAAAGGCCAGCTGTGGTGGCACATACCCTTCATCACTGGACTTGGGAGGCGGAGGTAAGCAAGTCTCTGTGAATCTAAAGCCAGCTTAGACTACATAGTGAGGTCCAGACTAGCCAGGGCAACACATTGAGAACTTGTCTTAAAAGAAAAGAGAAAAACAGAAAAAGATAAAGAATTGTCACTAAGTTAGAGAATAAAGAGTATATATATATAATATATGTATCTATTATATATTATATATATAATATATATGTATCTATTATATATACTATATATAGTATACATATGCACATAATACACACACACACACACACACACACATATATATATATATATATATATATATATATATATATATATATGACACTACATCACATATTATATAATGATGAGAAACTTGAAGCTCTCCAACTTAGTACTGCCTCTCAATGCTGTATTCTAACAGGGTTTAGGGCAGGGCATCCCAGCTTATGTAACTGGGTAGGAAAAACAAATACAATGTATACTGATAAGGTATGAAGGCACAAACTATCTTTGATTACAGATGATGAGGTAATTTACACAAAAACCACTGAAAGTAGCTATAAAACACTTCTGGAAGTAATGCCATTATAAATGATAATAATTTATGTAGGAAATAATGCTAATACACAAAATTGCTTCTATATTGTTCATTGGCAATTATCAAGTAGAGTTTGAAACTAAAGTATTATCATTTATTCTTGAAATGGCACTCTATGTTAATATTAATAATAATTAATATTAGTAATTAATATGATGTGAAATCTACTTGAATTAATGATGTCAAATAAGAATTAAACAAAGTATTCTATATCTAGATATTAGGATTAGGACTTTTATTATGTACATATGTTTGTTTGTCTATCTCTCATCTATCTATGTATTTATTTATTTGTGTGTGTGTGTGTGTGTGTGTGTGTGTGTGTGTGTGTGTGTGTACACCCATGCTAAGGGATGAAATCCAGAAAACAACGATCATAAGTCAATTTTTTTCATCATGTGGTTTCCAGGGACTCACGTTCTCAGCTTTGGGAGCAAGCACATTTATCCTCTAAGGGCCATCTCAGTGACATAGACTCAGTGATTTGAAAGGACCAGTTTTCTCATCCTGATCTGCAGATCAATGCAACCTCAGCTTAAAGCTGGGCAACTTTTTGGGGGGGATTGGTGGTGGATATCAACAAATTGATCATCATGTTTTTTATGGAGAAGCAAAGACCTAGAATGGCTAACTCAGTATTCAAGTTGAAGAACCGAGTCAGAGGTCTGGCATTACCCAACATCAGGATCTACTGCAAAGGGGCAGAAATCAGTGCAATGTGGGGCTGGTAAAAGAACAGGGTCAGTGGGACTAGCGAGTGCAGAATTAGATTTATGTAACTACATGCTTATCTACAACAAAGTATCAGAGGCACTGAGATAGATTGTCTCAATAAATAGACATTCTGTGTAACAGATGTCTGTACACACACCCTCCCCACTGATTAATTCAGAAAGGATTTAAGACTTATGTGTAAATGCTAACCTATGAAATTTCTAGAAGATAGCACAGGAGAAAATATAAATGATGTTGTCCTTGGTAATGCCTGTGTGTACATCACTGATGGTATAGTCCATCCCTTCATCAACAAATATTCCCAACAAAGCATTAATAAACTGGGATTAATTACTATTTGAAAAACTGACCTACAAAATACAATCTCAAGAGAACAAGAAAATAAGTTACAACCTCAGAGAAGATATTTGTAGAAGGTATCTCTAAGAATCAGTGGCTAGACATAGGTGCAAAGAACACCTAAAACCGAGCAATATCAAAATGAATGCCCCCCAAAGCCAAAAATGCTAAAAGTCCATGCTGAACAGTTATACATATGCCGAATTATGATATATTGTCCAAGAACCTGTTACCAGATAGTTGCAATTAAAGGAATAACTAAATATCACTATGCACCTATTAGAATGGCCACAGTACTAACCTCCGACAATATCAAGGCTGATCAGAAGATGGAGCATCAGAGCCTCTCCCTAATTCCGTTGGGAAGGCCCATTGGAAAATAGTTTGTAAATTCCTTAAGAAACTGAGCATACCCTATCACCAGATCTAACCATCATTCTTTTTGGTATTCACTTGGATGTGTTGAAAACTTCACACACACATGCACACATGCACACACACACACTTCCTCAGAGATATTTATTCATAATTACCTAAATGTCGACGTGACTATGATACCCTTCAGTTGGCCAATAGAAAACTGAAGGTGTCACACCTAGGCAATGGAATGTTACTCAGTGGTAACAAAGAACCCAGACCAAGTGTGAATATACGCTACTAACTGAAAGAAAGAAGGCGATCTCCAGACTACATACTATATGATCCCAACTATATCACACTCTAGAGAAACCCGTGTGTGCAGTGAAAAGATCACTGGTTGCCATCGGAATAGAAAAGGAAGGGATGGATAGATGAACATGAAGATTTGGGCGTAGAGTAAATACTGGGTGTGACACTACAGTGATGAATAAATGTCACGTCAGGATACATTTGTGCACACTTTCTGGTCAAACAAAATGAAACAAAACAAACAAAAAACCAAAAGCAACCCCCTCACCCCCCCAAAAAAAAACCCTCAAAAATAAAATATGAAGACTGAGGCCTAAGCACAGGCTTCCAATGATGTTCTCCAATGATGGGCTATTGAACTATACCAAATCTATTATTGTTTTTTAGTATTGGTTTGGGGAGAGTTTGTGCGTTTATGTTGCTGGTGTTATACCAAAGTCTCTGCTCTTTTATTTCTTAAATTTTCTTTCAACTTAAAACTTCTGTAAAAGTCAATGGTTTAGAAGGGGGGGGGTCAGGGGTCACTGGTCTCTCTTTTTCTTTGGGTTGACTCTTAGTTTTCTCTTTAGGAATGTGAGCTGTGAAAAACCAAGCAGAAGTGTTTCCATCTTAATGGCGCTATGAGCCGGAGAAGTCGCAGAAAACCAAAGGACTCAAGAGGAGGCACTGCTACCAAGAACTCGTGTCCACCATGCATTGGTGAAAGGACATGAAGGAGCCATTTTACCAACCTGAACCTTTCTCCATGGGGCACTGCACAGCTTAACCTCTGAAACTCTGTTGAGCCGTTGAGGGCTCCTAAAGTTTCTTAACAGAGTCCCTCTTTACAGTAAAAACCCTACTTCTCTCTGAGTACAGAGTCAAAGCAGTCCTACAGCACTAACATTTCAATTGCTGCATATGGAGCCCAGTAAGTAAAGGACCCCCTAAGAGCGGTTATGACTGGATTGTAGCTGCTTCAAACATTTAACTTTCTATGAATAGTTTCTGACGTTTTTGAAGGCTAAGCACCCCAAGTCATCACTTTTCCATCCAAGCATATAGGAAAGCAGTCACTGATTGTGTGATTGATTCTTCACTGACCAGAATATAAACATGGAGGAGATTGTTAGCACCCATGGTATCTGAGGGAGAACTTACAGCATCTGTTCACCTATGTTATATATAAAACAATAGATTGTATATACAAATATAGAAAACATTTCACTTGTTTGTATGTGCATTATATGTATTTTGAGTGCAGATCAAGTGTATCATAGTCCCACTTATCATTAGTTTCATTTTTTACAATTTCATAACAGTGGCCTAAAAATAATAGGTGGAAAATTTTAGAAGCAATCCATACATATGTGTTAAATTACACGACATTTTGAGTACCGGGATAAATTCTCATTCTGCATTGCTTCTTCTTGCCCAAAATATAACTCATTTCTTTGGTCAGTGTATCTGCTCTGTATATCTTGCCTGTTACCTCCACGATCAGAACCATTTTTTGGAACAGCATAGGGTCTGTATTCAAATCACCCTGTTATGCTTAGCAATGTCTCCCAAACAAGTCATGGTACTGAAATATGAATATGTTAGAGAAAAACTGGAGAGTGTCTTCTTCAAGCAAAATGCAAAGGTCTCCACTTAAGGGGGGGTTTATAGAGCTATCATGTTGTTAAATCATGTACTAGGTATGATTCATAAGTCAATCTATGTTATAGCTATGCATGTACAAGAGAGAAGCATGGTGCATAAAGGGGCTGGTATTATTTGTGATTTCTGATATTCACTGTATTCTTGGAACACAGAATTGTGTACCATTGGCTTTCCCCAACCCTAATGTTGTATGTTTAATGGAGACTTTGCTCTGTGACTATTCATCTAGTTTTGAACTGTACTAAGAAAGCACACACTCATATACACTTTCCTTACTAAGAAAATAGTTCTCATTTGTTCAATCCATTTGTTGCACCCTACATTTCTATGCATACATAGAGATGTATTTTCTTTTCATTTGCATACACATATTTTGTAAGTTAGATTCATTAGAATTTTCCCTTTCACAGATGGAGCTTAGTGGCATGGGTATCTGTGGTGTGGCCAAGGAAAAATAAGGCAAGAAGAGGGAGGAAGAGGTTCTGGTTTATTATGAGTGCTATAAGTGAATGTCCAAAATTCCCTATGGAAAAAAATGCCCCCAGGCACACCACTCATGGGGACTTCCAAAGTTTGTTGCATTCACTCAATACATAATTTCAACAAATCCATTTATGACTTTGAAATGTGAAGTGTCCAAGTGAACAGAAGAAATACTCAAAAGAGGAAAACTGGAAAATATTAAAAGTTGGACAGAGTTACTGAAAAACAGCCAGGTAGTGTGACTTTAGTTAATATAAAGGGCAAACGTCTGGCCATCTTTCAGTATTTGCAAGAGCTCTACTCATTAAGATGTATAAGGATGGTTTTGAATCATTAGGAAAAGGTGAAGTTATATGTCTATCTTAGCATATTCTGGGCAAAAAAAAATTAAAACAGTTCATTTAGATTGAGTTCCATCAAAATTATTAAAGTTTGTAAGAGTGAATCCTCAAGTTTTTAAGGCATGCAAATTTCCTTCTCTTTCCCTCTTTCTCCTTCTCTTTCTCCTCTCTCATCTCTGCTCTATCCCATCTTCTTTCTCATTCCTGCCCCACCACATGCCTATTACATATGTGCATAATACTTATTTGGTGTTTGGTTTTGATGTTACTGGTGAGGTGGACTTCTATTTAAGGAAACACTGTTGTAGGACAATTTAAGTACTTGGAAATAATCTTACATTTTCATTTCTCATATAGAAAAAATATGCTGGTATATTATATTCATTATTCTTTTAAGTTCAGTCAACTCCCAATTATTTCTGGTAATAGA
Organism: Mus pahari; assembly: GCF_900095145.1. Lineage (NCBI taxonomy): Eukaryota > Metazoa > Chordata > Mammalia > Rodentia > Muridae > Mus > Mus pahari. The sequence goes on from NC_034608.1 coordinate 65,021,884, forward strand.
GAGTAGGGATAAAATGAGCAGGTGAAATCTATTTCTAGTCCCCGAACACAACTTCGAGTCTCTCCCCTCGGTCTTCTTCACTAGAAGCAGAGCTATGTCTCTTTCCCTTTCTTTGTGGACTCATTTCAATTGTTGAATAACCTTAAGCAAAACAAGCCAAGGTGGTGGTGGGGAACCCAAACGTAAGGATGATCTGAAATCCTTTCTAAAATTAAGACAGCAAACATAATCTATAAAGCTAATTTTTAAAAAGCTGGGCTGCTTTTTTCAAACATTGTGTCTGAAACATTGTGTCACTACCAGAGAAGACTAGAATGTCCTTCATTAAATGATGCTATTTTGAAAGGCATTCATACATTTAGAAGACAGTTTCCTCTCATTACAAATGTATTTTAACTTTCAGAATAGCAGTTGGATGTTTAAACATAATAGCTTTATATATTTTATAACTTACAGAGGAGGACAAATAAGCACTGGCTTAATAAAATCATTAACTAGAGAATTAAGAACATTTCAAGCATGACCTCCAGACAGCTAGCATCAGGCTAGGTTTCCTAGCTGTTCCTTAACTAGCAATAGTATTGACTTTTTAAAAGTAAGAGTGAATAGAATTTATCTAAGGAAGAATCAATATGAAGCTGAAACTCCAAGGTCTTAACAGCTAATCTTGAAGAGCATCACTCAGAGGCGAGATTAGTATGGCGATGAACATACAACCAAAGATGTAAAGGATGAAATAATTGCATTAAACTCATATACACTAATCTGTGTACAGTTTTGACACTTGGCAATTAATAAACACAAGAAAGTGGATATTCAGGTTTCTGCTCCTGGCCCCAGACGGAAATCTGCATTAAACAAAGAAACCAAGATCCTCACAGACCCAGAGAAAAAGGACACTATAATTTTATACACATTGTTCTGAGGGATGTCAATAACCATTGATTACTTTTCTTTGTGAAGACCCAAATAGAATCCTGTAAACTGGCCTTATCTTTGATGATACAAAAGGTCAGAATATTTCAAAACATTATCAGAGATCCTGTTTTCTTGTTCTTTTTCAAACTCATCTGAGGAATCTGATCTAATGAGTATTGTATAGGGAAACTCGTTGTCTCCCATAAAGCAACAAGAGTAGGGAAGAGGGACCAGATGCAAATGCAGTTCTGAGAAACAGTGTCCCAAGGGAGGACAAGGACAACCCTCCAGAGTGCATGGTGATAAACACCTCTGGTCATGTTTGTTATATAGCCCTATTCTTGAACAATTTCTATTTATAGTATCTATTGGTGAATTATAATATATATATATATTTATATTATATCATCTGTATATAATATAATGTCCATTTATATCATCCATATATAACACAGATGATATCTATTTATATTATATAATTTATATGTAACAGATATAATATATATATTATATATATATATAACAACAGAGCAAATTAAAGATATCATCAGAGTTTTATTGAGGTTACTTATAGAAATCTGGATGGGGGTTTATTAACAGGAGCAGAAATGACTCAAAGACATCTGCATCACTAAATGGCCACCCCAAAGTAGATGATGGATCATCAATTCTAGAAATCTAGGGCTTACTACATAGCCTTCATGAAGTTCAACATGTTTAAGAGAGACCTTTCCAGGTGGTTCTGTTGTTATGAACATCTTCTAAGCTTCATGGATAGCACAAGAGTCTTCTAGACAGTTCAGCTGTTTCTACTTCTTACAGGTGGCTTGGGTGGTTGAAACTTCAGCTTGTCTGAGTATATCTTTTAGTAGACCTAATTGCTTATAGAAGCTTAGGGAGTGAGAAATCTAGTGTATCTGGTCAGTTTCAGGGAATTCCTGAAACCTTTGTGTTGTTTACCCAGATTCCTGCAGGATGGAATGTTTCCTTTACCTCAGAGAGTATCCTGTGTCTTAAAGACTTTCCCTCCAAGATGAACATTTTTATCTGGGTAGAAACTAGCACACAGTAATGTTAATTAAGAAAAAAATGGTATCTGGAAGAAAGGATAAATTTTTAGTAAGTATAAGAAGTATAAAAATAGAAGAAAGAAAAATAGGCATGAGTCCATTGTGGTATCTTTTTGAGATACTTCTCAAGGACTTATGTTCGAAAGGTTTGCTCGCCTACTAATGGGCTTTGAAGTTGTTACTTGATTGTGAGGGCTTTACTGCCATCAGTGAAGTCAACTTTGATGACTTTGCAAGCTAACAAAGAGAGAATAGACAATTTCAGAGATGGAGTCTAGTTGGAAAAAGTGTATCACTAGGAGCATGTTGTTAGACATCATTTTTCCATGCCTTCCTATTCTCTCTGTGTATTATAAGATGAACATCTTTCCTCTACCACCCCTGATGCCATAATCCTCTATCTCAATCATCTATCTCAGCACACGGAGATATCCTTTAGCAATGGAGCCTTAACCATGGGCCAAAATTGCTGAAACCATGAGCTCAAATAATTATTTTCTTCATTAAACTGTTTATCTCAGGCCTTTGTTACCATGATAAAGAGTCAAACACATGACTTGATATGGAGTGTGAGCATTATCTAGTTCTATAGTTGGAAATTTTTGAATTGAGAAAACATGTTACCCGTGGTCCATGCAAGAATGTTTAAATCCAAGAAGATGAATGGAGTAAAATATTCACTTTGTTTACAGTGGGTTGTTCACCAATCTTTATCTATTCTTCCATTTTTCTAAGTGTACAGTAAGAGAAAATGTGGATCTCATACTTGATCTGAGATGTGCCAAAATACTTTTTGTTTTAGTTATGGTTTTATTGCTGTGAAGAGACAACATGTCCACAACAACTCTTAAGAAGAAAATTATTTAATTGGGACAGGCTTACAGTTTCAGAGGTTCAGTTCATTATCATCATGGCAAGAAGCATGTCAGCATGCTGGCTGACATGGTGTTGGAGGAGCCAAGAATTCTACATCTTTAGTCACAGGCAGTAGGATACTGAGCCACACTGGACATAGCTTGAGAATATAAGTGTCAAAACTGACCCCCACAGTGAGAGACTTCTTCCATCAAGGCCACATCTACTCCAATAAGGTTAAAACTCCTAATAGTGCCATTCCCTATGGCCAAACTTTCAAACATATAAGTTTATGGGGGTCATTCCTATTTAAGCTACCAAGCTTCCTTCAAGATAAAAAAGAAAAGGGATTCTCTGTAACTGTCATCCTTAAAATGAGGAACACACTTTAAGCAATGTAGCAGAATTGCAAAGGTAGATTGTCAAATTAAGGACATAGATTAAAAACTCCTTCAGCACATATCCATAGAAGCACATCTATTTAGATCGTCTGCATTTGTTCACAATGTGTTATCTTCTTGTGTATCTGCAAACATAATCAACCTGTTCTTGAAGGTTCTTGAATGTATCATTTTACAAAAGAGATGCCTTTTAGAAAGGCGTTCTGTCTCTGGCTGTCAAACCCAAGGCCGCTGTATATAAAAAGGTCCCGAGGAATTCTTATGATTTATTATGCCTTTGATCCATCAATTAAAAGGTCTCAGTGAGTGCGACGGCTGTGGTTTAAAACTTCCAGGAGCAGACTCCTAGAATGTATTCAAGAAAGCCAGCCTTAATGCTTGAACAGTAAACATCTCTAAATGCCGAGTTCCTGACAGACTACATTGCTTTCAAAAGAAGGCTGACTACAAAACGTATAAATACTGATTTGGAGTCACTGTGTTCTGAATGTCTTAATCCAAGACCAGGCGGTTTGCATGGGAGACCTTGAGAAAACGATCTACAGCCATTTTCATTCTTGCCACCTGGCATGCTTTACTATGTCTTTTAAAGATCTGAGGATGCCTACGAAAATTATAGGAAACCGTCAATATGCTAACAACATCCCTCGCATGTCTTGGTTGGTCAAACAGTCTCCAAAGTGTAGATTTTCATTAAATCCTAGTCTGAAAGTTACCTATGCTCCAAGAACTATAATGGTTTTGGACTTGCTATCGTTTGAGTCATCTATGTGTTTCCTGGATTCAGCTTGCTCTTTCAGGCTAGCCTACGTTTAAATTATGCCAAATTGCTGGCTGTCTATTCCATCTTCTCACATCTTTGAAGAATTGCACTCTTTCATTTGAAAGTACATCGGGTATCAAACTAACATCGCATATGGGAAGATTTTTCTGATGATTATCATCAATCCCGCTGTCACGAGAGAAACACCCCCACTCCTTAGTTCTGGAATAGGCTATCAAGATCCAAAACAAGCGGCTCAAGTATCTGTATTCTTGAACAGGGTCGGGAAACTTTTCCTCTGAGGAGCCAGATGGTAAATATTTTCTTGGCTTTGAGGGCCATGGGGTGCCTGCCACAGCTTCTCCACTCTGCCAGAGAGGCTGAAGGTGTCCTGGCCTGGATGCTGATGAGAGGACATGGATGGATGCCAACAAAGTTGTATTTGTGGACAGTGAAATTGACAGTTGTGTAGGTTTTTGTTGTTGTTGTTCAAAAATATTCTTTTGCCCCATTACCAATTATTAGATGTAAAAATCCATTCTTATGTCACGAGTCATGAGCAAGGTTGGAGGAGGAGCCCGTGGGCTGGGTTTGGTGCATTTGAGTCTGAGTTTGATACAGTCTGTCTCCAAAGACAGAGTTTCATAATGTCCAAGCTTCCTATACGCATGTTCTTGTAGGATAGCAGACCATTAATTTTAACTCACATTTTGTAGATCTGCTTCTTTAACAAAATCTAAACGACAGAGGTTAGGTCAATGAGGGAAAAATCAGTTCTCAATATGTTGACCCAGATTGAGTCACATAACCAAGGCAGCTGTGAGTCGCAGAGTTTCCTGTTCTTGGTGCATTCCTGTAGGTATACTCAAGGGGCTTGCCCGCCTTTGCATCAAAATGTACTCACCCTCTTACTGGTTGTATTTTGTAACATCAAAAGGAATGTATTTGCTCTCATAGAATATGAGTAAATATAGTATCTTCCTATAGCAAAAATAAATCAGTATCTAACTGCATTGTTCAATTCTTAGTCTAAATGCATGAAATTGTAGAATAATCACTCCATATAGTAGTTGTAAATTATCACCTATGTATTATAAATATAATATATTATGTAATCTATTATATCATATACTGTATGTGATATACTTAAATAGTATAAAATACACATAAATTATAGCATAATCATAATACATATATAAATCATGATATAATCTTTCTATAAATTATAGCTACACATATGTTAAAATTAAGTATATATAAATAGTATCTAAATCATTTGTTATAGTATAGTCATAGGATATGGATCAATCTTATAAGATATTCTTTACATCAAAATATTAGCCACCACAATTTGTTTTTGAGATAAAGTCTCACTTGTTCAGCCTTGGCTGGCCTAGAACTCATTATGGCTGCCAGGCTAGCCTTAAACTTGAGGCAATTCTCCTTCCTCTGCCCCCCAAGTATTCTGAATTCACAGGTCATGATGCCTGACCTCAAATCATGTTTGCAGAATAAGGGCATTATCGATTTTAGCTCTAATATGTTGATTATACAAGTGAAATTCAGAGTCAAAAGTTAATGCAGCCTTCATATTATGAATTTAGAACTATTTATAAACATTCACATATTTAGTTCTAAGAAATTGGGTTAAATATGGTGATTCTTGTATTGTTCTTGATGATGCACTTTCTGTTTTTATCATTCTAAATATAAAACGGACCAAGAGAACTGGACAGAGTGGACTTCAGTGTAGTCTTTGCACTCAAGGGATTAAGACAGAATTGCTTGAACACAGGATTAGTGGGACCTTTCTTCAAAAAAAAAAAAAAACAAACAGAAAATAAAAACAAAAACTACCCTAAAAAGTATGGGAATAGGAGGAAGAGAAATCCTTCCTACCTTCCTTCCTTCCTTCCTTCCTTCCTTCCTTCCTTCCTTCCTTCCTTCCTTCCTTCCTTCCTTCATTCTTTCCTTCCTTCCTTCCTTCCTTATTTACATATCTTGGTAGTATTAGGGATCGGACCCGGGTTATCATCTATGCAAGGCACATGCTCTGTCACTAAGCTATATCCAGCCCTAGAGTTAACAAAAGTGGAAGCCTTGTGACTTATTGTAATTAAAGAAACAACGGAAAGATGTCTGTTATTATATTTTGAGTCTCGAGACTTGTTAAAATCTTTCTCCACATTGCGCAATTTTCTTTTTTCTGATAGCTCCTCAAAATACCAGTTGTGTCTGGTGTAACTTACCTCAGGGTACCATATACTCCTTTCCATAGTAGCCTACAGACTCTTGGTTGGAAGACAACATTTTATTTCCTAACCTTAGGAGCAAGAAAATGCATATATTAGTTTGGATGCTTAATATAATTTTGTAGATGGTGCTGGAGAGCTGGTTTGACAACTAAGAGAGTTTCTTGTGGCCTGGGCTGCTGTTGTTGTCTAATTCTAGATTCAGTTCCCAGCACACATGTGAGAAGGTACCACAAGCCCTGTCACACCAGCTTTAGGGCATCCAACATTATTTTCTGGCCTCTACAGGCATTCATATGCATTTGTTCATACACACACACACCACACACACACACACACACACACACACACACACACACACACACACACACAAACACAGATAGCTTTAAAAAGAACAAAGTAGATACTTTTAAAAAAAAAACCATATTGCTACAGAGGAGTAAATCAAATGGTATTAAAATTCAGTTTGTTTAGATTTATTATGGAAAAAGCTATTATGTATTTCTGCCTCTACTTTTTTTTTTTTTTTTTCCGAGACAGGGTTTCTCTGTATAGCCCTGGCTGTCCTGGAACTCACTTTGTAGACCAGGCTGGCCTTGAACTCAGAAATCCTGCCTCTGCCTCCCAAGTGCTGGGATTAAAGGCATGAGCCACTATGCCCGGCTAATTTTTTTTTTCCTGCCTCTACTTTTGTAAAGAGGGAACGGTGTTGCTGACTGTTATCTTTGCCTAGGAGCTTTTGTAAAGCAAAGGAAATAAAACCACAAATCCAAGGTCCTCGCATTGGAGCCTTATCATCTCCAACTGTGAGTATTTTCACAGCAGATAAACACTTCCTATAACTTCCAATATAAACAGAGATGGCTCTACACTTTTGAGTCAAAACAAGATGTGGAGTGTCGAGGGCTTCGGGGCTGAGTGTTTAGGAAGGGTCCTCACATAGCTGTACACTCAGGGATGCCACAAACTCTGCTGTACACTGGGTGAGGGCAGTGGGGAGTTTAGCCGGTGAGGGGGTTAACGGAGGGCACAGAGTTTTGTCACTTGTTTTTATTACTGTCATACCTGAGTACTTCTTTGATTGTGGTAAAGTACATAAGATGTCAAAATATAATTAAAGTGATTTTTAAGAACCCTGATTGGTGCCCCTTGAAAATGCTAATCATTTTTATTGTATTGCACTTGCAAATCTAAAAAAATGGGTAAAGTAACAATTTTGATACCCTAAGGGCTGTAAAACCATTTGTAAGTAAGCTCTTTAGTCATACAATGGCTCTGCCTGCACCCTGCTCTTGAAGTTAAGCATCATAAGAAAAAAACATCTAAGCTACTCAGTAAATCAGCAAACTTCCTATCAAATTTTCTTAAACTCACTCAGAAACATGATTAACATAAAGCGAGAGAGGCAATCTGTTAAAATAGCTGCCCTTCTTTCGAAGGCAAGAGTTTGCTCGTTTTCACAGGCTAAGTTTTCCTTTCTCTCAGGCATGTTCTGGTGTGATGAAGGTACGTTGCCATTGGCTAGACAGTCTTCAGCTGGCCACAGGTCCATTAACCATTAACTCAGTGGTTCATCGTCATTGTCAACTTGACAGGATTCCGAGTCACCTAGGAGACACAACTCTGGGTGTTTCCAGAGAGGTTGAACAGTGGAGGGAAGGCCCATCTGACGTGGAAATTTCTGGTGGTGTCATGGTGGGTAGACTCATGTGATGTTTTGCTGAAGCAGACCCGTGAGAGGGTCACGTGATGTTTGAGAGAATATAAGTAGGAGCCAACAGACAGTGACGTCATGCTTGCATAGCTAGCTGTGCAATGCTGTGTCAGTCTCACATCTTCGCTGATCTTCACTTGGGTGAGGCACGGCAGAGAACTTTTCCTGGCATTCCAGCTGTTTTGCCCACATTCACTGACTTGTGCCGATTGGCAGAGGCCTGGTTGGCTGTTTCTGTTGAATTGTGCTGTCCCTGCTGATTCATCTCTGGTGACACTTTTGAACTGGACTGTTGGTATCCTGACAAATGGAGATTGGGATTGCCTTAAAGTACTACTTCTAAACAGCTCCACATCCCCTTGTCCAATTTAACCATCTTTTCTCCCCTGCGTTTAGACAGTGAGCTAGAAAGGGGGTCGAAGCATTTGAGAACCCATATTAAAGTAGGATTTGAAAAATCTAAGCCTACACACATCCTGGATATTAGTGGGACCAATCTATAGGCTGGGGTCCCAGACTGAATACGAAGGAGAAAGGAGCTGAAAGGTGTCATTTACCTCTTGGCTTCCTGACAGAAGACATAATATAAACACCTTCCGCATGTCCACGCTGCCATACATTCTCAGTCTTGATGGACTGTGCACTTGGTGAGCCAGAATGAACTCATCTGCTCTTAAGTTGCTTTTATCAGGAAAGTTGTCATGGCAATGATGGAAGTAACTGATACGTCCTACTTAATTCTCTCATACAGTAGTTCTAAGAAAATATGTCCCAAGATCTCTGGAGGATTCTTGAAAGCATAGAAAACATAGAACTCTATATATTACTTTTTAAAATAAATACATGTTATCTATGATAACGTTTAGTTTAGTAAGATGTGAAGAATCTGAATTTGATCCTTGAAGGTGGTTTGAAAGGCAGAAGTTTGAGCTCTCACTGAACGTGGGTGTACACTGGAAGAGTTAATATTGTCTTAGACGAAGGATGGCATTTGTGCTAGGAGCAATCTTTGCTCACAGGCCTTGGGACAGCAGATAATAACAACATGACTTAGCATGGGGCTCTTCACACCTTAGAAGAGGCGCCAGAAAAGAAAAGCAAGTTCAACCTTGTGGATCAGGGAAGGCACTTTGAATTAAGCACCCTGGAATCTGAGGTCAAGTTTCTGGGCAACAGATCAGTCATACTTTTCATGAAGTCTCCTGTGTGGGTGGTTTTTTTGTATTGACAATACAGAACACTCTGAACAGTCCTCACATTATGACAATTTGTCCTGACTTCTTGGGGGGGAAAAACATCAACATCTTCCCTTTGTTCTTGTGCCCTTGGCTACCTTTGGCCTGAGTTGTTTTTCTGTAATAATCCAAGACTTGTGAGTATAATAAGGTCTCTATGTGAGATTTAGGAGTCTGGAAAATTCTTGAAATGGATGGCTTTGGGAACTTTCCAGACTTGAAAGCGATGTCAGGATAGCACACATGGTCAAGTATGTACTATTTCTTTTAAACACTGCAGATGCTCAACCATCGCACTGAGCTTAGATTCCATTTCCAACAACAGAGCTCCCTGGGGCGAATGATCTCAGAGTATTCAAACCTACTGAATCAGGAAGGTGGGAGAAGATGGGGAAACAGCATCACTAATAATGTGCCCTGGCAATTGCCTGTACTCTAAAGGTGAGTGCCACTGTCCCAGAGAACAAATATCAACTTCAGAAGATGTTGACCTCATCTGATGAAAAGAAAAGGTTAGAGAATCCAAGAAAGCTACAAGCCCTGAATCTTGTCTCTTTATTCTCAGCATTCCAGGTTCCAGCAACACTGGGAAATAACCCACTGGAGAACGCAAGAGCCAACAGTGATGAGTCTGGGCAATTCCTTAGTATCATTTGGATTTCTGCTTTTCCAATCTGGTCATGCTTTCCATTGGAACATATGGTTCAGAGAATTTGAGTTCAAGCCAGTGATGAGCTGGCTCTGGCTTATGACAAATTCGAGTATTGGTTGTGCATATTTTTTCACAGCTCTGTGTTCAGGGAGAACCACATTAGTAGGTTGGAATTGGTCATTGGGGAGCTAGGCTCAGTGGATAAAGCACTTGATGTACAAGACTGAGGACCTAAGTTCTGATTTCCAGGACACAGGATGAAAATCCTTGAGTGGCTACAGTGTAGCCAGTGAGAAATCTGGTCTCAAAACCCAAGGTGGGGGTGATGAAGAAAGATATCTGATATTTAGTTCTGGCCTACACACACACACACACACACCCACACACACACACACACACACACAAGCACGATCATATATACACAGAGACACACACAATACACACATACATAGACATCTTTACACATGTGCACATGTGTGTATGAATATACACAGACTCGCACACACATATGCATACACACACAAATATATACATGCACAATCATATATACACAGACACACACAATACACACATACATAGACATCTTTACAGATGTGCACATGTGTGCATGAACATACACAGACACACACATATGCATACATACATCATACACATATACATACACTTACACACAAGCACACACTACAATATACTTACACAAGCACACAATACATATATACTTACACTTATACACACATACACACATATCTTTACACCTGCATGTGCACAAGTGCACACACATCTTTATACCAGCATATGCACAAGAGCCCTCTCCCTCTCCCTCTCCCTCTCCCTCTC
>NC_034608.1:65032606-65034580 GCF_900095145.1 Mus pahari
CTCTCTCTCTCTCTCTCTCTCTCTCACACACACACACACACACACACACACACTCAAAACACAACAAAACAAAAGGTAGACAATGGGCAAAAGAGGGTGTGGTTGTCAGGTGTGTTGCAGCCCAGAAACTGACCCCACTGGTTGTTATACCCAAGTGTCCCTTTGGTGCCTATCTAAGGTAGTGCTGAAGGGCAGCACTGATATTTTCCTCATCCTTTTATCTGCATTGAATAAGACATTTGTGATTCAGTTTTAGGGACCCAGCCTTTACAAGGATGCTGCGTGCAATAGCTGCAAATGAAAAGATTGGTTGTCTGGTACAAGACAAACTATTTGCCTAGCTGTGTCAACCTGTAGGAGATAGGATGCATTCTAAGTCTATAAGGGACATCACAGAAAGCTTGAAAAGGACTATTGAAATCTCAAAAATTACCTGTCATTCAGTTTTCACATGGTCATTATCATAATGCTAAAACCATAATGGTCAAGCTTTGATGTCAAAACTGAGGTTTTTGTTTTCTCTGTTTTTCTTTCTTCCTTTTTTTTTTTTTTTTGAAGTTGAATAAAGAGATTCTTTCCCTTCATCTTGTCATCAACTCATCAACAGAAAGAGGGGCTGCTCAATCTGATCCAAGGAGTGATGGAAGGCCCTGGGCAGCAGGACCTTTCTTTGTGGCGTCACCTAATCGTGTAAGTGTAGGCTCACCGCGCATTGCATGTGCACTGGTATTCCTTTCTGGCTCATCTTTCATTGTAACTTAAGAGTGCGAGATAAGCAGTTTTATTGTGAGAGGCAACTGATTGAATGCAAAACTTGTTCTGTCATAGGAATATAAAGTGCTTATTCTGGGGTTAAGATCTTAGGGGCAGAAATGAAAGGCTGACTGATTTCTGCCTTTACTTCCACCAGATTTCAGTATTTAAAATATTTATCTAGTGCCTTTGGCCATTTTAAAATTGTGTCTTAGTTGGGTTTACATTTTATTTCCCTAGAATGAACTCAAGCATATTGAAAAGTCCAAGGAAGCTTTAGGTGGTGAACCAACTTATTAGCACCGTACAGATGTATGCATGTGTGTATCGCGGTTTTGTAAATACCACTTGAGTGTAGGTGCCTCTTGTTCCTTGTAAACTTATCTTTGAAAAGATCACTTAAAAAGAGAGATCAATTTGAGAAGATTCTTAATTTTAACCGAAAGAATATGTTTTTATAAAGCTAATTCACTTTCATAACGTTTTCTTAAGTCACCACTTTTATGGCTTTTCTGGTATAGCCAGGAAAACAGCTCAGGGTCCAGGGAACATTTATTGAGCACTTACTGAGTGCCAGATGGTCTCCTAAGTACTAGATATACCTTATCTCAGTTAATCCTCCCACTAACTCTGGGAGATAAACACGGTCCTGATACTGGTTTGCAGATAAAGGACAGTGAAGCTTAGAGGCTGGGAAGCAGGCCAAGGTCAAACAGCTTCTGAGAGACAGAGGCCCAGGCTAGATGATCTGATAGCCAAGGCTGGGCTCTTAATCTCTTCCCTCTCCGTCTCATACCCATAGTACTACAGAGCCAGGGAAAAGCCCAGAATCCATCTATCACATGCTCCTAATTCTGAGACAATTTTAAGCCGGTCTGAGGTGGTTCCTGGAAAGCTCTGCTGTGTGTGACTTGATATAATTATATTAAGTTCCTAAAGGAGACACTTTAATTCCTGCCATGGTATTAGACAGGACATCTCTCAAGTACTTAAACAACAAGCCTTGTCTTCTAATTATTGCTGGTAATTGATCGGTAATTGATCAAACAACTCTAGTTAATCAATCAAGTTATCCTCAAAGAGTTTCAATCTTATGTAGAGACATGAAAGAATCTCTCCCAATACTGGACAATGGCAATCTTACCACCAAGGCACCAAGAGACTCAAAACTCTCTCTCTCTCTCTCTCTCTCTCTCTCTCTCTCTCTCTCTCTCTCTCTCT
>NC_034608.1:65034616-65045780 GCF_900095145.1 Mus pahari
TCTCTGTGTCTCTGTCTCTGTCTCTGTCTCTGTCTCTCTCTCACTCGCTTGCTCGCTTGCTCTCCCCTTCCCCCAGTAGTGAACATTCTGAATCTTTCCATTTTCCTACCAGTTAGCAGTTCCATGTCTCCTCTTGCAGTTCTACCCCTCCTGATCCTGTGTCCCTTTCATTTGCTTCCCAGTGGGCCGTAGGCATGTTGATGAATGTTTACAGGCACAGTGTGTCTGCTCTGCAACCCAGAGGCTTCTATCCTCAGCCTCACGATGTGAGGAATTTCTACCCAAGAGATACATAGAGAGTCTAGCAAGCCCGGAGTAAAGCACTGGATACAGCCCAGACTCTGATGTCCTTTCTTTGCTTTATTTATTACTTTCTATTTGGGGGGGGGGTGGTGGTGCAGGGAGGCAGGGAGTCCCGTAGGCCAGGCTGGCCTCAAACTTTTTATGTAGCTGAGGATGATTCTGAACTCTTGATCTTCCTGCCCGCAACTCTCAACTGTTGAGATTGTAATCCTGTACCTGCATAACAAACACGCTTGCCTTAAGTAGCTTTTAAAAAGCATTTCTGAAATATACAATCCCAGGCCTTACTATTAACTGTGTTTACCTCGCTGTGCTGGGTTGGTCAAGACTTCTCCGTGTTTCTCTAACCGGGAGTGTGTTACATGTGGTCAACGTCCATCAGTTCCCAAGCATCCCTCTTACTGATGGAGTTACAGGTGCATGTGAAGCACCTGATTTGTAGGGAGGGATCGGAACTCCAGTTCTCACGCTAGAGTAGCAAGCATTCTTAACCTCAGAGCCCAAACCATCGTTCTGACATAGTGTCTAAGAGCTGAGCTATGTCCACGCCTATGGGCTGTATGGAAAGCCAAACTTCGAGGCCAAGATAATGCTGGAGGAGACAACTAAGTAGCATTCGGTAGACTGCATGGCTACCTGTAATCACATACAGGAAGATGCAAATGGAGAGATTCAATTTAATGGCAGTATGACTAGAAGTGAGGTAGAATGAATTCGAAAAGTCACAACATAACGATGTGAAGATCATACACATAGTGAGTGTGTTTGGAAGAGAGAATGCAAAGGTGTGGTAATGCTACTGTGGTAAAAAAAACCATTAGTATGGACAAGCAAGATGTGGAAAAACACCACTACCACTCCAGTGACAAACCTGAAGTCATTCCGGTTATCTTTAAGGCGTCTCTACCCATCACAGATCCAAAACAAAACTTTAAGGTTTCTGAAGAATTAAGACAGACCCAATCTGTCTGTATTTATATCTTGGCACAGTGCTTTTTGGGTCCCCCAGATTATGGCTCCAGAGGCCTCAGGTATAGCTTGGGAGTTTGAAGGCTACAAGAGATGTGTCTAGGCAGGGTTCACGTGGTGGAGATGCTGCAGATGCGGCTGAGATGTGGTGGCTTCATTCATGTTTCAAAGGACTGTAGGAGAGCTAAGCAAAAACTTGCCATACCGCAGCGAGTCCTTGATGGAGCAATGCTCAAAAGATGTGTGGTGCTGCTATCAGTACGCCAATCCAGTCTGCATGAGCTAGGGGCATGTCATTCCAGACTACGACCATTTCAGGATGGCCTGCACCAGAAATCACCATCAGAGCAAGGCTGTCCAAAGACCGCAACCCCAACTCCCGCCCCAGTGTGCTCAGAGAGTGGGACACACCATCAAGGGTAGTAATTTTGGGGGATTTAAGATTCAGGGTTGTGTTCACTATCAAGTTTGGGTTTACTTGAGGCCACTTACCCATCTTTTCATTCCTGCCTCTCATTTTCAATGGGTGATAACGGGGATGCCTATCTTATTCATTCCTGGACATTTTTATTTTGGAAGCAGGTAACATGTGCTTGGGTTTCTGTGGGTCACATTGGAGGAGAATCTGCTTCAGGGTGAATTGTGCCCTAGGTTTCAGTCACATCTAACTGCCATTGAGACTGGATTTTGGACTTTTAGACTAGTGGTGCATTCATTGGGGGCGGGACAAAAGAAACTTATTTTCTTATGAGAAAGACATGGATTTTGTGGGTCAGCAGCACACTGTTACAGTTTTAATGTATCTCTTCAAAGCTAATAGATGGGAGAATTGAACCTCACCACAAGACTTTCCTTCAAGGGATCTTCAAGAGGTGTCTCTATCATAAGTGTTCAGCCCTGATAAATGGGTTGGTATTGTCACTGAGGTAGTAGGTTACTAATTAAAAGATGGCTTTGGCCTCCTTTTCTGCCCTATCCTTATGCCTTCGGGCCTCTTACCACCTGTCACGTGGTCTTCTAATACAAAAGCCTTCACCCGATGCAACTTCTTGGTATTGTACTTCTTCAAACTATGAACCAATAGAGTGATTTTTTTTTTATAACAAATTATCCAGTCTCTGATGTTCTGCTATAGTTATATAATGTGCATTAAGACACGATTCTTAACTTGAGATCCATGCAAAGATACATGGTGTGACTAAATACAGTCTGTGGGCTGTAGCTTGTTCTTGCTTAGAATGCCTTTGGCTTGTATTCATATATTCCATCTGAGACAATATTTATTGGTTTACTCGTGATCAAGTTTAAAGTTTTGGTCTCTGGATTTTGATTGGTTGGCTCTGAATTCCTGATCTAGTACTTACTAGTCTCATAAACTAAATTATTTGGTTTCTGAAATTCATATTTTTTTCTGTGAAATGAATATAACCAAAATAATTAAATATGTGCGTTTAGATGTGCAGCTTGGTCTTCATGTGGGTCCTCCAACAACTGGAGCAGGGGTAACCTGCCTATGAATCCTGTTCCCCTAATTGGACTGCCTTATCTGACCTTAATGGGAGACGATGTATGTAGGCCTACAGTGACTTGAGGTGCCAGGGTGGGTTGGTATCCAGGGGAGACCTCCCCCTTTTCAGAGGTGAAGTGGTGGGGTGGGGGGAGGAACCATGTAGGAGGGGCTGCAAGGTGTAGGGTACTGCAATCTGACTGTAAAGTGAATAAATAAGCAAATTAATAGGAGAAAAAAACTAACAACCACAACATTGGTTTAATCAGAACCAGATGAGACCACGGTATTTAAGAACTTAGAGCAGCATTTGACGCATCTCATAATAAGCACTTAAGGATTAGCTATGATGCTCCGGCTGTAGCTGTCAGTGAGGATGGCTGTTAATGATGATGATGGTGATGGTGGTGGCAGTGGTGGTGGTGGTGGCGATGACGATGATGACAGTGTAATCCTCAGAGTTTTCATAGCCTACAGAGGACCAGCCTATGTTATGGAGAAGCAAAAGACCTAAATTCTACTGTTCACTGTTACATGATATTAAGTGCTTAATGCATTTATTATGTAACATAAATATCCATGTCCTAATTTCCTCAACTAAAGAATGGGTACTACTAACCGATACAACAAAGCGTAAAAGCTCAGATCTAAGGGTCTCAGGCTCTGTTTGCTAATACCATGTGGTACAGGAGTTCCATGAATCCCAGCATGCATTTGGAGGTCAGAGGACCTCTTTTATGGAGTTAGTGCTTCCCTTTCATTTCTCCATGGGCTCTGGGGGATAGAACTTAGCCAGGCAGGCTTGTGCACCACACTTCCCTGATCCGCTGAACCGTCTTGCTGGCTTGATCACACGTTACTGTTTTAGGGTCAGTGAGGGAACAGAGAAACTTACAAGGTAGCACATTTGAGGATGTGTCCTAGTCTGGTATTCATTGCCTATCTACTATAACAACGGAGAAGAAAGAAAGACATCAATGTGCGGAGCCTTGGGAGGCACAGAAAGGCTAGAAGTGCTGACATTAAGTTAAAGAAGTTGCTTTAAGAAGATAGGAGGTAAGAGAGTGAGAGAAAAAGCCACTCTAGGGCCTTTTCAGTTTCGAAATCTGTCATTGTAAGGGAAAACTGAGACACATAAAACACATAAATCAAATGCATGGCTCAGAAATCTATAAGGCAAATACCACCCAGGTGAAGAAATAGAACAGAGTCAGCTACAAGCATCCTATCTGACCACGCACTCTATCTTCAAGGAAGTGACGGTTATTCTAACTTTATTGGCAATAACATCCCCAAGTTTTAAATTTTTATAGTTTTATTATTCAATCCTGCATTTCTAGGACTTATAATTGAGTCTTGCCCATTAAAACAATAGATCTCTTTGAAGTCTCTTCATCTACATACTTCTCTTCCATTTTTTTAAAAAGTGGAGCCTTTCCTTAGGTAGGAGAACTTGAATTATCATTCTGTAGGGTTTCATTAGTCTGCACTTTGCTGATTGGTCCTCTGTGTGGACTTCAATACGTTCCTCTGTCTTTAGAATGCCTTGTAAATTGGCATCTGAATCCAGGGACTGGGTCAGACCAAGGTTCCATGCTTTGGCCAAGGCTAAAGGGACCTCTGTATATACTGATATTCCTTCTGCCTTACTCATGATTTTTGCAAGGATGTTTGTTAAGACTTGATAAAACATACAATATCTCATGTCTCATTTTATGCCCTTTGAGACCCTCCTGTGTAGCTAACTCCCATCACACGATATACCATATTCATCCAAATCTCCAGACCATGAGAATAAGTGATGCTCATTACAATGAGGCTGTCTTTGCCTTAAGTCCATGCAAATGGTCCATGCGAGGGTATGTGTTGAAAGATTGGCTCCCCGGGTTTAAAATACATGCTGAATTTAAGCAGGAGGTAACGAAGTGTCTGTTTAACTACTTTATAACATCAGTGTCTGCTCTTGTCTTCCATGATTGCCTCTCTTTACGTAGTTACTGTGCTGATCCTTAAAAAGGCAGAAAATAATAAAATTAGGTAATCTTGTATTCCTAATTTTTTTTTCAAATCTCCTATCACAGACAACAATCTCAAAGCAACAACATAAATATCACCCCAAATAGACCACACACACATACACACACACACACACACACACACACACACCTTTCAATTTTAATAGTCATATTAAACATAGTTTTATATATGTTGCCACAGAACACAGCCATTGTATCTTCTGCCTTTTATCACTGGTATTGCCTCCCTTTCCAGGGCAAATATATATTTAATGATCACCATCGGCCCTTAAGTTAATGTCTCTCTAGGGAATGTGTTTGTCTGAAGCGCCTTTTGCCCACTCAATCCAAGAAGACTTAATAGGAACAACGCACCCTGCGTTGTGCAGCCTGGGTCGAGTTTTACCCACGAAAGTCAGCTTCACTATCTAGTAAATGTCTTGCTCGCATTGTATATTTTGAACACACTACTCTCTTTCTCTTGTGTCATAATGCACGGCTTTTGTACAGTCATATAGCAATGAGATTTTCTTTTCTCTTATATATAGGTATTTCTTTCCTATATATTCTTTGCTTTCATTCAACACCAGGAAGTCCAGCAGTGTTAAGGTGTAGATTCCATCAATTTTATCAGTTGCTGTCTTGATGCTGGGTTGCCAGGAACTTGGTATGTACTTTGAATACAGTTTTTTTTTAAGTTATTATTTCAGGTTAGTTTTCTTGAATGACTTGACTATTTTTAGTATTTATTCAGCTTTCTTCTTATCTCAATATTCTTTCTTTCACTATTGATCCCATTCTCTGGAATATTTTCTATTGTTTTCTTTCTGATATCAAACATTTCTCCCCTGTTTTTCTTTTCTTTTTTCTTTTTTTTTTTTTTTAACTTTCTATTTCTATCATCTATTGTGTTTATGAGCCCTGGTGTTCTGGTTCATTCTTCATTTCTAAAATGGTTTTCACTCTAATTTCCGACTCTCTCCTGAAGTCTGCCACTTCATGGCTGAGCTCCTGTCCTGATTCATGTTATTCTTTCATGCATTGTCTCTTTCCCGTGATGTCTTAGCTTGTTTTGAAATGGCAGGTGGCTGTTTTGATCTTTTTGGAGGACACATCTCTCTAGTGTGTCTCATTGTCTGCGGGGGCGTCATTCGGCTACGTGCGTTCTTCTTTTCTCATCTGAGCATTGTATGGGATCTGACCTCCATCCTTCTCTGTTGTTCACATCGATGTGAAATTAGTTTTCTTGAACTTTAAGAACAAGGCTAGATTCAGGGTAGTGTTTCCAGTCTCCCAGAGCTCCCTGCTCTATTGCTGCTTCTCTGGATGTTCAAAAGCATCGTGGTGGCATTCTTGGACCATGGGTCTCTCCACTCGTTTTTCCATTAGTCTGGACTTTCTCCTGACTGTATCTCAGCTGACCCTCTCTTGTTCAGTGTTGAAGGTACTGCCTGCTGCTCCTACTCTGTGTGGAGTCTGTGTTATGACTTGTGTGGGCTCTGGCTTTCCCTACTAACAGCTATAAAAATCACACGCTACAACTACACAGACATAAACACAGACATATTGTTATACAGTGCAAACGTTTCCTTCAAGCTAATTTTTTCTTTTGATTTTTAAAAGAAATCAGAGCATCTCATAGATATCTGAAACCCATGTCTAAGTCCAAGCAAGGCCTTATGCTAACTGGTTGTAATGAGTAACTCAGCCCTAAAAGAAAGTTTCTATGGCAGAATGACATCATGGGCCATGTTTGAGAATTCCTACTGGCAGACTGTCCCAACCCTTTATAGCCTTTGTGAGACCACGGTAATCATGTGGCACTAAGTTGTGCAAATGTTTCCCCATGGTCACTGTTGTAGTCACACTGGCTCACTTTGCTCCTCAGTGCATAAAAGTTGACATGTTGGCTATATGTGATGGGAGTGGGTTGGGGGTATTGTCATGTTCTTTGATATATTGTCACTTCTTTATGCATTCTTTTACACAAATGTCCCTAGCATGCTTTTCTTTGGGGCGCTAACAGCTGGTTCCTTACCTGTTTGTGTTTTGCTATACATAGAGACATATTATTGATAATATGGTTTAGGTATTTCACACATGGCTCTCTTGTTTGTTTGTTTTTTACTTATATGAGACAGTTTGGTGAGACTGGAAAACAACCTACTGCCTCTGCCTGCCATAGTCTCTTTTTTAGACCTTTTAATAAGCTCCAAGTCTCAGTCTAGTAGAGGGAGCTATGCTATTCGTCTAAATTGCTCACAAATATGCTCTTCCTTTTAAAGCCTAATCATAATGGATTGGCTTGTTAGTAATTATCATACTTTAAGCATCTTCGGAATGGCTAAGGGGGAGTAATCAGTTATTCGTGCACGAGAGTAACTTCTTGTCAGAAGCCTGGCTCTCCTACTCCAGTGACAAGTGGCATGGAAAGACGAGTGGGAACTAGACAGGGCAGATAGCGTTCTGGAGTTGAGATGAATGGCAGAGATCCAACTTCTGGTAGTCAGCAGACAGCAAGGAGAGATTCTTGGATAGGCGTGCTGCACCCAGACACACTGGATGTATATGGGGTTTTACTTATCGCCAGCCAAACCCTGGAGTGCTTGGAAAGCTTGTATCTGGGTGAGAAGAAGTTCCTACTTTAACCATATTAACAAATACTTTGTCCTGACTAAGGACTGCCTTTTCATCCTCGGGGGTTAGGGTATTTGCCTCAAAACACCAGGCAAACAGAGAAAGGCACACAATGCCCAGATAAATGTCATTCTTAATATTTCTGTATGACCTTAAAAATGCAATTACCTATTTAGCTCTACCAACCACTGGGACCAGTGATGGATGCATAGCTATGAACTTGCTATGACGTGTCTTTTAAAGAACACGATAGCATCTCAGCTAGTTATTTCAGACTCAAATGGGTCCTGATTTTTACTTATTATCCCTTGGCTTTCAGCCCATTTGTTTTCCTTCATGGTGTTAGGTTCAGAAGTCTGTGAAATACATTTCCCGTACCCCCTTGTGGTTGACTTTTCTGTCAAGTCTGCAAAGGGTAGTCACGGGAAGGCAAAGCAGGAAGACAAGGGAGTTTTGGGTCCTGTATCCTCTCGGCTTTACCCTTGCTGTAGAAGACAACCAAAACTCCTGCCTCCAAATGCACTAACCAGCTCAGTACCTTGAAACTGTGTCTCATATGAGGCTTATCTTCCCATTCTCTGCTTGTCAAGGCTCAATAACTGGGTGCCAGGCATACCGGACTCTAAAGTTTTCATCTGGGAGATCTTAGTGTCTTTCCTCAGATCTCTTGGCCTGGGATTGGCCTTCCTGGTTCTTCCTGTTTCATTGTTATTGAAGGAAAATCAAATTCACTAAGACATGGTCTGGTCGTGACTTGTTTTAGTCTAACATCCCAAGTGTGAAGCCAATCATGGTGGTATACATTTGCGTCCCCAGCGTTCATGAAGCCAGAACGTCATGAGTTTGAAAGCAGCATGGGTTTCATAGTGAGTTCAAGGTTAGACTGAACTACCTCGGGAGACCATGCCTCAAAAAGCTGAGGGAAGGGGTATGACTCAGCGTTAGAATACTTGTCTAGCATGCAGGAGTCCTGGGTTTGATCCGGAGCAACACATACGTCTAGATTCTAAATAGAGTTATTATTTGAACTTGTTTTGATTTTCTGTTGTTCTCCCAAATTGCCACATGGATTTCCTACCAATTCCATGTGGGCTAGCTATTGCTGCAGGGCCGTACTCTCTTAGTTCTGTTGAGCAGAAAGTTGCTTTTCTGCTTTCTAAAACTTGACCAACAGACTCATGCTTAAGAAGAGCTTTCATATCCATATAGAAAACACTCGATTTGCATTATAAAACAAAATAAATTTAAAACAGTGTTATTAAAGCAGACATATATGCAAAGCATTATATGAAATGAAAGTTGGACAAGATAACAGCTTATTTCAGAGATAGGACAGAGGGGCTAAAAGAGAAAACCTAAGATACAAGATAATAAATGTTTTCTTTTCTTCAAGGAAGACAGAAAGGATGTTGATAGGAATGACTTCATGAAAGATAATAACTATTTTCCATATCAAACTCGAGGTGGAAGGGGAATGCCTTTTATGGAGCAGAGCTTGGCTGACAACGGATTCCTCACAGTAAAGGCTGTTAGTAGAGTGGGTTACTGAGAAATGATGGGGAATCCCATTGTCTGAAGACAACACACACACACACACACACACACACACACACACACCCCACGAGTATTTTCCCTAGGGTGGGATACTGGATTCCTGCCAGCGGTAGGGTGTAACCCGCTAACCTCTGCATGGTTTTCTTATGTTTAAGACTATATTTCTAAGAATTCATGACCTTCTTACCTTTAGTCACCCCTAGCTCTTGTTCGCTTGGTGAAAAGCATACCCAGGGATCTTTACCCAGTCAGAGGGGCTGCTAATTGATTTTTTTTTTTTTAATGCATTTTGTCCCTGGTCACTAATTGACTGATGGAGCAGCTGCTGGTCAGACAAAAACCAGGTTGAAAAGCAGTTCCCACTATGGGGCGGTCTGTTGCCAGACAAGATTGCTTCTGCTTATCAACTGAAAAAAAAAGCACAGCCTTACATTTTCTCAGAGACTGGTTGTAAAAGTTCTTCATTGTCTTCAGAATAATGTCACTCTGAGCAATCATTTAACCAAAGGTGAATTAACCTTAGCAAATTGTTAAAAAAAAAAAAATCCACCACCATCTATGGTTCATTGGAGGTCAAAAGTGTAAGTTTAATAACCAAATAAATAATTCTTCAGACACCGATGAAAAGAATTATTTTTGCTGTGGCTTAGAAATCAGATGGACTGAGCCAATGTCCCTTTTATGACTAAAATAGAATATGAAGTCTTAAGTTCACTCTATAAGCTAAGAAACTATACATTTTCCTCAAAAGATCACAGGGCTAACACTTTGTGCTGATTGCTGATTTGGATTTGGTGATGTTGGCTAATGGTTTTTAATTCTTAGTTGGATACTAATAAATAATAAAAAAATAGAATAGCAATTGGTGAAGGTGAGGCCTTAAATGTGAATCTTACAAAGTTAAAGAATACAATTCTAAATTGAGCAAGTAATCTGTATGATGGAATGAGAGAAGATAGATCCTAGCATTCTGATATAAACAAATAATATATTCTTTAGTATCAATAATGGTGAAAAAAATAGAAAAACATTATCTTGGGCCGTATGAGTGAGGGAATCTAAGTTTCTTTTGTTTGGTTCATCGGTACATACACTCTACGGACAGCCTCTTATAAATGACTGTGGCTAGCAGGGAGCCCAAGTCAATGTTAGTTAGTGTCGTAATTGATTTGTAGTTGATTCGAAGCTCTCTTTGTGTTCCTGTGGTGGTAGCTATAGAGATTTGGGTTGACACGTATTCAGGCTAATCTATGAAGGTTTATCTCCCCCTTCCCCTCTTCCTTGTGTAAAATGGTTATGTTAGTTTATTTTGGCTGATACAGCTAACGCCATAAACCTTGCAGCTTGTCCACAAGCTAAGTTTGCTTACTGTTTGGGTGGGGATGTTTGAGGTCAGGGCACTGACTGACTTGGTGTCTGGTAAGAGACAGCACCTAGGTTTGTAGATTCTGTCTTCTAACAATGTCCATGGCAGCTATATTTTCCTGACTTTATCACAGCCAAAAGATGAACTTGGACAACTTATTGTGAACTTGAAGGATAGGTACTTCAACCTGTAGGAAACATACATATTCAGTCTTATTTACAAGTTGCTATTGCTTTAAATGCATAATGTCCTGGGGGGGTGATGGGGGTGGGGGTGGGGGTGGAGATTAATGGCAGAGTCCTTGCCAGCATGTATTTAACATGCTTTCAACCTCTGGCACCATAAAAATAAATAAGTAAAACAAAAGAAAAGAAAAGAAAGATTGGTAGCTTTGACTTTTAAAAACAGTGACATTGCTATTCTATTTTTTGTTTGTTTTCTTTAAGCAGAGATGGCCACTCTATCACAGTATGAAGTAAATTGAGATAGGCATTCTCTATTTAAGGGGTAGGCAGAGAGAGTGTCCTGAATACTCCAGATACCTCTTCATCTGTCATTGTTCCTCTTAGTGGCATCTGAAGAGGCTTCTGGTAACAAGGAATACCCACAAGAGCAGAAGAACTATGCATTCCTATTACTATACAAAGTATAATGTTAAACTAGGGTTCTTACTTTATCCAGAAAAAAAGCTGTAGCTATTCTCATGACAAAAATTTGGTAAATCACAGAAAAGTCTACTCTGGGTACAAAATTATTTCTAGAAGGATTCTCTCTCTCTCTCTCTCTCTCTCTCTCTCTCTCTCTCTCTCTCTC
>NC_034608.1:65046195-65091091 GCF_900095145.1 Mus pahari
CACACACACACACACACACACACACACACACACACACACACACACACTTAGCTTCAGGCATGTGACTCTAACTGCAGGACAGGAGTAAGAGATAATAAGATCACGTGAAATGGTTCAGAATTTGACAATGCAATTCAGCTCAGTTCCCTTATGAAGAACCTACCGTGCAGAAGTCACTAAACAACAATGCTTTCCATTATCAGATGTCCAAGACATACAGAGGTAATACAGACTCTGTCCTCCTTTTGTTGTTGAAATTCTCTCTGTCAGAGAGTTTACCTTTTTGGTATATTTTAAGCCCGAGAAGTAAAGTACCTGAGGGAAAGTTAGTCAGAAGTACAGAGCCTAAGTAAATCAATAAATAAATGTCATGGAGAAGGTCAAGCATCCTGTGACCCTGGGTGGGCAGTGCATAGTAAGGATCAAGTCAAACTGTCCCCAAATGGAGAGCTATTTTGTCCTTCTTGTTTATTAATGTCTATCCATCTATACTAATGGATTTAGCATGAAAGGAAGTAAGGTGGGGGTCAGGAAGTGAGAGTCACTAAATCTCATACTCCCATTCTTCATTAATATTAATGCTGTCTTCAACTAGTGCAAGTTGGCACAATATAGTCTAAAAGCTTAATACAAGAAAAATAGTCCCGATGCTTCCGTATGTATCCATTGACAGCAAGCACCAAGTGGCCTCATATTACATCACGTGCCTCATTGTTATCCAATGAAGAGGAATTTCCCTTCAGTATCAGCTCGTCACAATACAGATTTTGTGTCTCCAAAGTGTTTTCTATTAACTTCTAAACAATTTATCTATCTACTGACTTATATTAAACCAGGATGAATACAAATACCATGCATGAATTAATTTGTTTTTAAAATCAACATAACAGAAGTATCTCTCTCCATTAGAAAATCTTTCAGTTGTTCTATTTGAACTCAGACATTAAGAGTTGTATTCTTATAGTCGTGTGTTCTGGGTAGCTATGGACTTTTACTAAACTGAGATATTTTGGGACCATATCTGCTCCTGGCTAGCTATATATTATGAAAAATCTTAGTTACTTAAAGAAAACAAACATTCCCACCACACATACCATTACTTTCTTAAACCAAACACATTTTGATAGAACTCAAAGGGTTCACTTACAATGTCTAATAATCTTCAGGATAAAGAATTAGGGCTCAGAGAAGTTACACATTTTGTTCTAAAATATTTAGTAAAGCTGACCATGGTGGCAAATGTATTTTGAAGACTGAAGTAAGAAGAAAGTAGGTTCAAGGCCAGCCTGGGCTACAGAAAGAATCTTGCCTTTTAACCAAACCAAATTGAAAAACAAACAAAACAAACAAACCAACAAATAAACAAAGAAAGTACCATCAGACCTCTGTGAGCATTTGGTAAATTTGGCTCTTCGGTGGCTTTCTGGTCACATATTCTTTCTTTGGTTCATATTCTTTGAGCTAAAAAGATGCCATTGATACTTACCTGAGCTCTCATCTGAGATTTAGAGATATTTTTACCCTCTAAATTTTATCTCCCAGAGCACTTGAACCAGAAACAAAACAAACAGGCAGGTTCCCAAAGGGTAACCCCACTCTCCTTGCTGCTGCTGCATCCTGCCTTTCCGTCACCCGGCGACCTCCATGACTTAGAAGCAAACTCAACCTTAGTTTACACCAAAACCGGAGCACGGCCTACAAAGACAACCCTCTCCATAAAGAGCCCGTAGGATGAAACTGAACGAAAACAAATGAGTATAGCTAGCTGGCCTGTCCATTTTGTCATGTGACAAGGGAATTCGCGGATTGGTAGGGGCAGACTGCCTTTCCATCTTTCCTTTTTTAGTTACGGAAAGGTGGTTACAGTTCCTAAGTGGGTCATGGTGTCTTCACTGCTCCTCTCCTGTGTGCAGGGTTTGGGGTACCATGACGAGCCGCGTCTCCTCAGGAGACCCAGGAGACAATATTGGACTTCAGGTTGAGATTCCCGGGGAGGCCTGCACTCTGGTCAGACCAGAAATTGGGGGCATAAAGTGCTAGCAATGGAGTTATTAATTCTTGCTCAAAGTCACACCTTCATCATCATCTATCAGTTACATTTGCGTATTTCCTGTCAATTACACAGAATCTCTTATCATCTTCATCTAGAACCAGCCTGGTTCAAAGTGGCAGCACCTAGTCCATTCTATGGACGAAGTCAGAATCTGTGTTATTTAGGTTACACAGTTTAACTTGCAGATCATTCTTCAAA
Organism: Mus pahari; assembly: GCF_900095145.1. NCBI lineage: Eukaryota > Metazoa > Chordata > Mammalia > Rodentia > Muridae > Mus > Mus pahari. The sequence goes on from NC_034608.1 coordinate 65,048,447, forward strand.
GTTAAAGAGGAACGTTCCTGGGGTGGGAGAGTCAAGAAAGGTCTGGAAGACGATTTTCAAGATGCCCATGTCTCTTGTTTTAGAGGACAAAGCAAACCAAACCAAAGGAAGAGAAATGACTTTTAATACCAAGCAGAAACACCCACTATCTACGTACAACACAGAGGCTTCATTTGAGTTAGTATTTACATGTTTTGTAAGCTCCAATAATAGATGTTTTTCATTATTTTAGTAAAATTAAAGAACGGGCACTCAGCTATCTTTAAATTTTTATATTGTTCATGCTACTTTAGGAATGCCAAATCATTTTGCTGTAATAAATCCCGGCACAAGGATGGCACGGATACTAAAAGACATTGTAATATTTTTCTTTTAGATGTGAATGGAAAGAAAATATTAATAGATAGTCCCTTTTTTATGTTAGCCATTATTGGAATTTACTAATGAGAAACCTGACATGCTATTTCCTATTGCTTTAATATGCTATATATTATAAAAATTTTTTTTTCTGTATTAAGGATGGTAATGGCATAATGTTTTTTTTAAAAAAATCCTTTGCAATTTCTCATGATTTACAGGGGAGCCGGTGATGAGGTGTGGGGACACTCTGGCTTTTCTGGACTTTTGTGTAGGACAAGCATGCATAGGAAGTTGAAGAAGCCTAATTAGACAAAGCTACTGAGAAACATTTTTAAAAATTCTGTCTTGCTGAGACGCAGGGATTTTTTTTTCTAGATGACAAATGCCTGGACTTCTCAGTTAAAAAAAAAAAAAAGCCACAAGTGCTCACCCCTGGCCTCAGCTCTTTCTTTCATGTAGGTAAGCTAAGCGATGGGAAAAAAAAACCCTGGCCATCTGGGAAGAGTCCTGGCCGGTCCACTGAGCCACTCTTCATCTCTCCTTCTCCTGTGTCCTTGTCCTCGCTCTTTATGGATGCCAAACACTCTTCAGAGGACAGAGTCTGGAAAACTGACCTTCGGAGATAAATCCATAGGTGGTGAGCATGTGTCGGCGTTTTGGATATCTCCGAGTGGCTTGTCTCATGGTTCAGAAGGGGGCCAGAGCGCCTATGAAATTCTGGGCTTCGATGACAAGACTTCTCTTCCACTAGAGTTTAAGTGAGGGATTTATGAAAAGCCACCACCTTGTGAGGTAAGTTACACACAAACGCCTTGTGATTTATATGTGAAAGATTTCTCTTTGCTCATTGACATAAATCTTGTTGCACACCATCCTTCTCAGACAGTACTGTCAACCAAAGACATTCTTTTTTCTTTTCTTTTTTCTTTCTTTCGCTCTCATTTTTTTTTTATTTTTTTGTTTTTTTTTGTTTTTGTTTTTTTTGTTAACAATAAATTAATGGCCTTCTCCGAATTATTTGTAGTGTTAGTTTATGTATTAAAACTTTGTCACTTTCTCTCTGGGTTTGATTATTTTTTTTAACCTTTGATTTTTCTCAAACAAACAAATGAAGCATAATAAGGGGAAATTAAAAAAAATTGTAGCTCATTTTCTCTTAAAAGAGCTACCACCTTTTAGCAAGCTAGTGGAAGTGGAAACCCCATTTTGAGACATAAATCTAGACGTAAATGCTACTGGCTTTTAAGAGGTAACGTCTTGGCAAGAGCCAAATGAACATTATCTCGAAAAGTCCATTCTGAAGGCAAAACCCAGATTTGTTAGTGCGATTATTAAAACAATTGCCACCTTCTGGTGTGAGGTGATGTCAACAGAGAACAATCAGGCAATGCCCTTGGCTTTGGTACAGCCGAGCACACAAAGCTACCGTGAAATAGGATTGGACGGGACCTTTCATTTCGTATGAGAATTAATTCTGTAAATGTAGAAGAGAGGAGGCAGCTTATTTCTCTACCCCCAGAAACCAGAGAAGAACAAGTCTGCAGGAGGCCCCCCCTTTTTTTTCTTTTTTCTTATTCATTTCTTAGAGTGCATATATGTATGTTACCGAAGATCTTGGCAAATACTTTATTCTTTCAAGATACTTCTGGTAGAGAATGGGGAAAGTGGTCAGAATTTTCTCAAAGGTTTTTATGGCTTAAAAAAAAAATTATACTTTCACAATCTAAATTGTTTTCTAAGGAGTGAACTTAAAGGTCACGTTTCTTCAATAGGAGCAGAAGCTGTCCAAAGGTTCTGGTCTTCTCCCTGAGAGATTGGAACTCCATCCTGGGTTTGCCGTGAGTCTTCCCTGGGAAAGCCAATACAAGTGTGGTTTGTAGCAACTCAGCATTGAGGACCAGCTCTTTTGTGAGGTTGGGGGGGGGGGCGGCATGCAAAGGGAGACTTCACATAGTGAAGGGAATTTATGATCATTTGTATATGAGTGTGTGCAGAGAAATTTTCAAAAGTGTAATTAGAATCTTGGATGTGAGAACTCACTAACCTTAAGCTAATTCCAAGTGGAAAACCAAATATTAATTTTGTGATCAGACACACTGGTTTCTGTTCTCTGCATCTCACTAACTTACCTTTTGTGTGAGAGCTATTAACAGGGCTTTCATCTTAAATATTCCAGCACTTACTATATCTCCATCATCCACAGTTGATAAAGTGAATACAAGATTGAAAGGAGAAACCACAGATGAGATGATCAATAAGGTATTTCTTCTCCGCCGGATTATTTCTCCCATGTACAAAATTCCTGTTTGATTTTTCATTTATTCAAAATGTCAGAATGATAGATACAAGAGAGTCACCAACTAACCAGGGAAATCTCTGTTTAATAATATTCAGTATGAAGATCAGAATGATATCTCATGATGGATTAAACTTTCTTCTGTTCTGCCTCATTAGGGTTCTCCCAATTTGACCCAATCCAAACCTATTACTTAATATATATCTAACAGTAAAATTGCATAAATGTTCACTAGTACAATAGAAGCTAAATGAGCAGTTTCGCATAATTTAATTAAGTTGTAGGTCTTCTAATATAATTCTGTAAGTATGTGAACTTTTAACTTGTGTTAACTCAATTTCCTCGTGCCTTCATTTACCATTTGTTGGGGACATTACAGTGATTAGCCAGGGCCCTTCCAGCTCCTAATGTGCTCCATAAATTTTGATTTAAATTGACTGTCACTTTCTCACGATAATAAAGTAGATATTTGACATCTCGAGAAAGAGAACTAGTCTGGCATATTATGTTGTCAAGGACTGCAACCTTCCCCCCCTCCACCCATCACCCCAAATTCACATTAAATGTCCCTTACTAAAACCCACCAGGGATACTCAGAACAAAGTGGGTTGGGTGCTGCATATTCATGAAAACACCTGGGCTCCTGTAGATATGAAAAAAAAAAAAAGGTATCCTATTCCCAAATAACTGTGTGTATTTGTGGCTGTCAATGTTTAATTGTATGGTTTGCCAGTCTTCGGGGACCCCTATGACATAGGAATTAGCAGCTGCTTAAGTTCAGATCAGAGAGAAGCATCAGTCAGGCAAGTTCAACTTAAACGCACTGTTTTCTTAGTGCAAATAGCTAGAGGGAGGAGCAAGCTATGCAAGGGAGTCTCTGGTTTTTGGTTTTTTTTCAGTGAATACATTTGATTTTGAACCAAGCCCCCCCCAAACATGAAGCCGCCGTCCTATATAAATATACGCTTACCACTTACTTTTTTCTATTTCAAATAAAGTAACTTGGGTAGTAAGATGATGCTATGGTCAAGCAGCTTCTTCGAAGTTACCCAGAGAGATCCAAGAGAGAGAGGGCTCAGTTCAGTGTCAAGAGTGACCTAAAATGATTAGCAATGGTACCCCATGTTTGTTCTGCTTTCGGGGGTTGTGTTTCTGAACTGGTTGGATGAGAAATTGAGACCATCCTGAATGACTTAATAGCATCAGGAAGGCAGAAAGATAGATGCATGTAGGGAAAAAGCAGCCTCCCTGGATAACAGTTTACCTATAAAAATGAAACGAAGCAAAACAAACAAACAAACAAACAAACAAACAAAAAACCACTGCCTGTGCATCTTGTTGGCATTGCCTTTGCTAAAGTTGGTGGTTTCTCCTTCTCTTCCTCCCCCTCCTCCTCCTCTTCCTCCTCCTCCTCCTTCAAGATCTTCTTTATCTCCAAAAGTTTGTGGTGTGTGTGTGTGTGTGTGTGTGTGTGTGTGTGTATACACGTCCTATGTGTGAAGGTGCTCATAGATACCTGAAGAGGACATTGAATTCTATGCAGCTGCTGTTACAGGAAGCTGTGTGCCACCTGATGGGTATGCTTGGAATTGAACTTGCATCCTTTGGAAGAGCAGAAAGTTTCTTTAAAGTATTTTTATTGCACATACACACACACACACACACACACACATGCACACACACACACACGCGCACACACACACATACACACAGGCTCAACTCTAGAAACATAGTACCTATTAAAAATTATTATTACCTAGTAAGATTAACATTTATTGGGAGCCTGCCATATGTTAATCAATTTACAAATGTTTCTGCAAACATACATACAGCTCTAGATTACAAGTGTTATGATCTTTAGCACACAGATTGGGCAGCCATGGGACACAGCATCAAATCTGAGTTCCCGAGTTCAATCCTTGAGGCTTCCATGGTAAAAGAAGAAAACTGATTTCTGAAAATTTTCCTCTAATCTCCACACATGTACATTCTCACATGTGTATGTGTGTGCACACATGCATGTGCATGCACGCACATACGCGTGCACGTGCGCACACACACACACACACACACACACACACACACACACGAGACAGAGAGACAGAGACATGGAGAGAGTCAGACACAAAGGGAATAAAAGGCAGGACAGTCATGTATACCAGAGAACAGTGAAGTCAATTAAACTATAGAAAGTGAACTTTGCTACACTTGAACTTTTTATGAAAGTCCAAAATTGACTTTACTCTTCTTAGCTATCTCATTACATTGGCTAGGCTATAGCTTTATTTTCTTTATTGAATTATAGTATAGTATAACCCAATGTGGCTTCCATGTAGATTTGTGGATATTGAAATCACCTATTTTTCTTAAAGACTTTGTTTTTATTCATACTTATGTGTGTGTTGATGTGGGTCTATACCATGCGTTTGTGGGACCACAGAGAGACCAGAAGAGGGTGTCAGATCCCTTGGAGCTGGGACTACAGGCTGGTAAGAGTGCCTATCTAGGGAGTTTAATTCAGGTTCTTTGAAAGAACAGCGACTGCTCTGACTTTCTGAGTCCCCCTCCAGCCCCCGAATGTTATACTTTAAGATTCTGTTTGTTTCTTTTTTGGTCCTAGGAATTGAACACAAGGACTTACACATGCTACGTAAGGATTCTACCATTGACCTGTATCCGCAGCTCTGACACATGCTTTTCTTATAACACAAGTTATAGCATGGTTGTAAAAAGATTTGGATAATCTAAAGATATTATCACTATTTTACACTTCTTTGACATCAACTACTTTCAGGATTTTACTTTATATTCAAGCTGTTTATTTTCTGTTTTAAAAACAACAACTTAACTGCACTTATGTCTAAATTCTAAAACCTATAGTTTAGTGATTTATCATAAATGTCTGATGAAAATATAGTTGCGGAGCATCCAATTTAATGGCCGAGTTTCAAATGCTTGGATGTAGAGAGAAGTGACTTTGCAGGACCACGGCTCAACCTGAATGTCACAACTACATCATCAGCTTCAGATGGATTATACAGAAGCAAGAAGCAAAGAGCATATTGAAAGAACAAACACAAGATGTGCACATCAGGGGCTCCTCATCCAATCTATTCTTTCTTTAGACTCTCGGCATTGCTAACCTGTGTGAACGTCTTCCACCGGCAGCCCACTTGTAATGACTGTCCCTAGATAAGGTAGGACAGTAGTCATCAATGAAGTGTAGCAAGGTGATCTGAGGGAGGTACTAAGAATCGTGACCTCTGGCCCACTTGGTCACTCCTGTTTTTCCTGTTTTCCTGTCTGACTGTGCCTGAGGGGACAGAGTGGAAGTGACATCTTCAGCGAAGCCTCGCTGGTCAAATGTAATCACGTTGACTGAAAGCTCAGATTGTGTTCGGTTCTCTCAACATAATTCCCCTACCTAGAGAGTGCACTTTGGCCAGAGGAAGAAGTGATGAAGAGTCACCTGTTCCGTTGCCAGGCAATTTCAACATCTCATTTAAAACTGCAAGGAGTGAAGGTAGAGTTTGAATTATGTATTAACCCTAGCTTCCAAATACAGCCTTGGCTGAGAATTTCAGCTAAATGTCCACAAAGCCTCAATCCTGCAAAGCATAGCTCTCGCTCCCTTATTTGCTGTTCTGGTTGTCACTTCCTATAACTGTTCACTGTTGAAGGTGGCATCCTGGTGCCCGATATCAGACCCTCAATATTAAACCACCTTCCACCTCCTCGCTCTTCATCCTGTGTCTCGGAGTCATGAAACTCCACAAGATCTCCCATTTAATGTCCTGAGAGTCCATGAAATCTGGCTGCAGTTTTGACGAGAGCACAAATTGTTACTCATTGTCCAGTGGGGAGCACTTAACTCTACCAGTCTTCCTCCAGTATCACAGCCTCCTTTAGACTCTTGCTAATAATCGCTAATGGAAGTGGTGGCGCTCACTGCAATCTTCAGATTCATCAAGACCAGAACTTGAAAGACTCCCGGGGGGGCTTCACTGCTGGTGCCAAGAGGAGGTCTTGGCGTCTGAATCTCCATGCTCATTCGATTTTTTTTTTCTTCTGGCAAAATCTTCCCACTTGACCCCATTCCCACTCTCCCTTCCTTCTTTTCGTTTCTACAACAAACAATCGCCAAAAATGCAGTGACTATCAACTCATAGTTAATATGCGATACCCTAGAGATTTATCTCCTCACATTGACACAGCTCTGCCTCCGACCAGCCTCCTCAGTCACTCAGAATGATCATTTCAAAGACTGTGAGTGTGGCCGTGTTAAAACTGTTGGGTAATTTATGGGTAGGATACACATTATGCAAGTTTGTTGGTCCTCTCCGGGTTTTGGCTTGGTGTAATAACTTAGCATGGTGTCTTTCACTCTTAAGGACACCATGTTTAAGGGGTGAAGAACAGGGTCCTATAGGTTATTTAAATTCGCCAACTAAACCTCTACTTTCAGTAGCTGGATGTTTCTGTCAGAACCACAGTACCCTTGCACGGGTGCCACGCCCCCATCTACTCAGACTATTGCTTGTGCGGTTCCCTGCCCCTTCTGGAATTCCATTCACAGTCTTCTTCTCTATCGGATATTTACTCATTTTGTATCTACCACAAAGAAACGAGCCTAGGAATGCAGGAAGTTGTATTTGTTTTGATCACTACAGTATACAAGTGCTTAAACTTATGTTTGATAGAAATAGGTACTAAATAAACACTAGGTGGATCATGGATCCAGGGTAGCGTGACTTCTGCAGCAAAGCCTTTCATGCCTCTCTTCACTCCGGGATCTGTTTGCTTTCTTTATGAACTGTTGCAATCACCCATGTACTTTGTACCAGGGTACACATCTCAGGCTGGAGTCAGACAATCATTAGTTCACCTGACTCTTTAATGACAAGAGAGCCATTTCCAGTTGGCATGCACCATAGATCACACTTACCTAAAGGTATGTACCAAATGAATAGACAATAAGCAGCATGGCAGTAACACTAAGGTAAAGGCATGTTAGGGATCTAAGGAAATTGGATTTGCTCACATTCTCAAGAACCTTACAAGTACCTAAGGGGCAAAGCCTTAGGTGAGGTACCCAAACCCTCAAGTAGGTAGCGGTGCAAAAAAACGATAGACAATTGACTGCTAGCACTTCAGAACAAAAGAACAAGAGGCTCTAGAAATTATGCTCCTGAAACTTAGCTTACCCTAGCAGCACTGATTGTCATATAATGATAGCAATGATCATGTGACACACCAGGACAATGATTCTCATACAATGATAGCAGTGATCATGTGGCACACCTGGACAACATGCACTTGTAGACAGTCAGAAGCTGAAAAATCCCTTTGTGAGCTGAGGAGAGCAATCAATGGGCAGAGGGTTTGCTTCGCAAGCCTGAGGACCTGATTTCAACCCCTTGGGTACAGGTGAAGACGCAGAGTCGAGTACTTCATGCTTGTTTGTCACTACAGTTCTGGGGTGGGGAAGACAGACAGATTCTGTGGATCACTGACTGGCCAGACTGTGAGATAATCTCCAGGGAGTTAGAGACCATGTCTCAAAAATAAAGTCTTACAGGGCCTGAGGAATCACACCCCATTTTATCTTCTGGCCTCGACATTCACCTACATCCATGCGTTTGTACACCCTAGACATGATCACACATACGCATACCCCCCCCAAAAAAAAAAAAGATCCCGTCTTGCCCCAGAGTTCAAGAAAAGTGTACAGAAGGAACTAGAATTGAGTTCTGAGAGGATTTTTCTGTTTGTTTGTTTTGCTTTGCCTTTAATAAATATCAGTTTTCCATTATTAATTGCAAGACTAGCCCTCCTCCTTGTCTATGTAGATCAGGAGTTGTCCAACCTCACCACTGGAACCAAGCTGGCCCTGGTTTTTTGTAAATGGAGTTTTGTAGGCACATAGTTAGTCCAGTGTGCTGACGTCCTGTCCGTGGCTGGCTGCTGTCGTAATGCAAGAACAGAGCTGGGTGGTTATCACAGAGAACATAAAGTCAAAAATATTTACTGTTTGGCCCCTTTCAGAAAGGATTTGTTAATCACTGAGTTAAACTTTCAGGGCTGCGTGGGAGAAACTGCTGCAAAACTCCAAAAAAAAAAAAAAAAAAAAAAAAAATGTATGAGCCATGGCTTTAGAAGAGACCTGCTGGAAGATTCCTGGAGAACTGCTTGAAGTTCGGTTACCCCTCTGTGACAATGGGCTCTGAGCCTGTGGATTCAATCAACCGCACAAGGAAAATATTAGGGGACAATGTACTTTTATCCTGAAAACATGCATACCTGAACAATGTAGACTCATGATTATTTCTATAGCTTTCACATTGTATTGGGTGTTATAAGTAACACATAGATGATTTAAGATTTATGGGAGGATTTGTGTAGTTTACGGGCAAACCATTTGAAGATGGTTCTATCTGGAAACCATTCCCACAGATAAGGAGGAACAATTATATTTAATTGTGTATGAAAGGTACCTCTCCCCAAATAAACGATGTGCAAATGTTGTGTTAAAACACTGATTTATTATTTGGGGTGGGGGGGTGTGTTTGCCATGGCTCATGTGTGGAGGTCAGAGGGGCGGGGTAGCCCTAAGGAGTCAGGTCTCTCCATCCAAAGTTAAGTCCTGAGGACCAAACTCAGGACATGAGCCTTGGCAGCAAGTGCTCTTGCCAACTGAGCCATCCTACCAGCCTGTAAGTGATGCTTTCAAGGATCCAAAGAACAGCAGAAATTTTCTTACAAGGGAAAAAGAAAAGGGCTACACCCAGAACCTAAACGAGAAGGAAGAGGTGAATGAATTTTATTTGTAGAGGAATACTTCTAGGCTGCAGCTTCTCCTGGGAATTTCAGGGTGGGGTCTCTTATCCTGTGAAGCCTAGGATAGAGTACAGAAACCCTGAAGCATAGAGCTGAGCCAGCAGAAATTCCCCAGGTAGGCAATGTGCATGAGGGACTTTGAAAGCTCTTGTCGTAGTTTCGCCAAGACAATAATAAGACAGAGGGGATGAACTAGGGTCTCATTGACTTAGGGTGAAGGAAATTGGGGAACCCTACAGGTGATTTATTAAAAGAGGTAGAAGAACTCGTGATAGAGAAACAAATGTATCTCCTAGACAGGTCTTAATGTGTTTATAAAATGCTTAAATATAAAAGGTAAAATATTGCAGTTATGAAAAGGAGACTTCATCTAAAAATCTGTAATTCTGATGTTTCCTTAAAAATCAGGTTGTTTGGCAATACATAATGCATTCCTGGGTGACGGCAGGCACAGGCTGTAGCGGAGCCATACTGGGTGGAGTTAGCAGAGCCCAGGTCTTCTGCTTTGGCCATCTTTAATTGTGTAGTGTAACCCTGCAGCTGTAGGGGTGCGTGGCCTGCTATGTCATCATCTGGACAGGAAGTTTGAAGCCATCATTAATTTGAAAGACAGCCAGCTTGATCAGCTTTCCTTCCCCGCCCTGAACTCTCATCTCTGTTCTTAATGAAGCTGTCTGAAAAGTCACTTCCTTCGATTATAAACAAAGGATCTCTCTCTCTCTCTCTCTCTCTCTCTCTCTCTCTCTCTCTCTCTCTCTCTCTCTCTCTCTCTTCCCTCTCCTCTCTATGTGATAGCCTTTGATTAGAGTATAGTGGAGCTTGTAGGTGAATACCTGCCTTGAAGTTATGATCTCTGCCTTAACTTCCTCCCAGCATGGCCTTTCAACCCTTTTCTCTCATTCATTTCTCGGACCCCATCTTACCTGCAATGCAAACGACTTGAATTCCATGCCCAGCTCCATTTCCCACCCCTCTTTCCTATGCCTGGAACCACAACAGCTTTTGTTGCTGCTTTTCAGTTCCGTTTTATTTTTAACTCTTTCTCAAACAAAAACGGTTGCTCCAAAGAAAGGATTTTTTTTTTTTTTTTTTTTTAGGGTGCCTTGAGTTATATTCCCAAAAGGGTTCTTTGGATTCCTTCATACAGCGTTTTTCTTTGCCTGGCTCTTAAAAAATAGACTGCCCCATCCCTTCTTCCATATACTCCTGATGATGTGCGATTCTGAGCGGTGTAAAGTCTATGGAATGGTCTTTAGTCTGTGGCTACTCTGGCTGAGCTAGGGGTCTTCCCTCCTACCCTTGCCAGGGACCTCAATCCTGCTGCTAATGTCCTGCTCCATAAAGAATACAGACCGGGGCTGGAAAGATGTCTCAATGGTTAGGGTCACTGGTTGCTCTTCCAGAGGACCTGGGTTCAACTCCCAGAATCCACATGGTAACTCACAACTCATGGCAGCTCCAGGTCCAAGGGGATCTGGCACCTTCACAGACATACATGCAGACAAAATACCAATGCATATAAAATGAAAATTAACAAAACTTTAAAAAGGAAAGAATGATAGTCTTTTCTTTTTTTTATTTTTATGTTTTTTAAATAAGAGTGCACATCCTTCTATGGCTGCTGCTGAGCCACTATGGACAGAACCAGGGTAATGATCCAATTACACCAATTTTATGTTTGGAGAGGGAAAAAAAAAAGGTCTAACTTTTGAAAAGTAGTTTAGACCAGAATCTTGTGTCAAATATACGCTGTCAGACAGTGGGTAACTCTGCCAGAAAACTTAATAACTAATTGTTAGTATTTTTTTTTTTTAATTTTACAACTGGTCAGTACCAATCAATCAATCAATCAATCAATCAAAATGTGGAAAAGGTCAGCCACAAGCTTATTCGCATATTGTTACCTTCTTCCTGTCTTGTCCAAGGAGTGAAGAGAAGGATGGAGGAGTTGTGCTTGTCTACAGGGAATCTCAGCTTTCATCTAGCTTCTGCCTGAGCCCAGTTGCCTGGACCAAGAAGTTGCTGAAAACCCTTTCCCCAGGGCACAGATGGAGCCATGGGCAAGAAGGAATATGTACAGAGTCTGTGGGGGGCAAAATGAAAACAAGTGCAGTCTCTGACTTCCATAGCCTGAGGCCCCCCTGTTTTGGTCTTTTTCAACTTCATGGTTGTAGTTCTGCTTCCTGTCTTCCAGATCTCCCCTCCTGCTCCTTGAGGCTGGTGCTTACTGTCATAGTCAATTTGGTCATGTGGTATTGACCATAAGAAATACTATAGGCTGAATGGACCAAGCAACAGAAATCTATGTTCTCATATCGTAGTTCTGATAGCCAAGGTAGGTGCCAGTCAGGGTTGGTTTCCGGTGCGGTCCCTTACTTTTACCTCACTGTAGTTTCAAGTTTTCTGCCTTCCCTGTGCGCAGAGAGTCAATCACCAGTCATATGGGACTGGGGCCACACCCTTAGGACCTTAGTGAGCTTTAATTACCTTTTCAAACTCAGTACTATCTTCACATCCAGCCAGTCAGGCTGTGGTTAAGAATTGAGACATAAGAACTTTAGAGCACAGCTCCATCTATATACCCTGTCTAGTACAAGGAGCTGATGTCAAACAGGACAGGGAGAAATGATAACATTTGCAAGAGCCTCATCAAACTCCCTAAGCACTCGGGGAGCCCGTCTAAGACCACGATGAACCAGGTAAAGAATGTTTTGCCGGAAGAAAGAGTTCGGGGAGCATAAAGTATTTAAGAGGAGAAAACAGATGAGAAAGAAAAGGTTGTTTGAGGGAAGAGGGGAAAACAGATAAAAAAGAAAAGGTTGTTTGAGAGTTTACTCTGCAAGCTATGTAATTATGACCATAGCAGGAGTACACATCTTTTCTACTATTTCAAGTACTCCATTTCATTATTACTACTAAGTAGGAATTTGAGTATTAGATTTAGTGGCTTCTTCTGGTTTAGAAAAACTGAGTGTACCCACTCCCACCCCTTTGCAGTGAGCATCACTTACTTAGATAGCTAGAACACTCTAACGAGGGGTGTGGCCCATGAGTGGGGGCTTTGTCTAACATGTATAATATCTTTACAGTTCCGTAAAAACCCAACCAACCAAACCAATCGACAGCAACAACATAATTGACCTGGACTCAGAGTGTATCTCAGTAACCCAGTACTTAGCATGAATTAGACTAGAGCTTAGAATCCAAGCCCTACAAGGCAAACATGTACTTGGCTGGACTGAGGTTGTAGCTCACTGGTTGAGTACCTTTCTGAGCACACGCAAGTTCACGTCTGATGGGGTGTTGTCCTTCCACTGATAAGAGTAGCAAGACTATCCGCACCTCTGAGGCCTAGCACTTGATTTATAGGGAACTCATTCTATTGTGTCTCAGGAGAAAGAACAGAGAGTTACTGAATTGATGGTAAATAGTTGAAAAGGACTATACGAACGGTGCTTCATTATAATTTGTTTTTTGGTGGTACTGTGGATTCAAATTCAGGGCCCAGCCTATGCTAGACAAGAGCTGGGACACTGACCTGCACTCCTCATATGCCATAAAGTGCTTGATGTTTTCAAAGGACTTTGAAGACAGTTGAGTAATAGAAATATCTTCATGACAAGAGGGCATGGAGACAAAAGAGCCGGGTTGCTTAAAGCAGCTTTAAGCTATGTGCGTGATGGCAAATCTTCATTGTTACCCTTGACGGGACTTACCATCGTCTAAAGAGATGCTACCTGTGTTGGTGATGGTATTTTCAGAGATGAATTCAGGGATGAAGATCCACCACGATTGTAGGAGGACCAGACCATGAGAGGAAAACCATCTGAATGGCCACATCCCATCTCTCTGTCTCCTGACCAACCAGGCTGTGCACAGCTAGGCTTGGACATTCCCTTTCTACCACAATGGACCCACAGCTTGGAAATCATGAGCCTCAACAGATTTCCCCTTTAAATGCTGTTGAGAATGTGGCCACAACTATTCAAAGAGGAATAACACACTGTGGATGCTTAATCAGACAAAGACAGTATCATCTGTCACTTCACCCAAATAAGTCTCTCTGTAGCGTATTGACATTTCTCAAAGACAGTTTCTTCCTTTTTATTTGGCTCGTGAACTTTTAGATATCCTTTGAATATGATTTTAGGTTTCCATAGTCATACAAGACTTTTTTTTTAATCTCTCAAATGTAGTAGATACATTTAAATAGAAGTAGAAATGGTTAGGAAGAAATGTGAAGGGTAAGAGTATCAGTGATATAGAAGTATCATTATATATGTCTAAGATAATACAAATGGAAAGAGAGAGACTCAGTCAAACGTCGAGTCTAAAAGGAATTGTGTGATTAGATAGGATTCTGCAGGTAGCCAAGCAGGGAGGATTGGTGACAGTTGTTTACATCTGGAGACACTGTTCTGATATAACCGGAACATTCAGCTCTCTGTGGAGGGTTGTTTTTGCCAAGCCGTGTCAAAGCGACTGAGAAAAATGAGGACATAATTTGAAAATAAGATAGCCACCCACAGTGATGCATTGATAATGTTTAAATAGAATGACCTTCCTGAATTTGTTTTTATGATGATTTTTTTTTTTCCCTCGTGGGGAACTGGGCCAGTTCTTTGTGGACTGAAGTTTCATGAAGCTAGATAGAGGTGGCTTTGGAATGTAGGTTCCAGGTTTTCTGGATTTGTCATCAGTGGAGAAGCTAGAGAGTCAGTTGAATACAAAATGAGAGGTTGGCGGTCCAGGTAGGGGAGGGAGAGTATGAGCCGTTCTATCGGGAGGGGCAGACAGTGAACCCACCTCGGAAAAAGCAGGAAGCGGACTCAGGAGGTGGTGAGCAGATGAAGCCGAATGGAGCCCTCGGATCATAGAAAGAGAGCATGCCACGCGATAGCTTTACCTTCTCTACAAGCTGTACTCTTTCAGACACTCATTTCGGCATTGGACTCGAAAGGAACAAGCTTCATTCCTCGGCAGCCAACTGAAAGTCAGCTTCACTTTAGGAACCTCACTTCAACTTCATCTTCGCCTTTCTGATTTCTGCATGACTGATTTTGTGTTTTCCTGCCAAACTTTTCCATTCTTGTGTTTTTACTCTGTATGTATATACGTATATATGCACATATACATCCATGCACATATTATATGTGTATATATTAGACATATATTATATGTGTGTCTGTGTGGTTGTGCTCATTTTCTTCAACTGAAGACTTTCTACTTAGTGCAAGGCATTACTGGAGACTGTATCCACACAGAAACAATCAAAAGGTTGATCTACCCTTGAACGAGGTAGACAAGCGAGGGAGACTGATCGTGAGTACAGTGAATGGTACACTGTACCTATCCACAATTGTAGTCTGCTCATCACTACTGCTTCACTGCTTCATTATAAAATTCAGTCATATGGAAGTACTTGGAAGACCATAGCATAATGGCTGTGCCATGCTTCTGTGTCTCTTCCAAGCCCGTGGTGCCTTTCTTAGCTCTTTTCCTCCCTTAAAAGCTCATATTCAACAGGGCAGGGGTATTGCACGTGTTTATTCCCAGTACTCAGGAGGCAGAGGCAGGTGGATCTCTGTGATTTCCAGGCCAGCCCGGTTTACAGAGCTAGTTCTGGGACAGCCAGTGCTACACAAAGAAACCCTGTCTCGAGATACAAAAACAAACAAACAGACAAACAATAACTCATATTCAACACTCAAGTGTGACCTTGGGAAGCTTTTCCTGACATCCTAGCTGAATGTCAATGACCACACATATCACGCCACGTCACTAAAAAGCCTTGTGTTATCTGTTTAACTGCACATCCTGGCCTTGAAGAAGAAAGGTGAAAAAAAAATTGTCTGATGGAAATTTGATTCTTTTTATCTCTTGTATGTGCAAGTGTGTGTGTGTGTGTGCATCTACACATTGATACATCCATGTATATGTGTTCCCCATGGACATTCTTGAGTTTAATAACAAGAAGAAACATTTAACACTTGACTCATGATTAATATATATGGAAGAGTCCAAATTTAAAGGGCTTGCCCACTAGATTAGGTCTAGCAAAGGGCAGGCCAATACAGGGTGTCTGTTGAAGTTGAGGGGCCCACCAAGAAGGAGTTAGTGATATAGAACAGACAGAAGTTGTTTGAAATTGCTACAAATACAGCTGTAATCGGGTCCTTCCTGTTAGTCTCTTCCAATTTCAGTGAACAAGATTAAGTCCAGAGGAGAAGGATATTGAAAATGATGAGTTTATTTCTTGGTGTTGGGATAGGAACCAGTGATAGAACATTAAAATACCTTAGAAGGGAACATTGATCATTTCATGTTAGAAACCTAACAGGAAAATTTGACTCCCTGTGGCAGAAACTAGAATTTTGCTCTCATTTATTAATCTCTACTTTTTTTTTCAATGTTCCCTCTACAAATTCACTGATTCAGTTTTCTCCCTTCCTGCTTTCAGCTGGACCTCCTGTTGACATTGGCTGGTTTTCTTTGCTTATAACCTCACTCACAAATCTCTGCTTCTTCATTTAGTGACCTGTGAGCTCTCAAGCCTTTCCAAGCCTGTTACACTTTATGTCATCTTGTGATGGTTTTCATCATCACAGTCTATTAAGGTTTTAAAAATCTCCTTTCCATGTGGAAGTTTGTCTAATGTCTCTTGCCTATTAATTTGTATCAGTTTACATGTATTTTAGTATAATGTGGAATGTTTATTTTTAATGTTCACACTCATAGATAATGCATAGTATCAAGTTTGAAATCTAAATAATGGATTATTTATTCAACTTTCACTATCCAAATCCTTCATGTTTATAGACTATTTCTCAAATATTTTGTGGGATTCATTAAAACCTATCACCAAAAATTGTTATTATTTGTGACATCTTTGTGCATATCTGAGTAACACACATTACCAAGATATTTTAGGAAAACTTGCAATAAAAAGAAAGGAAGTTTCTTACTATTACTTACAAGCCAATTAAATATTCTTTTGAGAATATAATGTTGAAAGCTGTTTCTATCAAGCAGAGAAAAAAATTACATTACTCCCCCTTTCCATATTTCAGCTACAGTAGGACACATTATTCCTAAGATGGAAATTTTCTTAATTATTATCCAGGGGAACCAAAGCCTGTTTATTGTTTAGTAAAAGCACTCAAGTTTAAAAAATGTGATTCATAATGAAATTTTTGCATAGAAGTAGTTTTTTTGTTTCTAAAAGTTTATTTACTCACTATGTTTGTATACAGTTTAGTTTGGTTTTTGAATCCAGGTCTCATTATGAGTCCAGGCTATCCTCAAACTTGTGATCACTCTGCCTCAGTCTTGGGTCTGGGATTGTATATACTCACCATGACAACCAGCTTGACTTCAAATAATAGAATTTATTGTTGCAACAATATCAACCCACCTGAACCCCTCAGAGCTCCCAGAGACTAAGCCACCAACCAAAGAGCATACATGGGCTGGTCCATGGCCCCCAAGCACATATGTAGCAAAGGAATGCCTTGTCTGGCCTCAGTGGGGAGGATACACTTAATCTTGTAGAAAATTGATGCCCCAGGGAAGGGGGGTGCTTTTGGGAGTGAGGTGGGGGTGGGCGGGTGGGTAGGAAAGTACCTTCTCAGAAGCGAAGGGGAGGGTGATGCAGTGAAGAACTTGGGAAGGGGGGGACGAGGAAGGGGGCAACATTTGGAGTGTAAATAAATAAAACAATTAAGAAAAAAGGAATATCTTTTCATTATTCCAAAGAGTGGGAACCATCTTTAGTCCTCATAAGCCACCCCTTACTTGCCTGTCATATTATTTCCTTCTCTGTTGTTAGGACAGAATGCCACAGGTGAAGTCAGTGCAATGAAGAAAGCATTTATTTGGGCTTGCAGTTTCCCATGGACTCTTCACAATGGTGGGGGAAAATCATGGCAGCAGTTGGCCGAGGCAGGAAGCTGAGACGTCACTTCTTCAGTCAGAAACTATCAAAGCCTGCTCCTGCTGATGTCCTTCTTCCAGCAAAAGCTCTACCCACTAAAGGTTCTACAACCTCCACAAACACTGTCACTATCCAGGGACCATACTCAAGAACATGAGCTGATGGGAGAGTTTCTTACTCAAGCCTTGCTCATTCTCCAGCTCTGTTTGGAATGGACTTTACCGCCAAGGGATTTGGTAGAAAGATCTAGGCTTTGGGAGTTACACATAGTTACATTCAAATTACAACTCTGTTAGCTAGCTTCTGGAATTCTCCGAGCTTCAGTTTCTATACATGTTATGGGAAAATGCCTGTCTATCTCAAGGAATTGTCTCTTGCACACTACATTCAGCATGGTTCATGATGTTCAGGGTGTTCTAGAAATTGCTAATTTCTTTCCCTTCCCTTCCCTTCCCTTCCCTTCCCTTCCCTTCCCTTCCCTTTCTTTTCCTTTCTTTTTCTTTTCTTCTGGTTTCTCTCTGAATCTCTTTCTTTCTCCCTTTCTCCCCCCTCTCTTTCTTTCTTTCTTTCTTTCTTTCTTTCTTTCTTTCTTTCTTTCTTTTTTTTTTTCAGAAGATAGCACCATCTACCAATACATTATAAATCATCACAGCTATATTATTATCATCACAATAATGTAACTACCCAGGAAAAGAAAAGGAAAAAAAAAAGATGGTCTTTAAAAAAGAGCTAGATAGAGAAATCAAACTGCCAGTCAATGATAATGCAAACTTTTAAGACATAATTAAACAGTGTTTCAGAGTAAGGAGATTATAATCTGCAGAGACCAGCAGTGGATAGTCCCTCACAGAGCAGGGAGTCCCACCACACTGGAACAGCCTTAGAGAAATCATCACTCCTACTGCAACTGAGCCCATTCTATCTCAGGAGGCAGAGCTCAGCTTCTGCAGGTAAGAGCCCATCTGGGGTTTTCTTTCTCCTTTGCAGTTCCTGGGATTTGATACGTTCTAGAAGACTAGTTTTAATTATTGCTCTGGGTCGTCTCTCTTGAAGCCTTGGTCAGGCACTTCATCAGTGGATGGTGCTCTACTGGCTTTGTGTTTGGGTCTCCATCTCAGACAAAACATTCCTAATGCCCTTGCAGCCTTCACTGAGATATGCTGAAGCTGAAGAGAGGCCTGGGGAGGAACTCGTTGATGGCACGAAGAAGCTGCTGGTGTTCGCTACAGGCCGGCACCGTCAGGTCCTCTCATGAACACTCAATCCATCTAGGATGTGTCCTGGCCAAAGATGTCATATCTCACTGCTTCAGCCGCATGTCAGCATCACTCAACAAGGGCAGATAAGGTAATATCTCAAAGCTCTCGAAAGGCATCCTGCCTGTCTCTCAGCACAGGGGGCTTAACTCCTTTCTACTCAGATTCAAAAGGCCACAGTATAAAGCGGGGGATGGTAGACAGAGGGAGAAAGACAGAAGACACTTGGACTGATAAAGATAATGAGGCACCCAAAGCAGATACCCACTGAAGGTCCCATTTAGTCAAAGAAGTTGTCATTCAACAGTGTTGCGTGGGCTCACGTAAATGGGTCCCCTACATGCGAACTTATAAGAGGACCTTATTTCTATGTGCAGATAAGTAGAATAGCTGAAAGAACCCTATTATTAACATTAGCAAATTTACACATAAATAAAAAAAATAATAGAAAAGACACAAGAAAGAGAATCAGAACTTTCCTAGTTTCTGTTCTTAGGTTAATTCATTATGAACATAATTTAAGGCACAAATGCAGACTGAGGTGAACACAGCAGGAGCCCTGTCTCTGTGTGATTATTCTAATCACTGATACTGTTATCACTGGTTACTATTTATAAGTAACTTATTGGTCTCTATGCAGTAAAGTATTTTGTAAACGTAATCATAGTTAGGCTGGCTTGAATACATATTTCACTAAAGATGATCTGCAGATGGTCAACACGCAGAAGCGATGCTTAAGGTTACCAGGTACTGGGGAAATGCATATGAAAACCATGATAAGAGATCTCTGTGCCCATGAGGATAGGTGCATGCTGTGTGGTGTGGAAAGCAATGAACAGAAGCCTAACGTTTAGCTTTGGATGACTGTATTCATCAGGTATATAGCAGGCCAAAGTAAAAGACTAAATAGTGAGACACACACAGAATGGGGGCAAGAAAAAGGAGAGGGAGGAGGGGGAGTTGGAGAGGAAGGGGAAGAGAAGAGAAAGAGGGAGGAGGTAAGGGAAGGAGAGAGACAAGGAGAGAGAGAAAAAGAGGGAGAAGGAGAGAGGGAGAAGGAGAGAGGGAGGGGGAGGGGAGGAGGAGGGGGAGAGAGAGAATATGATTAAATTGGGCACTCAAAACATCCAGCAAAATTGACTAGTAAAATCCCGTTGTTGGGCCATTAACTGAAATTCGCAAAGGACTCCTGGGCAGGGCAGAGAGTCTCTCTGGTGAGCCTTCCAACGGAAGGACAAATAGTAACTGATAGAGGTCACGCCATCAAGCCCGGGGTACACAGCATAGCACCCAGCAGCAATCTTCTGTGGAAGTTGAAGCACTCAGCTGGGGTTCCCAACAGCTTTCTGTCTGCCTGAGAGTCCGTCCAGCTTCTCTCCGCCACTGCAGGTATTTTTAATACCGTAGGGGTAAACAACAGTCATGTTTGTCAGACATGGTTTATCTTCTACCTCTTTTCAAGGTAGGGGAGCAGCCCACCCCCAGACAGGTAGCCTTGGAAGACTCTCTGAGGGAAACACTTGGCTCTGAGGTAGAGGGGAGGAAGCTCAATTCTAGACTCAGCTTCTGACTGACTTCATACAGCACAAGGCAGTTTACCAACATAAAATAACGTACATTACACAATGTCATACGAAAAGCAGGGTACAGGCGTGGTGCCCCAAGCCTGTAAACACAGCACTTAGAAGGCTGAGGCAAGAGGACTAAGTTGAAGGCCAGTCTGAACTACCAAGTGAGTTCAGAGCAAGCCCAGGCTACAGGATTAGATCCTGTCTCAAAAACAAATGTGTCTATGCATGTGAGTGTGCATGTGTATGTGCATGCGTGAGTTCATGTTTGTGTGTGCATGTGTGTGCATGTGTGTGTATGTGTGCAGAAATGGAAATGTGTACGTTGCTGGTGAGAATTTAAAATGCTATAAGTCACTGGGAAAACAGTTTATTCTAAAAATGCTAAACACAGTTACCACATGAACCAGTAACTTCTGGGCACATAATCCCAAAACTGAAAACACCTACTGAATGAAATATTTGTATACAAATGTTTATTCCAGTTCCACTAACAAGAACCCAAACCATAAGGGCCAGACTTCTACTCCCACTCAAATTAGCTGAAGCCCGTTCGTTCTATTTCTGTGGACAGTAAGAAAGTCACTAAAAACAATATTGTAACGAAGTTAGAAGGGGAAAAAAGACAGTGTGCCTGCTGCATCCTCCTCTCTGTCATAGAATGTCCCCATCCTGTGCTGTTCCAAGGGGTCACTTCCTGCGTGACAAAGGGACAAACCCAGGGAAGAAAAATCTAGAACAAACTGGGGTAAGGAGAGGTGCTGCAGCCTAGCTTGCTTACCCTACCTTTGTTTGCAGACAAGCATCTTAGCAAAAGGAAAGAAATAAATACAAACACAAGAAAAACAAGCACAGGACAGCCCACACCCACACCCCTGCCACCCTCTCACACACACTGTGGCTTTGCACACAGTCCCTGTGATGCTCAGAAAGCCTTTAGTGAGCAGAAAGGATGTTGTGGGCCATGTCCTAGAACCAAAAATGAGTATACTGTTTCTTCTTCCAGACAGGCGTGTTCTAGTTCCACAGCAGACACACTGATGCTCAGGGGCCTGTCAGGAGCAAAGAGCTTTCTGAGCACAGATTTCAAGGTACCTTCTTAGCTAAAGCATGTCGAGTGAGCTCCTGGTGATGTCTCAGTGAGGTCACATGGCTTGCCTGGCTCAGAGTTGTCTATGACCATGTGAGGTTAAACTGGAATAAGGCTTTCTGCCTCTAAAGACACTAACAGGTTATGGCAACTACTTTATGCACCTCATTTAAGTTTAACAGTGTTCAACAACAGAGATATGCAAATGAAGAGATCAGAGATGGGGAGAGACAGAAAATGCCCCATATAACTAATGAAGGTTGTAAGTGGGATTTGGACCCAAGTGTATTTGGTGTTCAAGCTTTTGTATTTGGGTACAAGTCTTACTTTGTATCATCTACATCCCCGATTCCACCTCCAAGAATGGTTCTCTTCATTGGCTTTGGCTTTTCTCTCACATTTCTGACCCCGTGGGTTAGAAGTCTATTCTTTTCATTTGGAGTCTTACGGGAGAGCCCATGCTGTCTGTCTGAAGCATTTCCCTTTGTCCAGCCCTCACTGCCTCACACATGATTAGTAAGAACACCCTGCTGAAGAGTGCAGTGACCATGTCTAACAACTTTTGGATCTATGACCTTGCCTAGCACAACATCTTGTTCACAGTAGTCATTCAATAATTGTGTGTTCAATATTTCTTATAGATTACCTGCCAGGAAATATAATATTGTTATATAGATTCATCTGTTAATATTCTTCATATGATCCAGTTCAATCTTAGACTGAATGTACTTCTTGATGTCTTGGGAGCATTTAAGCAAATAGATTGAACATTAGAAAAATATTCTTCCTTTTAACTTATGACTAAAGTGCTTAAAATACTAGGTGCTAAAACTTATCTTTATCCGACTGCTTACTTGAACCAACATTGAGACTAAAGGGAAAAGAAATTACCGTATGTGAATCTGTTACTTTAAACCTCTTATTCTCATGAGTTTCTTGATAGGTCCATATAGAGAAATTAATTTACAGATTTAGTCAGCATAACTGCTAAAAAATGCAAGCATAAAGTGCTATGCACTTATTCCTTTGTGTGGCTTCTGCATACTTCAGTATTCAGTTCATCACCTTTAAGGTTTTCAAATTCACCAGCTGGAAGACTACCTATCTTATTCTCCCACAGCACTAAAAATAAACCGACGCGATTGAAAATAAATGAATAAGCATATTCTTAGCTAAATTGTTTTCTCATGTGACACATACTACTTAACTAACTTTTTCTTTGAGATTGTTCATTTATCATATCTGAGTTGCTTTGGACATCTGCATCTTTACAAGCAAAAGCAGGTTCTTGTTGGAAAAGATTCTGTGGAAATCAAATAGCTCTTCCCATGGCAGTACAGGCCTGGAATCCCAGTTACCATGGAGACTGAGGCAAGGAAGATGGTAAGTTCAAGGGTTGACTGGCCTACAGTGAGTTCAAGGCCAGCCCAGGAACCTCAGAGAAAGCCTGTCTCAAATTAAAAATATAAAAGAGGTTGGGTGTATAGCTCAACGGGAGAGTACTTGTCTATCATGCTCAAAGCCCTGGGTTCTATTTCAAGTACTAGAAAGCAAAACAAAGAAGAAGGAGGAGGAGGAAGAAGAAGAGGACGAGGAAGAAAAAAAGAAAGAAAACCCTAGCAACATTTTTCTATAATCTTGTTACAAACGCAAGAGAAACCACTGAGATGAGAAACTGTAGATTAAACTAAAAACCTTGAAAAAATATTTTTAGACCATGAAGAAGGCCCTATAATTTTTCAATATTAAAATGGTTTGTTTTTCAATGTAATTTTCTTTATGTGGAGCTCATAACATTGAACTTCAGGAAGCCCTCTTGCTTAGTGGAGAGTTGATGATATTCTTAGTTCCTCTCATCTCCAAATCTCCCAGAGTCCATGTGTCTATGTAAAACCATCAATCTCAGAATGTGTCTAAACACAAACTCTGAGACAGGCCACAATTTACTGTTCTCTGTGACAGACAAATAGCCAGGAAGCCCTGTCATTTAACCTCGATGCTTTCTTTGGTGGTTGTGGACAGAAAGGTTTTTTTAATTTTAATTTTATTTTATTTTTATTTTTTTATTTTTTATTGTCCTGTCATAAAAAGGCTACAAAATCCATCAACACAGGATAGCCATATGTACAAAAACATTACTAAGCCTAGGTATTTTGGCCACCACATGAAAAATGAAAATAATCTTTTACCAATATAATTCACAAAAACTCAACATCTGTAACATTTGTATATTTATTCTAATTGGACATGGATGCTACTAGCCATATCATTATCTTGAGCAAACAAATACTAAATTGTGAAAGAAACTCATGGATAAAAGCTGGGCTTGTTCTCTTCACAGGTGTCCAGACATTCTAACTTTAGATTGACCTTTATGTCGATATTTCAGAGATTATGAAAGGCATTCAACAGTGAGCCTGGAAGTCTGGGCTGAGCGAGACTTACCAAACATATGCTAAGAGCATCAATGAAGAGGAATGAAGATATGTTCTCTGAAATGTCCACCTATGATATGTGTAAAGTTTCTGGAATTTTTATAAATGTTGCTATTTATTCTAACTTTGACAGAGTATGTATATAATTTTTTTTTCTTTTCTTTTCTTTTCTTTTCTTTTCTTTTCTTTTCTTTCCTTTTCTTTTTTACTTTAAAAGTTGCATATAGTTGAGGAACCAGGCCACCCACCCTTATCAAAAATTTTAACCCCTTAATTTCCTCTGTCTAAAGGAAATACAAGGACAAAGAGTGGAGCAGAGACTGAAGGAAAGGCCATCCAGAGACTCCCCAACCTGGGGATCCATCCCATATACAGTCACCAAACCCAGTCACTAAGGCTGATGACAAGAAGTGCTTGCTCACACGAGCCTGATATAGCTGTCCCGAGAGGCTCTGCCAGAACCTCACTGATACAGATGTGGATGCTTGCAGCCGGCTATCAGACTGAGCACTGGGTCCCCAATGGAGGAGTGAGGGGAAGGACTGAAGGAGCCCAAAGGGTTTACAACCCCATAGGAAGAACAACAATATTAACCAACCAGACCCCCCCCCCCAGAGCTCCCCAAAACTAAACCATCAACCAAAGAATACACATGGATGGACCCGTGACTCCAGCAGCATATGTAGCAGAGGATGGCCTAGTTGGTCATCAATGGGAGGAGAGACCCTTGGTCCTGTGCAGGTTCAATGATGCCCCAGGGTAGGGGAATGCCAGGGCAACTCTCCAGCAGGCTCCGCCCACGTACACTCCTCCGAGCAGCTCCACTCACACTCCTTGCCTCACCTTCATCTTGTCCCACTCATTGGGGCTTTTAGTACCAGAACTTAAACCTTTTCTTCTTCCCTCACACGGAAAAAAAAAAGCAGGAAGAACTGTGAGTTCTCCCTCAGAAGTTTGGCTTTTTCAAAAATAGTAAAAAAAAAAAAAAAAAAAAAAAAAAAAAAAATAAAATTGAAAAAAAAAATCAATGAGAAAAAAAACAAAACAGAAACGATTTCAACTTTCTTTCATCTCCTCTCATTATACACTGGAGCACCTTGCCAATTATTTCATTTCTTCAAAGATTAAAATGTTTTTTTTTTCCCCTTCCTAAGTAGAAGGGAAACATTTTAATAATCATAGATTAAGAACTTCAAATAAGTTCTCAGGGAGTAAAAAGCTAACTAAAAACAAGTTTGATAAAAATTATTTATTTCTCAAGAGTTTTTACACGCAATTGAAGAGCTGCATCAGAGAGATGTAAAGGGATTCAAAGCAGAGGATTGGTCGGTTTTTTTTGCTATCGTTCTCTTCCTTAAATGAGAAGGTAAAAGAGTACACTTTACAGTGTACTTGGCATTTCAGGCGAAGTAACTTTTTTTTTTTCATCTCTGTAACCTAATTTTACTAAATATATTTAACAAGTTATTGAATGTGTAAAATACAGTAAACAGTACCTTAAATATACTTATATTTTTGACCCTCGCTAGGTTTTACATTTCAATAAAAGATACCTCGTTTACTGCTGTTGTGGTTTGATTGAAAGATACTTTAGGTAGGCTCGGGGTTTCCCCAGATGGGGACTGGTCTTCAGGACCAGCTGGAAGAAGTGGGTCACTGGGGCAGGGCTCACTGCTCTGTGCCATTCTATGTCTTGACTTTTGACTCAGTTTGACTTCTTGTCTCAAGGCCCTGCCTCCCAGGCTTCTCCCAGAGACTCTAGCTCTTGGACTGTAAATCTAAACAAACCCCTCCTCCCTTAAGTTGCTTCCTCTTTGGCGTTTGGTCCAAGGCACCAAAGACAGCAGGTAAGAGAGCTGCTCCTGGTTCTGATACGCCACCAAGCTACGAAGGCCCGCGGAAAAGTCTATAGCAGAGGTCTTCAATGTGGGAGGTCAAATGACATTTGCCACCAGAAAACACCTGTCTATACCAGAAGCAATTACAGTTCTGAAGTAGCAACTGAAGGGACACTGGCTGGCCCAAGCATGACAGTTATGGCTCTTGCAGGCTGTGTCCTTCTCCCCCTCTCCCCTCTCCCTTGCTTAAAAGTATTGGATTATATTTCTAAAGCTAGCCCCAAGATCCCTTATTTGGCCACTTCCTCCTTCTGAGACTGACTGCCATGGTCTAGCTGTCAAAGTATCGAAGTTCAGCCATCAAAGCCACCTTTAGCTCACCTAATTAACATGCCCAGTTTAAATGAAAACTCCACATCCTAACACGGTGTTTCCCCCTTCACCTTTATAAACCCTGTCAGTTTCCTGTGGGCCATGTCTGTCTCTTCTCTATCCAGAGACAGTACTTCATCCTCTGGGACAGAAACCCCGACCCTTCTCTCTCATCCTCTGTCTCCTGTATTTGTCCCTTGTCCCTGCCCTCTGTTCCTCTGGGTCAAATAAATCTCCTTTGTGCGGAGAACTTGGTCTTGGGGGTCCTGAGCTGATATCGATCATTCCAGCAACAAAAATACTTTTATGGTGGGGTGTCATGACAAAATGAGGAACTGTATGAAATGGTCATAGCATTAGGAAGGTTGAGAACCACCGACGTTTAGCCCTAAATGTAGTTTCGACAGAGAAAACAAAGACAAGTGTATCCCAGTGCACTTGTATTCTTGTTTGAAATACTCTGAACATCCCCTGAAATTTACAGTTAAAAAAGGTTGGTAGAGAATAGTTTTCAGAAGCATTATTGGAAGGATTTGATAACAATATGCTGTGTGAAGGTCTGAAAGAATTAATAAAAATATTTAAACAACGCCAGAATTAGCAAGACCTGAAGTTCTTTATGCAACATTATGATACAGGCAATCCCATCCTGTGATTCAATTAAGATGGTTCTTTTAGAGAGCTAGCATAGCCCATGACATCGGTATCTTAAAAACTGATTAAAAAAAAAAAAAAAAAAAGGCGATTAACCTGCTCCATCCCTTAAAACTTGAGGTCTTCATCTGGGTGCAGAATTGCTTGGCAGAAATTCTCCAAGGGGATTCCTAGCTGGTCTTTGAGTACTTTGCGGTAAAAAGGGTCTTCTCATTATGTAAGATGGTGTGTCAGCCTGTCTGGTTGCTTAATGAGGGTAGCCAGTATGCAGGTGAGAGAAGAGCCACGTGACCAACGAGAGGTCAAAAGAGAAGCGTTGAGTCTAGGTACGTATAACTTTTCTTCCTTCCTTCCTTCCTTCCTTCCTTCCTTCCTTCCTTCCTTCCTTCCTTCCTTCCTTCCTTCCTTCCTNTTCCTTCCTTCCTTCCTTCCTTCCTTCCTTCCTTCCTTCTTTCTTTCTTTCTTTCTTTCTTTCCTTTCTTTCTTTCTTCTTTCTGCAACTCTCAACTGCACTTCTGTCTTTGGCTCTGCATCTCAGCCATCTCTCCGATTTCACCTTAAAACATCATTCCCTCGCGCGCTCATCCGTAGTGTCTGAGGTCCTAGCTTTTATTCTCCTCCAGGATCCGTTTCTCCTCTAAACACTTAGCATCCAGCGCGTTGGATAAAGAGGAGTCCCAGCAGTCGATTTTGAAAGAAAAGATAAAGTGTTGCGCATCTGAGGGTTGTCAGGTGCCGGTGTCAGTACTCGGATGCCTCCTGTTGACAATGATGGCTATCGCTGGGGTATCTGAGATCCCTCTTTTCTGAACACTCTTCAGAAATCAGCAGTATCTGATTGTTCTTTCAGATCAAACAGAGTAGGGAGACGAAGTAAGCCAAGCATATTCTTTCTCTCTGTACTTTGTTGTTAAAAGGGGGAGGAATTCCACTAGGGACCCCCTAACTCAGTTTTAGATATTACCAAACTTCTGTAAGAATTCCTGTTCTCCCCCCACCTCCAGCTCTTCCCCCGCCCCCAACCTCACACATCCAGCCACTCTCGGGTCTCCCGTAGATATGAACATTTGTCTGCCCCTCTAAGGGTTGTTCAGTGAAACTGAGCAATGACTGTGGATAACACCAAGCAGTCTAAAGATAGCGTAACGATATCTGCTGTGTTCCAAAAGTGTACTATGTATGTCTCTCTATTTACCCCCTAATAGGGTCATTTCTCTTTTCTTCCTGCCCATTTCTCGGTTCCTCATTTTCTGGGGCTGGAACAAAGGGCTTTTGCTCCTTGCAGTTCATGCGCTTTTAGTGAGATATACCCTTAGCACTTCATTCTTCTTAAAACATAAAAGGGTTTTTGCAAAATTTTCCACTGTTACTCATGGAACCTCTGCTATGGGAGTCTTTTTTTAACAATGACTTATTCCGTGTAAAATGAAAAATATTTCGCTTTGCCCTTGGACAGCTAAGAACATCATTTAAGTTAGACTCCCCTCCTTTCCCTGCACCCCATCCCTCCAAAACAGAAATGAATTCTTTAGCTGGTAACTGAAGTCTCGAAGAAAGAAGGTGTGGTAAACTGCCTGCCATAGAAAATGGCAAGAGGAATAACGGTGCGGATGGTGTGCTTCTTAGAATGTATTTCTTGTCGGACACAGGAAGTCATTTCTCACCAAATTGCAACGTGACATACTGTACAACATGTCAAAGTCGTTGCTAAAATACAAATTGGAATCGAGCTGCGTACCGTTCCTCTTAGATCTCTCAGTCAGTTTCGCACATCAGGACTGTTCAACATGCAGAGCTCATAAATTCTCCACTCAGACAGGGTTTTGGAGAATTTCACAGAACTCAGTGGGGTCTTAGTAGGGACGCTGACAAGAACCACTGAGTTCTTTAATGACAACTAAACAAGAGGACACCATTCCTAATTTACTCAAGCAGAATCCAATACCACAACCACGCAATTGAAGAACACAGGTCTTCCTGTGTGAAACTGACTTTTGTGCTCTCATTTTTTTTAACTCTTCCATTGGCTGTTGACTTGAATATTCTTGCCAAGTCTGAATTCTTATTCTGCATGTGAAATTATTATATAATTTGGTCTGTTCCCTTTCAACATTTTCTGCTATCACCATATATAATATGCATACATTTATTTAAATATACAATATATAATGTATTTCTATGTATCCCTCTATTCCTGCTACCTTCTAATACATGCCTGTCCCTTCTTCTAGTCCACTTTGTGTCCCTAAACAATTCACTTCTACTCTCACATTATATGTACGTATACGATTTATGTGTCTATATAGAATGTAAAACCGGCAAATGATAAAGCCTCTGTGGCATTTTTCTTTTTGAGATGGACTTAACTCACTTAAGGTTATCTCCATTTGCTTCCATTTCCCTGCACATGACATGACTTCAGTTTCCAGCATCCACCTTGGGCTGTTCACAACTACTTGTAACTTCAGCTCTAAGGGATCTGACACCTTCTCCAGGCTTCTTAATGTAACTGCACACATGTGGCCCACACACAAATGCACACACACACACACACACACACACACACAGACACAGGCACACACACATATGCACACACACACATGCACGCACGCACGCACGCATGCACGCTCGCAAGTTTGTTCTACTCTAGGGGACTTCAAAAGTGTCTTCGACATACTTAGTTCCCTCTAGCAAGGAGAGATAAATGACTTTATTTTATACATCACAAAAGAGGAACAGATGGGGTACCCAGGAGCTGAAGGAAGTCGAGGTTATTTCTGATTTGGGACCAGCACAGCAGGTTGGTGATGAGAGAAGTATCCTGGGAACAGGTTTGTGGGTGTGGCTTTCCTGCCTCTGAGTTACCCTGGCTGTTCCTTATCCCAGAATGCTCTTTCTCCAACTGTCACATATCTTTAATGTTCAGCTTGAGTGGTACCTCTTTACCTACTCTCCCAGGGTCTTCTCTTCTAAGCATCAGTCTCCTGCTATTTTCTGTCTAAAGATCTGATTGATTTCTCTACTAACAATACATTGCAATTGGTGACCAATCAGCATGTTTGTCTCGGCACACCATTGCTAAATTAAACTCCACAAATGACCCCGGGACTCTTCCACTCCGTTGTAAGCCCTTAGCATATTACCCCACATCTAGCATATGTATATTAGTACATCATGAGTTTGTTGATCAAAAGGAGTGAATGTATCAGACTTGCCGGGTGATAGGAGAAGTACAGCCATTATGGGGAAAGAAGAGAAGATTCTTTTTATGAAAAAATAGTATGACTTGCCTGTGTGGACTCACCAATATAGTTTGACCTGGGGGAGCACAGGGAAGAAGAAAATTAATGTCAAGATATATGCATGGAAGGGTAAATTAGCAAATGCTGGACCCTGAACTTTATTCTTTGGGTAAGTGATAGCTGTTGAACTGGAGATAGATATTCTTTCCCCCTTATGCTCTTATATCTTCAACCTACAGAGAGAAAGAAGAACATATCCTTTCAAGTGCATCTACTGTCAAACCTAATATCCTCGGACCAGACCCGTGGACCTTAGAGAGAGTTGGTTGGAACTAGGGGAGGAGGCGGGGAGGGGAACGGGGCTTGAATTGAAAGTTAAATGAGTTCCAAGGACCCGCTGAGTCTTGCAGTGTGAAGGTTCACATCAGGCCGAGCCCAACATCTGAGATCCATTCAAGTCAACAGATTGGTTGCCTCTAGAGTATGCTCAGCCCTGTGGCAAAACACAAGAGGAATCAAAAGCAGGATTCCCTGTCCTTTCAGAGCAGAAGAGACCTGCCTCTGTTGGAACTGCTCCAAGTGACCTCCCTACTTGGAGAGGGACTAGGGAATCGGGCAAGGCTCAGTGTCCAGATGTTCCCCAGGGAGTCCTCTCCATAGGGTGAGCTGCCATGCTTGCGTCTGGAGAATGCCCAGATGTTTCTCTGAACCCCTTTGGCTGTGTGACTGCCTTTGTCTAGACGAACCCAGGAAGGCAGTGTGAAGGAACCCTGGAGGATCTATGAGTCATCCAACATTCTCCGCTGACAGCAAGAAACCATGCTTGCTTGGGCATTCTGTTTTAACAACCAGAATTGATTTTTCTCACCGTGACAGTTGGGGTACAGGGACATTGATCAACTATTTCCTGTGCATCCACAAGATGCTAACTATTGTGCTAAAAGAATCCCAACTTTTCTTGTCTCATGTGAGAAACGAAGGCGTTGAGGATGGGAGTTTTTATTATTATTATTATTATTATTATTATTATTATTATTATTGTGACTGCCAATTTCTGTGCAGATTATGCGAGGTTTGTGGGGGAGCTTACAAAGCTGCCTGAAACATCCTGGAAATGGTATATACCAGTAGGTCATAAAAAAGTATTGTCAAAAATGCAATAAAAACCAAGTGCTTTAAATCCAAGATGCAAGGAAAGGTACAAATGTAAAGGGGTCACCAGAGTTTTAGGGTATTTCATAAGACTGGAAACACAGAGTTTAATTCCTGGGTATAAAAGTATTTACTCGGGGGAGGGATGAGTTTATTTCCCCATATGGAGTTTGTTAAAACACACTGCCCCCAATGTCTCCCTGTCTACAAAAGCATGTGTTTCAGCCCCTACTGCCCACTGGCTGTGTACATAAGCTGAGTTGGTAGACCAGTAGAGTACCCAGTTAAGCTGGGTGGTGAGGTACTGCAGTATCCAAAGGAAACCACTGCAGGGTAAGACGCAGGGTATGGAAATGAGAAGAAAGCTAGATCCTTGCTGCCAATAAGCAGGCATCAGTGAGTGGTCAGCCTTCAATAGCACAACAGACTCATGAGTAATGGGGCCCCAGAGCGTAACATTCAATGCCGGCTTCTGCCGGCAGATTTCTGCAGCCCAGAGGAGTGTGCATCTTATGTTTCCCCATGCTTATCTCCTTGGCCCTCCATTCTTGCCATCATCAAAGAGAAGCTGGCTTTGCTGTTGACAAAGATGAGGCGTCTCTTCCTTTCTAAGGGATTGGTGCACATCAGGCTTTTGTGTGCAGACTCTTCCTTAAGAGTCGGGCTTAGCATTTGGTGGCATCAGGGTGGGAGGCTTTTAACCTTGGTGCCTATAACATTTATAGATGGGTGAGGTTTTGCTTCAGAGAGTAAGTATAGATATTGTAGAGCCTTTAACGCAATCTTTAGCCTGTCCTTCATGGAAGCTAATGTGACTTCTCTCAGAGGTTGTGTCTAGCAAAATGGAATCCTGCTATTACTAACTGTATTCTACGTGTCAATACTGTCCCTCTTGATAAGTCTGACCTAAGTGACACTTCAAACTTCTTCTTTAAGCTAACCTTTTAAGATTTATGTCTAACGTGACTTTCTGATGAGAGAACAATCATCGTAAGTCCCCAAAGCATTTAAAATCTCAGCCAAGCCTTTAATCCCAGTATTTATGAAGCAGAGGCAAGCAAATCTCTTAGTTTGAGGCAAGCCCAGTCTACAGAGTGAGTTCTAGGACAGCATGGGCTACACAGAGGAACTCTGTCTTGAAAAATCAAATAAAAATAAGTATTTAGAATCTCAAAGTTTTGAAGCATCTAATTATGTGATATAGGTATTAATAAACATTTTTTTATTAAACTATATGCCCAGACAATATCACATTTCCCTCATAGCGATATTATCTCAGGAAATTTTCTAAGTGAATAAATGATATGTTTTAAGAAAAGGAAAATGTTCTACATGCTATTATACCCTTCACAGAGAGTCTTCCTTCTATCAACGAATTTGTGAACCAAGAGCAGCGTGACCTATGCAGTTAACAATGTGGACATCGCACCTTGCTCTAGACTCATTTCTGCCTCTATTGAGCTCTGGAGACCATTTGAAGGCCCTCAGACAGAAGTCTCAAGAGGGGAATTTTCATTAACCTGTCCTCCACCAGTCCTTGCAGCAGCAAACTATGGAGAGCTCCATCGAATCACCAAGACTTTATTTGATGTGTTTTGTTTATGAGTTTTTTTTTTTTCTCACTTACCATACTGAGAACTCTCTGTAAGTCACACACATGTTTGATTCAGCTTATATCATCTTGAAAGAGCCTATAACCAGTCCACACAAACTGAATAAACGCAGACGGGAGGAAGTGCTCATCTCTTTAAGAACTCAACTTCTGCAAGCCATTTTTTTTTTCCTCTCTAAAACCACAGGTGGCAATTCCCTGTAATTGTAAAAACCTGCAATCTCCACCTATGAGTTAACATTTGAAGTCTGAATGCCAAACCCTTGGCCCCTGATCAACACCATGATACCCCTCAAGGATAGCTCTGTATAATCACAGACCTCACATATATTAAAGATAAACATTATTTAAGCCATCTCCAGTGTACGACGATCTATTACCGCTACTCAAATCTTCCTTAGAGTTTCCCTTTCCTCTTAAGTAGTAATCAGATCTCTTCCAGAGTACCACTTTACCTTGATTTTTGAAGCGTGGCATTTAATGTAATTGTGATCTTTAAAAAAAAAAATTTATAAAGAGCAGGAAAATGGCTCCTGTCAGTGAAAGACATTCTCCGGACTGCTTTGCAGAATGAACTTCCCAGCTGACTTTAACTGGTGATGTTTGAATGGGCATATAAGACCCGGGAGGTGACAGTAGGTTGCTGGCCACTCTGAAGAGAAGAATAGCTGGAGTGCTTTCCCCGCCCACCCTCCCACTGTCCCTTTCCAGGAGAGAGGAAAGGAACTCTTCAAACTGGCTGTAAACTGCACTAAGTCGGGTCTTGAGGTCAAACTCTGACACAGAGGAAGGAGTACTGATCCAGGGTTTTCTTTACACACGCCATTCTTTGGATAAAGGCTGATTACACTTTGTATAAATCTACTCTAAGATCATGCTCCCGCCAAAGAACTTTTGTTCATGAAGTGTGTCAATGGTAAGTAATTGAACAGAGAAAAAGGATGGTAGGTAGTAGATCTGTAGCCAGACATATAAATAGACGCACACAGAATCCACCACACAATTTGCCACTCTCTTCTTGAGCATCTCTGGGAAGTGCCAGCTGTTGGCTGACTCCCCCATGCTATGTAGGTCAGGATGATATGAGAACCCAAACTATATATAAAAAAAAAAAAATGACAACAAAATGTACCCTTCGTTGGTCCTAAGGAGTTATATAAAGCTCCCCTAATTGACCATATCAGAGGAGATTTTGAACTTCTTGCATGAAAACAACTTGGTATTCCTGGTGATCACACCATTTACAACAAGGTCTCCTCTGAGTGCTCCAGAATAATGGGGACAGTATTTTAAAATAAATGTGTTGCAACACGCAGGCCATGTTTTCAAAAGCCTGGCCTGCTCCCCTTTAGAAAGGTAGGTTGCTGCTCTGTTGGAGAAGGGAGATTGGCTCTCGGGAATATTTTTTTTTAACCCCAATCAACAGTGTTGGAGGGGGACTTTTTTGGCACCTGAATGATATACTTGTAAAAAGAAAAAGTTGCCTTTATAGAAGCACACACACACACACACACACACACAAAAACATATCTTTTTCTCTGAACACGCTATTCAGTTGAAGTCGGCTTTGTTAATTCAATGGGGCTTTGTTATGTTCACAGATTGGATTTTTTTTTTGACACCTTACTTTTCTAAAACTTGCTATGGTGGGATCGTTTATTGTTATTAGCCTCATCTAGATGTTACAAAGCAGCAAGGGCCATTCTCTGGTGATAATTCTGGGTTGGGGGTAAAGTAGACATCACAGCCATTGTAACGTAAGGACAACAGCCATTGCAGGAAAAGGGGAAAGGAGAAAGAAAGAAATAGAAATGTATCGGAAGCTATAAAGTCGATCTTTTCCTCTGACAGTTATATATGTAATGCTAATTAAATTTTTATTAATAACTAAGCATCCCTTTCTTGGTAATCATATCCCACTATACATGACTATCTATCACCATTTGAATTGTGGAATACCTAAAATTGTAAGCTTAAGAGTTTAGATAAGATTTAAGGAATTTATGAAAACTTTTTTAAAAAAATGAGTTTCCACATGAACTACAAGCAGAATGATAGAGGATGTGGATGAAGTTGATTTAGGTGATGTCTGTGTGGTAACCGCATGCTGCCACAGGATACTCCTTGGAGCCACTTCCAGGAGCAGACTAGGATGCACAGGTCATGGGGTTCACTTGCTCTTTCTTATATGGCCAGCTTCACAGCCCAATAAATCAGCCAGCTCCAGGGAACTAGGCTGTTCAAATAGCTTCGCAATAAAGGATTTTATGTAAGAGATCTCCAATCCCGTGGACACTAGTCGGGCATGATCTAGAGATACACAGCAGATAGACAGGGGTGGGTGTGAACCCAGTATTGAAACTCCATACGGTCAAGGTCAAAGGACGCAGACTCACCGCCTCCGCACAAGGTCAAGAGCATCTGTGTTGGTGTTAGATGCCATTTCCTTTCTACCAGAAGGAGCGCCCCCCTCCCCCATGCTATGCTCCAGGGAAATAGTTCATTTCATTCACTTTTGCAGATATTGATGTATCTCTTCCTTGACGTGTAGTATTGTAGTACTCTGGTACTGAAGTATTTTGTCTATGCTAGGAAAGGGTCCCTGATAAGGGCAACTTTCGAGTCTCTTTCGTGCTGCAGTTCTCTGATGCTGGACACGGACATAGCTTTCTCACTATCCATTTTAGGCCGACTATTTGTTAGGGTTATTTACTTCTGGTAATGTTCCCCGAAGCAGAACTTTATATTCAGAAGCTAACAAGAATG
This sequence comes from Mus pahari, assembly GCF_900095145.1. Classification (NCBI taxonomy): domain Eukaryota; kingdom Metazoa; phylum Chordata; class Mammalia; order Rodentia; family Muridae; genus Mus; species Mus pahari. The sequence goes on from NC_034608.1 coordinate 65,083,858, forward strand.
ATGACTTTGAGAGCCGACTGGCAATTGGCTACCTTTCCTGGAGGGGAGACTTTTGAGTCTTTATTACTCATTGCTGAACTGTCTCCTTGCATTGTGGTCAGAGGCAGACAGAATCTGGTTTGTTTGAGTTCTGCCCACTCCATTAGTATGTCACTAACACTGTGCATTCTTATACAGTCTTCTACTGGCCAGGTTCGGGGTTTCATCACTTCTTAGTTAGTGAGATATGATTGAATATACATCCATGGCTGACAATCTGCATTCTATTCAAAGAGTTTAGAGAATGGACTTTCAAAATGGAATCCTGCTAGAACATGGCGTTCTTGTCAAATAATTATCGCAAATGAACTAGTAGGCGCAAACCGTTGTGTGTGCCACGCCCTCGAAGCCTCAATTTGAACTGATTCCTAGGTACCTTAGAAGAGTAACCGAATTTTGTGTATATGAAATAGCACTAGGGAGATATGGTGTTTCCATTTTACAGATTAAGAAACTGAGAGAGAGAAATTAAGATTGACAACAGTTGGAATTAGAAGGTGATAGAATAGGAATTTGTTGATTGAAAAACTAAAAAGCGAAGGGGGGGTTTCTGTCCATCTAATCCTCACATCAGTGCTTCTCCAGTTCCTATCTTGCTTAACCTGTGTCCTGACTTTTCTCTGGTGATGGCATGTTGAGAGGTTGTTGTTTTTTGTTTTTTATTGTTTTTTTCTTTTTCTTCTTAGTTGGTCATCCTTGATGCCGGCCACGTGCTATCAAATTGGTCATTTTGTTTTCTGAAAGCAACTGGGAAGATTTAGAGCCATCCTGTACTGCAGGTGGCATGCTTCCACAGTGGAACAACAGTCCCTTGTTGTAGAACAGAGGACTTGGGGTGAGCCTGGTTTGGAGAGTTTAGTGGCAGAAGACACTGGGAAAAGAACTCAGCCCTTAGAGTACAGGTCATATCTTAGTATATATACCCACTCTGTGATATTCCTGATCACCATTTCTGTAAACACACCTCCGTGGGCATTGAGGAGTGAGCACCAGACCATGAACTTATGCTGAAAGCTATCTGCCATGCCATTTTATAGTATGGTTCCTGTCTAATGCCAAGAGAGATTACCTCCTAATTATCAAGGGCCAAAATATCTCCAGACTGATTCATAGCTGATCCCAGACAAAACCGAACAAACAAACTTCCCAGTGGTGATTTGAAACATATTTTGAAGTGAGCTTGCCAATAGGCCTGCAGAATTAAAGAGTTTTTTCTGTCTTTGAGACAATCTACCCCTGAATCCATTTTATTCACGTTATAACTTCCCATTGCTAAACTGATTGTCAAACTTAATTGGCCATTTAAAAATACCTTAGCTTGGATGATTTTGGGGGGGATGTGCGTGTGTGAGGAGTCAGAAGATGACGTTGGGTACCATTCCTCAGAAGCTATCCACCATATTAAGGAGAGCGTTTCAAGGACCTGGAGCATGCCAAGTAGGATAGACTGGCTGACACTGGAGTCCCAAGGTCCAACCTGTCTGTTCCCCAGTACTAAAGGTCCAGCCACTGAACCCTGGTTTTTATACAGGTTTTAGGGATCAGCCTCAGGTTTTCATGTTTGCAAGGCAAACACTTTAATGACTGAACTATCTCCCTGGCCATGAATATGTAACATATCTATTGTATCACATAAAATATAGTATGATATTATATATATATATATATATATATATATATTTATTATATTATATATTATAATACACACACTTCTTTCTTTCATCCTTATTCTGTCATAAGCTAAGTATTCTAGTAAAAAAAAAATCTGCTTAGGTCCTTCACTGTTTGCTTTTGCTTTTGGCAACGAAGACCAAATGCCACCATGACTAGACAGAAGACAGATAGGGAGTTTCTACTGGGAGATCTACAGTTGATACAAAAATAAACAGCCAAAGGCTCCGGTCAGCCTCAACACCACCTTGATTCAGGCCCCCCCAAGACTCCCTGACCTCAGATTAGAAACTTTTGCAAACTGCGGTCTTTCTCTCCAAAGTCTCAGGCCCAACTAGAAGACACTGGACCCCACTCCTCACACCAGGCTCAGCAACAGCCCTATTCATCCCGCGGAGCACGCAACTCAGCAGCCTGGTGAAAAAATTACTCCAGTATCTCACAAATTTGAAAACTTTTCCTTCGCTCCGGATGCTGTGTCTGCAAGAACACGGAAACATCCGGATGAAGAGGAAAAGCTGCAGTCAGCCATTCTGATTTTTGTTCTACTCGACAACAAACACTGAACCACTTATAATCATCAGAATGGCTTACAATGTTTTCTGACATTGTTAATTTCTGCACTTTTCCCCATCTCTCTGATTATCCACTAACTAGTGATACAATCAGCTCAGCATCCCAGGGAAGCGAGTGGGAAAGGGAGGAGGGATTACTCAGCTTGAGCTATGTGGGCATTCTGCACATCCCTTTCTGTTGGTCCACATAGCAGGATGAACAAAGGACAAGGGTCTGTGGCAGCCCAAGGTTTTGGAGTCTGTGTTTAATCTTATATAGACCTGGAAATAGGTAGTGCTTACTGACTGAACTGGGTACCCTTGGCTAATTTCCGCCTTTCAATAGTTTCTGCTATCCTCAGTATCCATTTCAGAAAAAGTCTACATAATGGCTTTATTTTGTTTTATTTTTTCCATTTTTCTGCTGACTCCTTTAAGCCAGAACAGACCAGTGAAATCCTGTGATTATTCAGTTGTTCGAGGCACTTTTTTTGAACACCATTTTCTAGTCTTTACATTTAGGAAGTGCTCCTGAGTATTGTTTGGGGCATCCTGCTTGTTCGTCTGTGTGTTTCGTGGTGTCTCACAGAATTCAGGGTGGCCTCAAACTATGGAACCACGGCTCACCCCACCCTCCTGGCTCTCCACACTTCCTCCAAAGTGCTGCGATCAGGAGCAAGGCTCAGCTTACCTGGCTTGCTTATGAATATTTGTTAGGCTTAATGAAATTTCTGTGTCACCTGACAAAACACAGAGTGCGTGACCCTCAAATTGAGATATTTTGTTTGAAAGACGGACCTTAAAAAAAATATTTCTCTTGCTGGTCTAAATTGGAATAGATGACTTTAATACGGATTCTTAAAGAGACAGATATGCTTTTATGGTTTCTCTTTTGGGTTATGGTTGCTGCCTGTCTTTTTTTTTTTTTTTTTTTATATGCTTTTCCTGGGCTTGAAGATATGTTGTTGTTCTGCCTGATTTGGGGAAAGTTCAGAGGTCTGTGGATCCTACCTTTTGTCTTTTTATCAGAATATATGCTTATGAGTATATATTACAGACAGCCACTGACCTATGTTACAACACATGAAATGTTCTCTTTCCAAGCGTGTCTCAGAGGAACACTAAACCATTCAAGTTTATATATCAGCTATTGCAGACTAAATGCTTGTCCCAAAGAACCTCCTGGTAGAGAAAGAGTGGTTTCCGTGAATAGATAAGAGAAGGGTTCGAAGAGAGGGTACTTAAAAGACAAGGGGAGGTTGGCATGTTTTAGGAGAGTGGTATTCAAGGAAAGTGTTTTCTAAGGTGAAATGCTAGAGGCTTGCAGGGAATTTTAAGCTATATGTTTATGGCAGAAAAGCACACAGGTGATTACTTTCTAAATCCTGAAATACCTCATTTGCTTCAGGAATAAGAGGAGCCATGCACTTACTTTCTGGAATCCTCCAAGGAAGATGATTTATCACTGACAATGATCACTTAGTCTACAAATGTCATTGGCTTGATATCTATTGTAATGCTCTGCATACAGGTCTTTTCCAGAGTGCGATTTGTCCCAAAGAAAGGAGGGCAAATAGAGGAAAAAAATAAATCAGCAAAGCAACTTTGACAGCCCACTTCTCCAGTCTACAGGTAAACATTGAGTGTTCACTTCCTGGGCTGCCATTGCTCCAAAGGTGGTGTGTCAAATATAATACTGAAACTCTTTGTTAAGGATATTACAAGGACAGCCATTGAGGAAATGTGTGATCATAAATTACCAAAATCTACCTTCTATTAACTGCTTTTATGGTAATAGAAAAACACAATAAAAAGAACCAACAACAACAACAACAAAAAAAAAACCCTCACCATTGCCTACACCGAGGTCTAAGCGTCCCTCACGCTTGGGAGACGGCTCGCAGCACGTAGTTTTGATTAATTACCCACCAAGCTTATAAGAATGTATGTGTATGCTCACAAGAGCACTTATTAAAGGGCTCTCTTATCACTATTGCTGAGACACCCTTAGGGGAAAGGTAAAAATCAGTGTCTGGAAGGGATATTAAAAAGAAACAATAGTGGATACTGCTACAGTTGTAACAAACCAACTACAATTTTATTATTAAAATAATAATAATAATAAAAATAAAAAAAAATCTATCCTGCCCTCCTTCACAGGAGGAAAAGTAAAAGAATTATCCTTACAAACACTGAATTTATCTCAAATTCACACAGTAAGAAAAAGATTCTTGCTTTGGATATGAAGTTAATTTAAATCTAGTAGCTCGAATACAAAATAATACCAGTGACAACGACACATTGATTGTCTATTGTCCTAGAGGTTTTAGCTGTGGTCCTGGCCTTTCAACCTCTGGAGTGATTTTTACATTAAATGGTGTAGTATACTTGAATGAATAACGTAGAAATTTGTGCAAGTAACTTACTTTTTTTTTCCCATGTAAAATTGTATTATTCCTACATACTGGCATTTTACATTGGTTCCATAGTTTGGAAAACTCTTTGCTTTATGGGAATTTAATTTTGAATCGTATTAAAAGAAGAGGCTGTCAACTAGGAGGAAGAAAAAAAACCCTCAGACTTCCACTCATTAAGCACATCGAGTCTGGAACATTTAAAATAATTCTCCCTGAGAACCCAGAACTCCTGGAAAGACTGCTGTCACACATCCCGAGCAGAGCCGGCTTGTCAACCTACCTGTTGTAAATTCTTTTCTAGCATCTTAGTAGAAGACACTTCCCATTTTGTGGAAACCTTTCAGAATGTGATTTTAAATGAACCTGTTCACAAGGTTCAAAGCTTTAAATTGCTAGACCACAGTTACCATTGAGAAAACTCACTGAGCAATATAAGAAGTGAGGAAAACCATAACCAGGTACAAGTTAAATTCTCTAGGGTCACCATGTAAGTGCCTCTCAGAAAGGATTAAGACTTTCGGAGAACACGGAAGCCCTTAAACAATTCACTTCCTAGAGTCAGAAACATACACCCGGGCAGTCCATTATGATTGGCCTACTTTATGCCTGTAGCTGATTCACTTAGGATTTTTTTGGTTTTATTTTGTTTTGTTTTGTTTTGTTCAGAGATTCTGTATTTTAGCGTGTCCTCATTCATTTAATCTTCCAGAAAAAAAAAAAAAAAAAAAAAAAGGTCCGTAGAAACGTGATGGCTTTTGTGGCATCAAAACCACTGCAAATTCAAACAAAGGTGCCTTTTACAGAATCATTGAATTATTGACTACTGTGATCCAGACTCAGGGTTGACAAAGCCATGGTGGATTTGCTGAAGGACTTGTTTTGTTATCACAAACAAATCGCACACTGCAGGAAAGCCCCTCTGGAGATATTTTGGTCCCCAGGTCCACCTACCTTCCCCTTTTCGAAAAGAGGCCTTCAGCTCCGTTGCTTGCACTGAAATTCCAAATCTTGGTCTTACAGAAGCTGGAGACCTGGAATAGAAGACACCAAAAGATGTAAACTGAGTCAAAGGGTTGTTGATATTTCCTGTGGAAATGTAAGATTCTAGCATTCTAAAAGTAAACGCCGGATTATAGCAAGGTTGATCACTGGCTTCGGATAATGAACCCGGGAAAGCTGATTAGCAGTTATTTAAAAGAAACCATGATAGTTAGCTGTGACCCCCAGCTATTTGGCAGTTAGAGGCAGGAAGATAAGTTCAAGGCTGGCCTGGGCTGTAGATTGAGTTCAGGGTCTCAATGGGCATACCCGGGAAAAACTTATTTCCAAATTAAAAGTTAAAAGGGTACTGAAGATCTAACTGAATGGCAGAGCACTTGCCTAGAATGTTCCTAAGGACCTGGGTATAGTCTCCAGGCCCATAAAGAAAAACAACAACAACAACAACAACAACAACAACAACAACAAACTACATAAAGCTTTATTTCATGCAGAGTCCCTTGGCATTTTTCCTAAATTTTAAAAGGTAGAAATCTGCATGATTTATTTATTTTTACAAAAAAATTAAAGTGTTAAGCGATCTATGTCGCCTTCCCATCTTTTTTAAAGCCCCTCCTCCTCCTTACATCCTTAATTCCATTTAAACAGGATGCAGGTTAGACCACGGGCTGAAGACACCTCAGGTTACCTTGGTGTTCCTAGCAGCCACAAGTACATTCACTATAGCATGAACTTAATGCAGTTATTAGTTAGTTTGTTTGTTTGTTTATTTTGGTAAGGTCAATGAAAAAAAATCAATCGTAGTAGCTGTTTATTTTTTCATGCCACTTAATCGTTGGAAACCATAGCCACACTTAAAACAAACCAATTTCTTGGAGTTATTTCCATGTGTTGAATAGCAAGCCAAACTCTCTGTGTTCCTTTAGTTTCTTTCTGTCACCACACACGAAAGACCAAACAATCAAACAGCATCAACAAACAACAGCGAAGTGGGAGGACCCAAGAGTCATGGCGACAGTCAGAGGCAATTCTTACCCCTCATCATGGATGCTTCTTTATGGAAAGGATGGTTTTAATGCAGAGACTCAATGTGCAGAGAACTTTGGCCGGGCTCAGCTCTAACTGGGGACAATTATATCACACCTTCTTCTCAACTCATAGCCAAAGTTATGGAAGAAGGGTGGGAAGATTGTAAGAAGCACTGGAGAATGATGCAGAGTATTGCTCCATTGAATGCTGATACAAAGTAATGGTTCTGGACATGACAGGGCCCTTGCATGCATGCACTTGCAATAGCTCCACTTGCCTGCACAAGATGTACAGAAGATCAAGCTAGTCAACATCCCATGATAGGTGGGAGGGAGGGTGGGTTTGAGCATCTACTCCTTGCAGAGCAGCTTTGGAAAGGTGATAGCTGCTGAGGGAGGAATTGTTTTCTGCAGTGGTATGACTCGTGGTAGGTTACTCCCACATCTCAATGAATGGCTTTATACATATGCACAATTGTCAACTTTAATTGGACTCAGTGGCTGAGAGAAAAAGAAGAGGAGGAGG
>NC_034608.1:65091297-65126297 GCF_900095145.1 Mus pahari
GAGGAGAAGAGGGAGGACAGGGAGGAGAAGAGGGAGGAGAGGGAGGAGGAGAGGGAGGAGAGGGGGAGAGGGAGGAGAGGGAAGAGGGAGGAGAGGGCAGAGAGAGGAGAGGGAGGAGAGGGAGAGGAAGAGAGGGAGAGGGAGAATAAGAACAACAGGAAGAAGAACAAGAACAACAACAAGAAGAAGACATAAAGTTGGTAAGAGGATGGGGGGATCTGGGAGAAGCTGGAGGGAAATGGGTGGGGCAGATATGATTGAAATACAGTATATTCATGTATGCCATTGCCAAGGAATAAATTTTTAAAAAAATGAAAAATAGCTTTTAGGTCTGCATGTCACTGACAATGTAATTGATGTAATTATCACAAAAGGAGAACTTAGGAGCGACTGCTCTTTGAGAAAGCAGGCACATTTTTCAAACACAAGTTGAGAGGTCAGATTTACATCTGGTTCATATGCTATTTGAAAATGTTGAATTATAAGAGTCTCACTCTTTTTAATAAATCCTCTTTCTTGTGCATGTCTATGCAGGAGTTGATACATGTGAGTTCAGGTGCACATGAGCCAGTATGATAAACCAAAGATAACCGTCAGGGTCAGGGTCCTAGCCTTCGGTTTTGTTTGACATACTGGCTCTGTGATTTCCATGCTTTGTATGCTAGGCAGGCTGGCCTGTGAACTTCCCTCCCCATTGTAGGGGTACCTGGATTACACAAGCACACTCTTCCACCAGGCTTCTCGTAGCCTTGCGTGGATTGTGAGTATTTGAATTCAGATTCTAGCACATATGTGGCAAGTACTTTACCCACTGAACCTTCTCCCAAGCTATAACGGGCATAACCCTTCAAGTGATGGGGAAAAGATGGGCAGGTAAAAGCAGGAAGGGAGACAGGATGTAGTAGGTCTCAGAAGGATAAGGAGTCACTGAGACGTGCTGGAGTGATTATTCAAGAAGGAAGAATTGATTGACAATTTCCAGTGCTGCAGGAAGGTTGGAAAAGATGGAAGTTGGTGAGAAATTCCAGGCTCTGACACTCCAGAACTTATCTAACTTCTGACTCAGCTCTTCAGAGAATGGTTGGGAGAAGAGGTTTAAAAAAATAAAAATAAAAATCAAATGCCATATTAGGACCAGAAAGGGGAGGGGGCTAATTTCAGAGTATAGAGAAATGCTTTCTTTAGGGTGGGTGTTGAGAGACTTCTGAGTGGGTATTGCTCAGTCAATGTGAGCACACCACAAATTGGGGACACGAGGCAAGAAACCAGGGGCAGCAGGCTGCTGAGGCCAGAGGAAGGGAGGAGAGGAGGGTAATGAGGACCAGTGGCTGGTGGGGAGTTTGGCTTGGAAAGGAAGAGAAAGGCCATTCTCTCCGAGGTAGGAAGCTGTTTTGAAGATAGACATGGATAGAGGAAGCGACTTGAGACAGTGAGAGACGTAGAGAAAGATGAGGAGAGCAACCACGTCACGTCGCGTCACATTGTCAACAGCTAAGAATAAAGGACGCAGCCAATCAGGGAGGGAACCAGGGAGGGTGAGTAGAACAGATGTACCCAGATGTGAGGAACTTCCTGATTTCTCCATGAAGTTCTGAGAAGGTAAAGGATTAGAGTGGCCAAAGCTGGGGAAACAGGAGACCATCAGAGAGACACATAAATCTAAAGACAAGGTCAGAGAACCAAGATGGTGGAGCCTGGGCTTCATTAAATTATTGCCAACTGAATTACCGATCCATTAGACCTCCCTCCCTTCCTATTTCTCCCTCTCTCCTTCTCTTTCTTCCCTGCCTTTTTCCTCTCCTTCTTCCTCTTTCTTTTTCTTTTACTTCCACTATTTTCTCCACTTCCTGCTTTACTTAATACGTACTAGATGACGTTTATTATTTTAGGTAATTTGCAAGCTGCCTGCTGGGGAAGCGAAAGTGACTCTAAGATCAAGCTGAGCTTACTTCCGGGTACCCCTCTTTACTACATCACCACAGATATTTGGTTCTCTCAGGCTCACTCTCCATGTGCTAAAACTGGATGTGCATATGTGCAAGGATTTATTATCCATGCGCGCATGCGTGTGTATTCCGTGGCTTGTTTGAAAAACGTGGTATTCTTCATGCAGTTGGCTGTGTATCCAACAGTGCTGCTGCAACACAACCCATAAGTTTTCACGACCGAGATGAGAGAGCATCTTAAAAATATATTCAGGGCATGGGAGAGAATGGATGAGGTGTCCTGATATTCAAAATGAATCCTTGAACAGGGAAAAGTAATCCAACTCAGATTCAAAGATTGCTACACACATGGCAAACTATAAGCACAAACCAGTGCTCCTTTATTGAAGGAAAGGATTCAGACATATCTGGACACTTGTGTTAGCTTCACCACGTATGGAAATGAAGGTAGGTGAATGGCGTAGCTCTGTGTGACAGGTCTCCGGGTAGCACCTGGAGCCCTGGTCTTGGAGAGACAACACCCAACTTCCAGGAGGCTAAGGTTGACTTTCACCTTTGAATGCACATTACAGAGTTTCCTGTGCAAATTCAGAAAGTTTACAAATTAGTGTTGGTCTTACACTGACAATTTTGATTGTTTCATGACAACTGTATCCTCTTGACCTTGAAGAGAGGTTAAATTTTCTCGGCTTTCATTGGTCCCTCTGTAAAATGGGATGAAGTGATAGCTTCCTAAGTGTTTGCCGTGAGAAAGAGAAAGTGAACTAGCGTTTGTGAGGCACTTCGAAGACGGCTGGAGAATCTAAAGTTATGCTTAGCATTCTTGTAAATACGAGGGTATTAAGGGGGTGGTCAAGCTTTAAGCAGTGCGCTGTGCTACTGTTATAGACAGACATGTAGGTCTCTATTAGTAGCTATCTTGGGACTCATGTGTTTCAATAGCAACTATATGGGCATGGCTAGGAAGAAAGATCATCTTTCCATGATCATTCTTCATTCGTTCTCTTGGCTTACAGACAGTACCGCTAGGCTCTTCCCAACAGCAACCTAGCAACAGCTTATGTCATCACCTGCCACCATTGCCAGACACTGTACAAGCCATTGTATAAGAAAACTGTTCACTACCACAGCCCCTTTCTCTCTCTGTTCCCAAGTGTTCTTGGCCGGCCTCTCTTCCTCTCTTTTTCTCTTTCTGTCCTTCTCTGCTTCCCACCCATTCTCTGTCTTCATAGCTCTGTTCTTGTCTGTCTGCCATTACCCCTTCTCTAGGTCCTCCTTGTTAGCATTTTGTCTAAGCTCCGCCCCACAGTTACCTGGCAACAGCCAGGTGTGCCTGACTCACTCTAAAAGGGGCTGCTCGCCTCCTCCTCTACCTCCTCCTCTTCTCTTGCCTTCTTGCTTCTTGTTTCTCTGTCCGCCCACCTCTTCCCCTTCCCTCCCCATTCCCCTCCCCCTTCTCTATCCATGTGCTCATGACCAGCCTCTACTCTTCTACTCCTACTCTCTTCTCTCTCTCTTCTCTCTCTCTCTCTCTCTCTCTCTCTCTCTCTCTCTCTCTCTCTCCCTTTCACAGACTCTACTACCTTCTCAACTCCCCTTCCCATGTCCTGAATAAACTCTATTCTATACTATATCGTCCTCGTGGGGTGGCTGGTCCTTCAGGACGAAGGGATGGCTCAGCATGGGCCCGCAGAGGCGCCCCCCTTCACTCACACCTGACTGCACATCCAGCAACTGTATCCTCCTTATCTTTTTATAAAACACAACACCCCTTCCTTCCCTTTCCCAAATAAACCTCCTGAATACCAGATCTGTTATATAGTGTGATTTCTCAGGGGGACACCTTGGCATGGGCCTGCCTAGTTGCTTTATAATTCCTAACACACACTCTTCTATGCTGAGGCAGGAAGAGCATGGGTTTATATAGAAGGTGGGTTACATAGTATGACCTTGTTTCAACAAATAAACAGCTAATAAACCTCAAGTAATTATAAATAGCATTTTTACTCATAATCAAAATATAGATGTCAAATTAAAAATAAACATTAGCTAATTTTAATATAATCAAAAATTCTAAATTATACTTTGTTGGGTCCTACTCAGTTCAAGTTTTTTTTTTTTTTTTTTAATTCTTTTTAAAGACCAGAAACAGAATCTTGATTGGTGTGAGAGAATTTTAAATGAATCTTGGACAATGGATGCTTGAGATTGATTGGACTCAAACGGAACTAGTCACAGTCTTTAGAGACAACTGGCTTCTCAATTAGCATAGGCTATCTTGAGACAAATGACGCAGGATGGATCAAGTCTGCTCAAAGAGTGCAAAGTCAGGCGAAGTGAAAAGTGTAACAGCAAGGACCTATTTCTTTTTTTTTCTCATTTTCTCATAGTCCTTGCCCTCCCCGTTTAGGGTGATTAAGTTCCCCCCATACTCTTAGCATCTTTCCATGGTCCACACTAGGGTTCAGTTTTACGATGAAATAAACCCTGGTGAGCTCAACAATAAGCCTCAGATTGCTTCTATGCAAATGGATTATCTTAACAGCATAAACAAACACTGTATGCATACAGAATTGAAAGATGCCAATGAAATCAGACAAATGTTAATGCTTAAAAAAAAAAAAAAGCATGCCACTGCCTTGATTTTTGAGGTGAGAGTTCAGTTGTTCAGTTTCGCATAGACACTATTGAACCGGACTGTTCTGCTACAGAAGGTTGCCTCTTATGAATGCACCACAGCTGCTGACCAGATGCGCTGACGCGACTCACAGAAGAAAGCTGTGCCTCACTTGGCTGTGTCTTGTAGAGGCGTTTGCAGGAAGGTACTGCATGCAATATCTGCAGTTTGACAAGTAAGAGCATGAATATATAGAACTGCTAGTTTTGCTTCTCCTAGTCTGTTCATCGTGGACAAACAGAAGACCCATTGCTTTATTAAAAAGCACATGACACACAAGAGAAAGAGGCACTTCAGGTGATCCAAGCAGGTCCCCACGATGCATCCACCAAGCCCACAGAAGACTGTGTGCTCTGTTGACTGTCAAAATCATTTCAAACCACAAATTGATTTTGATATAGACGTCAAACAGAATGGTTCAATAAATTTGAACCATTTGAATTTCGTAAAAGTATTTAAGGCATTTTCTTAATCGACAAAACTAACGTTTTCTGAGCTCACTTGCTGTCTTATTCTAAGTTAATACTTGAAGAAAGAATGTGCTTGGTCTTCCCAAATCTTGGTCAAGTGATCTTGCTGCAAAGATGAAAGCAGGGTAGAGGGATGGCAGATTCTTTGAAAGCTGTTAGTATTTACTTATTCGTTCCTTTTATTCTGTAAACCGACCGTGTGTCTGTCAGGTCAGGTGCCATGTCATCTTTATGAGGGATAAAGGTAACCAGAACCATAGACAACATTCGTCTTCAGGTGGAAGAGACAGATGTTAATCACACTTTCCCACTAATATACACCCAGTACACGAGGTAAAGATAAAGGACGTAAGACCATCAGGCAGAAAAACACAAGACACCTTGGGAAACTTCTGGGTGAGATGATGAGGTATTTCCAATAGAAACCTGGAAAGGTGGTGTGGCTCTCTGAGGTCTAACGGAGCCAGGGTGGAAAGAGGTGTGAAGAACCCTGGCTTCTAAACCAGGACGCCAAGGGCATGTTACTTATGTGTTGGGCTCACAGTGGCAGAGATTAGCAGAAAAGGAAAACACTATTTTATTGCTTTATAGCTTCATCCTGGCAGTGAGCGTTTGCAGTCGCTAGAGCTTGAGGTGGAATTTCTGTATATCTGGAAGAGCAACAGAGCTGGACTTAAGAGAAGCTCTGACTGTGAAGACCCACTTGCAATGTTCCATGTCTGGTATTTATGTTACCTGTGTCAGATGTTCTACAACCTCCCCAGACAGCACTACCCTCTGGGGAGAGGTTTTTAAGCACACAGGCCCATGGGGGGACGTGAGAAGATAATGACTTTGGAGAACTTTGGAAGATTCGGGACCTCAAAACCATTGGTTTGGAAACACAACAGTAGTTTGATGGGTTATGAAGGGTTTAGGGTAGATTAGTAGTGTTGGGGTATGATAAGGATTTAAAGTTATAACCTCAGATCAATGGAGACCATTGCAAAGATTTAAGCTAGACAAGCCTTGGTCACATTTGTAGTTTGCAATCATTACCCCAGTGCACAGCTTAACAACAGCAGACAGCCCACTAGAAATGGCTGTTCTCGCCACAGAAGGAGCAATCAAAACAGGATGCACCCGTGAAGAAGAGAGACAGATGCTCCAAGAGATATTCAGGAGGCGAGGTTAGTGGCCATTGTCCACAGACAATGTCACGGGCTTATTATCTAACGTGGAGAACTTACAGAACCAGACGAGTCTGTTGGTAGTGAGCCCCGGAAGCTTTTCCTATACATTCTAAAGTTTTAAAACACCAAAGCCTATTATTGGCTCCCCCAAAGATAAATGCCACAATTAAAGTGGCAAATGAGACCAAAACAATGTTATTAATTTTGCCGATTGAAATAGCATTAATTAAATATTTCTCAGCTGCAGCTTCATGGAAGGAACTAGTTTGTTTGCCCTGCTGATATGTGTGTGTGTGTGTGTGTGTGTAGGTATGTATGTGTATGTGTATGTATGTGTATATATATATATATATATAATATAAATATATTTTATATATATATATATATATATATATATATATATATATATATATATATTAATCAGTTCACTTTGCTGATTTGGTTCTGTTCTCATCTTTTCAGTCACCCGTCAAAGCAGCAGCGATGAAGCAGGAGGTTCAGATGCCACCATGGGCACACAAACTAAAGACACCACCATGTGCACACAAAATTAAGAAGAAATCAAACTCAGAATCACGAGTTTTTACTTAGCACAGTATTGGAGGCTTTGCAAAATATGATTGCAGACTTTCTCAGGAAATAAGAGTGAGTCCCAGGATCTATGTCAACAACCCCCAGAACCAGAGATGCGTGCTGCCTGACCTTCCTGTGGATGCTGGAAATCCCAGTGCTGGCCTTGTGCTTCCATAGCAAGGGCTTTGCCCCCTTTGAGCCCCTCTCTCCAGCCACCAAAATTCAGTTCTTAGAAGCAAAACATGTACAGAACCAAAACAACGCATGGATTTTACATTTCTTTTGGTAAAGAAGTATTTTAGCTTCTTAGAGAAAATGATTTCTCTTAGAAGTCTTCTCTTAATATTTTCTTTCTGACCTTTTATGTAATTCGTCGGGTTTGGGACCAAATCTATATTTTTATACTCAGTATTTTTCTTCATTGTCAATAAAACACTTAAAAGTAAAACATACTCCTAAGTACATTACTGTAAAATTCTTTCTTACTGTAGAAATAAATACCTCGATAGTACAATAGTGGTAGAATTAGTTCCCTAAAATACCCGGGTAACTCCATTACCTCTGTGATCCTGGAATGCCTCTGAATTCTTCTATTAATAACAACATAACATAACATTCATGAGAGTAAGGCAAACCGATAGATGACAATTACCCTGGACCTTGAACCCGGGAATTCTACAAATGAGAAAAATTGTTCTTTGATCGTTTAAAGAAATACACTTTCTTTGTGGCGCATTGTCCACGAAATATCCCTTTGGCATGAACTGCTTAAAACACACACAGACAAATGAACAAACAAACCTCTTTTCCCGATTCCGGCTAGAACCTGCTGAGATACAATTTTCCGTGCGCAGGGCGCCAGCGATCAGTCACAGACACTTAAGCTCACTGGTGTCATAAAGCAGAAGGGTCAGTCAGAAGTTCCTCCCTGGGATATAATCTATGTCCAAAATTTGCCTGGCAAACAGGGCTGTTCTAATAACTTTTTTTTTTTTTTTTTTNCTCTGTGTAGCCCTGGCCATCCTGGAACTCACTTTGTAGACCAGGCTGGCCTCCAACTCAGAAATCCACCTGCCTCTGCCTCCCGAGTGCTGGGATTCAAAGTATTCTGCCCGGCGAGACATTTCCTTTTAAGGGAGGAGCTTTTGAATTGGTCCTGGGGAAAGAACCATTAAAGTATGTGTGTTTCAGGTTCTAATAACTTTTTTTTTTTTTTTTTTTTTTTTTTTAATACTCAAAGTCAAATGCTTCAAGGGGAATCAAAACCTACAGGAACTGCTTGGAGCAAATGGCCCCACGTCCATATTTACGTTCTTGACAAAGTCCCGATTCAGCACCCTTCCGCAAGAATAAAAGATGTCAAAACTTGTAGCAGCGCCCCCGAATCTCAAGTGTCTCAGTAAAGCCGTGAAGTGGTTTTGTATGTACGCCTTTATGATGTGGGGAGTTGAGGGCTGTTAGCGGTAAGTGGCGATTCAGTAGTCAAAACAAAACAAAACACCTCCCTACCCCCTACCCCCCTAACCCCCCCCAAAAAAAACCCCAAAACAAAACAAAACACAAACTTTATAAAGAGCACATTTTCTTAATAAATGGAGCCCAGGAAAGATGTTCATATGAAGCATTAAACGCCACTTCAAAGCCCTAAATAGGCTAGAACAAATAAACTGACCCCCTTATCTTGACCTAAATTATTGCTTAAACAAAGGTACACACTCCTAATTTACATGAAAGGCAATTAGGCCTGCTGCTGACAGTGTGCTGAGAAGTACATATGCCCAGGGCATGCTTTTAGACAGAACACAACAAAGAAAGAAGTCTTTCCTTTTGTGGTTGGGTTTTCTTTTTGTTTTTTGTTTTTAAACTCAGCCAGTATCTACTGAGGGCAAGGAACATTACTTAAAATTTTTTTTAACTTATTTGGGTAAACGGTTATTACTGTAATACATTCTTCAAGTATGCTTCTTTTTTTATTATTAAGGTTTTATTGCAAATAGGCTGCAAATGGGGAGCAAGATTCGCCACAGCCTGAATCTATACATCGCAATGGCCTTTGTGTGCAGTTAGAAGAGGCCATCTGAAGCAATGGCACCTCACACCGAACATCCATATCCTCCATCAGTTACATTTTCACGCTGCTCCCTGACTTGTACTTTTAGCCCCAGTTCATGGTGTTTGGTATTCAAAAATTCACTGAAAGAGGAATGAAATCCTCCCCCCCCCCCCGGAATGTTTTGTAAACAAACGTGACTTTGAAAAAAAACGAAACAAAACAAAGGAAATGAATGACTGGTAAACCCATGCAGGGATGTTTATATTAAAACATGGACTTGTTGATGGTTAGCCTAACTGCATTCTTGTAACCTATGTACCATTCTGTCTTACTAGATGTTTAGTAATACTGCAAAGGGTCTTTCTTTTTCTTTTTAATTAGAAAAATGCCTTTATAGTCAGAATTTAAAGGAAGAGTGAAAGGCAGGTTACTATTAGCATTTCAATTTTACTTTCTCCCCTTGTATTTATTTACTCGTTAATTCATTCATCAAATATTCACTATCTACATTGTTTTGAAATAGACTTTTAAAGCTTCTTTTTGAGAACTTTATATGTGAATACTGTATACTTCCATCCTATCCCCTGTTCCTGGCCACAATTGCTCTCATTTTCTCCCTATGTCTACCTCTTGAATTCAATTCGTGTCCTCTTCCTCGTGTCCCTGGTGGGATATTAATGGGTGTGGTCATATGAAAGCAACTACATTGTTAAGAGCTGATGGGTGCAACATCCCTATTGTGTCCAGAAGATAATAGTCTGTAACAACTGGTGCTCTGGCTCTTATAACCTGCTGCCTGCTACCCACACCTTTACGTTCCCAGAGCCTTGGGTGTAAGCGTGTGTCATAGATGCCCCAGGTGGTGATGGGCATTCTACCGTGCGTTATTGTGCACACTTTGACTTAGTGTGGTTCTCTGTAGTAGCCTGTCGGCTGTCAAAGGAAGCTTCCGTGACAGAGCTGTAGTTATCGCTGGGTGTCAATGCAAGTGCTTAGAAAGTTGTTGGATACCGCACAGTAGCGGTAGAACTTGTTGGTGGTAGATTCTCTTCTCGAGCCCATTTACATCCCTACTGCGGGAACTTGGTAATGCTTATAGTACTGAGCACTGAGTTCCCTTTGCTGGAGTCCTTAGACCATTGGTTATCTCCAAGATATTATGGCTACCATCACTCTATAACACATATCTTGCTTCCCAGTTCTTACTGTAATACTCTGGATTTAGCACCGAGTAGGACTGTGGATAACATTTGTTCTTCTAGTCATTTCCACTGTTCCTTCCTCTTTGACGAGAGCTAGATATCCTGAATCTTTATATGCAATAGGGACAGAGTGGTTAGCAGGGGAAGCTCCATTCTTGCTTTTACAAAAATCTAGATGATTTTTAAACCAAGTGTGTTTGAGTTGTTAGCAAGGCTCCACGAGACACACATTTCCTGGAAAGAGGAGGCTAAGGACATTTTGAACAGAGCTGGTCAGAGATATCCAGCTCCGTGTAGCAATCAGCACTGCTAATTTCCTGGCTCTCTTTAGGCATCTATGTCTTACACAATCAGCCAGAGAAACTCAAGTAAATATTTTTTTTTTCTACTATAATTTTTCCAAGGGAAATGAGATCAGACTAGAGGCAAGATGTCTATTTGATTTTTTTCAAGGCTTCTTCTGATCTCATCTTTCTCCAATAGAACCAGTATATGCGAGTAAGATGTTTCCATGGAAAACATCATGGGACTTCGTCTCTGTGGCGGTAGTCATGGGATGGACATTGCATTTATAGAGCTAAAGATGCTGAACAGAGGAGAGGAGAGATGTCTACAGCATCTCATCTCTATCCCCTAGTGGAGGCTTCAGTGAGCACTGGATGACAGGAGGCTTGCCCATGGCACAGTTTGCAAAGAACTAGGCCACCAGAAGACAACAAACATGGTTATCTGACTCAGAGGAGGGATCTTCATTTCATTTCGCAGGGACTTAGAGAGTAGGAGGCCAGATCTCCGAAGGATGGGTGGGTTATTAGCAGAAGCAGGGTACCAGACTACTGTCACTTCAAAACAATAATCCAAGGATTATATGAGAGCAGTTTCGGAAAGGGAATATTATCATTAGTCAGATAGTTAGCTCTATCCTACATCAAAATTAAATCCGAGTAAGACTGTTCCATTACATATTCCGCCACAGCTTTAGCATGGGCTATTTTTCATAATCCTTGGAGATGGTAGAAGGTTTATATCCTGTTTTGGCCTCTACACTCTGTCACTGGGTTATTTGGGAAACTCTCCTCGCCTTTCAATGCTTCTATTTTTTTTCAATGTAAAGAGAATATAATATTTATAGAGATATTATAGCATTAAAATGAGATACTTCACAACATCTAGCATGAGGAAACTACCAGCAAAATATTAGCTATAATTGCCTCCCCAAATACGTGGCGACATACGGTTTCTCCAAGTCTTCATTTATGCATCTATTCAGAGGAAGATGTTGAGGCAATGTTCTTCCCAGTGTATAAAGAGTCTGAAAGCACCAACTACTTCACCAATGTAAAGAATTGCTAACAACACAGTGGAAGATTTCATCTACACTGGATAAATACTATTACCTTCATTATGTACAGATCAGAGGGAAGCACAGAACTAAAGTCACTCTTCAAAGAAAACCAGAGTTTCGGATTAGTTCTTGGGTGTATTGTTGGACAGAGGTCCCTTGGAAGAGCTAACCCCCATCCCTTCAAATCAGTTCAGACAGGCCAAAAGTTTGCAACTTGGCCAATTCCCCTCTCCCTGATGCAGCTCACATTCCTGAGTTAAGCTAGCAATTAACAAGACAAAAGACTACAAATTTCTGAGATAGTGGTGTTCACTAATCAGAGGAGATGGCTATAGAGGATGGGAGGCAAAGAATTCTCTTTGCAGCAATCTACTGAAGGAAAGAAACTTACCAATTCAATCGCATAGCACATAAATTAATTAATATTGAAAAATCCCAAGAAGCATCTCTTAGTAGACTAGATATAAACAGTACTTTATCTGGTTATACAAATAAGCGCTCACTCGGAATTAGGTATTCCCCGGCTTCAAATGATCGCAGCAACACTTTTTGCTCCAGGGAAATAGACATGTGTTTCCTAGCCTCATGGTAGATTTCTATGGCTTGCATTATCGTTTGATATAATGGCATAAGCTTCTTACCTTGCTCAGTGGCTCTAAGACCTCTGCTCTGTTTTCTTTCCCTCTAAAGACACCCCAAATAAATCCAAAAGTGTGATTAAATTCGTGAAGTAGCAAAGAGAAATTGTTTTAGTCAGTGTCTCTGAGAATACTGGTGGCCTCAGAAGAAGTCCCAGTTTGGGTGTTTGTGTACATTTGTTATGCAAATCAATATTATGACAAATTATAGGATTTAAAAACTCCTTTCACATGGGTATTATACAAGGTAAGAACTGGGAGAAAAATTCCTTTAAAAGCTGACCTTGTTTTATTCTATCCTATTACACTTTATTCTTTTTTAGGCTACTACATAAGGGTGTGAGTGCATATATGTGTGTGTGTGTGTGTGTGTGTGTGTGTGTGTGTATACCTGTGTGTATGTATATGCATGTTTATCTATGCATATATATGCGTGTATGAATATATGTGTATGTATGTGTATACCTGTGTGTATATATATATGTGTGTTTATATATGTATGAATGTGTGCATGTGTACGTGTATGTGTATTATGTATGTGTTATATATGTATTTGGTAAGGTTATCACAGTCAAACCAATGAACGAAAGGTTTGTTGTGAAGAAATGATTCATGGAAATCCTATTCTCTTTCTTAAGAAAACTTAATACTACATGCATGTAAAATAAAATGCCATTCTTCTGGGCCAAGAAAAAGTTCATTTTTGTATGTGTACCAGCAAGCTGATTTCTATTAGATAGAACAGGACAACCAAAACAAGTTCTCAGCCTTCGCTTCTTGAGTTGGGAGCTTCTTATTTTTCTTGGACCAGGTGGAGCAGAGAAGGAGGCTGCAGGGTAGCATCCATAGGGGTGCGGGGATCTGGGAACAAGGACAGGGCAGAGGGAAAGCACAAAGGACTGTGTGGCCTTAAGGAAGGGCAAAGAGTGCGAACTGACTCTGTGTTCCAAATCTAAAACCAGCCAAGGGCCCACACGAGGGTGGCTGGCTCAGTGCTTGGAATGCATGTTAATTATAAGGAACAATTACAGAACACTGTATGTGTGTGTGTGTGTGTGTGGGGGGGGGGTTATGACGCTTAGTAAATGAATTCCAGAAAAACCTGAAATTGACTAAATCATTAATGCTGTTTTAGAGATTTCAAATGACTAGTGTGGTGAATTTTACTAATACATTGACCTAAATACCTAAAATGGATTAGTGTTGGGGAAACAATCTAAAATAAATGAAAATATCAAATGTGAAGGCAATTCTTTAAAAAGAAAAGAGTGATCCAGGGGTACAACCTGGTGATAAAATGCTTGTCTAGCATGCCCTGGAGTTAAAGCCCTGCTACCTCCAAAAAGAAAAAAAAAAAGTTTCCTTAGTTGGGTTGAGTTTTTGGGTAGGGTTCAGGTGTTTGGGTTTTCCCCTATCCACATGTGAATGTGTGTTGCTGTTGCCCATGTTCAGTGCATGCTTGGGTGGTCAAGGGGATGATATTTTATAGATGTAGCTTCTGATTATAGGGAACAAAGGAATGCTGAAAGCAGAAGGAGAAGGAAAAGTCTTCTCTGGAAAAAAGGTACACTGAATAGTTATCCAGTACCAAGTCACTAGCTGTGAAAATATATATAACAATACAGACAGAGCAGGTTACACTTAGGAATATACATGTATCTATCTATCTATCTATCTATCTATCTATCTATCTATCTATCTATCTATCTATCTATCTGTGTGTGTGTGTGTGTGTGTGTGTGTGATATGTATACATATAACAACAATTAATGAAAAAGGAAGCCATGAATTTGAAGTAGAACAAGGGAATCTATGGGAAGACTTGGAGGCAGGAATGAGAAGAGAGAAAGTGTGTAATTATATTATAATTTCAAAATAGAAAAGTTTTTTTTAAAAAAACCTTTGGGTTGGCATTGAGAATATCAATTTTAGGAATACAACCACATTAAAGAGATTCAAAAAAAAAATCAAGACAGAGCAAAAGATATAAAAACATCCCCACAAAACCAAACAAAACGTTCAATGTACATGTGATTGGCATAATATTGGCGAAGAAATTACTAGCGTGTGCTGCTGGTGTTAATAATGTGGGGACTTTGGCCTCACTCTTATAGTGAATGCTCTACTGAGCAAACCAGGCTCTCCTCAGGAGAACCCCAAAGGGTGCTGGTGGTGGGTCCTACCACTACTCTAGATAACTCAATCCTTCATTCTTCTCTCCTTAAAATTCCCATGGAATCCAATTAGCAGAAGGCAGATGGCCTTGACTCAAGGTTCTCGGTGGAGGGCATCAGTGGAGATAAGAAGCTGTGTACAGTGGCTTCTTAAACCACCTATACAAACTTGTTCTGACCGCCAAAGCGTGCCACACCAACCAAGATTCAGAAGCAGTGCTGTGAGCCCAGGAGACCATTCAGAATTAATTGTCGTTTTTGTAAATAGAGAACAATGGTACCTTAAGCCAGGCAATCACTAGTACTTCATTGTAGTATTAAAATTTGAGAAATTCTGGTTGCGAAGAAAGACTAGAAACATATGTGATTCTCTCTCTCTCCTCTCTCTCTCTCTCTCTCTCTCTCTCTCTCTCTCTCTCTCTCTCTCTCTCTCTCTCTCTCTCTCTCTCTCTCTCTCTCTCTCTCTCTCTCTCTCACACACACACACACACACATCTATATCCATATCTAGTCAACTATATATAATATTTTTGTTGCCCAGCATGCTTCTACATAATAGTCCAGTCATCTAGGCCAACTTGGCATGGTAGCATGAATGCCTCTCCAACAGAAAAAAGCTGAACGTGGCCCATATTAAACTGATCATAAGAGAAGAACCTCTTCCACTCAAGTCTGCTACCTGGCTGAGAATGACGTCAGCTTCCCAAAGTCATCAGCAGTGACTGCCTTATTAAAGTGTTTCTCAACACAAGCCAAATGACATGCAGGCTCACAGATGTCCTGCTGCAAATCTCCATGGTTCCACCTAAGATACTAGAGACAAACTATGATGTATAGGTCATCTTTAAAAGTTTTTTTAAAAAAATGTGAATTAAAGAATGCCAAACCACTAAAATTTCCAAGGTTTTACACACCTGCAAAGGAAATGAGTGCGCTTGGTGATGGCTGCCATTTTATGAAATCCAGTAGGAAGTTCAAATGGAGAAAAACAAAGATGTTCGTGATGCTATTTTTAAGTGTGACTTTTATCCCCCCGCCTTGATATTAACATTCTAACAAGACAAAAGGGGTTTGAGGAACTATAAGACCACCTGGCTGCCATTATGCCTAGCTGAGCCCTCAGTCATCTTTGACAAGAGAACAGCCTTTGGAAGAGGGTGGAGGGCAGCTGGAGACAGTCCCAGAGGAGGCCTCGGGCACACAACACAACCAGAGTTGGTTGCTGGCATCCGCCAATAGGATAAAGGTTTCCATGACCCATCATTCTAAGTATAAGGGAGACGTAGAGTGGGGGAATTCCTCCTTTCACTCTCCTTTTGAAAATCAGGTATATTTTACAAGGGAGATATGTAACGCAAATGTACTGTTAGGGGTTTTGTGTTCCTTAATTGAAACACCCTAAATCACATTCGGTCCATTTGTGCAGAAGATTTCCCCTAATTCTGGCCGTTGCGTTCCTAGCAAATACAGCTAGGGTTGGCATGCTTGGTTTGATAAAGTCTACCATTAATTAAACATTCCCTTAGTCTCCATGCATGTCAGTTGGAGCCGTTGATCCCTGCTCGCCGGGCCTTTGGTCCCACAGCATGCTCGCCGAGCTTGGAGCCTTTCTACAGACTCTTCTGCCCCTGGTGCACCTCATTAGGATGGGCTTCCTAGAGTTTAGTGAGGCTAAACGCTTCCCCAGTGCCTCATCCGTTCTGCTGCAACCTATTTGTTTTGTTTCTCATCTCAGGATCAGCTCGCCTGCGCCTTCCAACATGACAATTAGCTAATTTAATAAATCTAATTGAGTCCAATGTGCTGCTGAGACAGAACTGGAAGAAGGGCCCTGCCACTGCCTCTGGGTCTTCCTTTTTCCTCCGCTCACCAAATTCACATTTTAATAATACACCCTTCCGAGGAGATGGGCTCACACCTATTTCTAAAGTGGGAAATAGATGTGGACTTTTCTTTTCTTTTCTCTTTTCTTTTTGGAGCCAGCTTTGACTGACTCGTGGTGCCTTCTTATAAATCCGTGATACCTACCGATTGTCAAATATGATCTAGAGTCTTTTGGAAGTAGTTTAATGTTTAATTAGTCATGTCACTATGGATCCACTAATAACGGCCGTATATCTGTTACCCAAGTTATATTTGACAGTGTGGAAGGCTAATACAAAACACACCAGCTCATTAGGATGTAAGGTGATTTTTTTTTTCATCAATTTTAGAATGCCATCGTTTTCAAAATTCTATGTATAAAGTATAGCACTGGTGGGGAATGGTGAATCTCTTCATAAAATAAACACATATTTGCAGGAAACAAAATGAGGTACAGTGGTCAGATGGTTGTGTCCTTCCCAGTTGTAGATTCCGAGCCTACAACATTTTCTCTGTTCCTCACAGGTTTTCCCCTCATGGACGTTCCTCTCCGTCCTGGCTTGCATACTAGGAACCCTTGAGGAGCTGATATTAATACGAGGCGAGAAAAAGACTCTGGATGTGAGACAGGAGGCACTGAGAATGGCTTCCTCTTCAGGGTCTCCAGTACGGTATCTGACAGCAAGGAAGGGGAGCAGGGGAGTGTCAGAGTTTGAAGAGGGAAGGTCCTGCGCTCAGTTTTGTCTTCACTGACATACATATAGCTGGATATGTTCACGTGTGCAATTGGACTTCCAAGGAGGTATGTAGGTTATACACATGTAGTTCAGAGGTAGTTTAGGTAGCAGTTCTAGCCACTGGCCTCAGGGTTTTACCCGAGAGCATGCAGATGATATTAAGAAAACCCATGTCAGCTGAGTACAGAAGAATCATTCTGCGAAGAGGTTGGAGAGGATGCCACTGAGAAGTTAGTGCCTTGTTGAAGTCACTGGTCTTGCAGAAGCCATGGCAGGAATGTTATAAACTGTGAGCATTCACACGAACTCAATAAATGCATCTTAACTGGATTTCAATACCTTCAGGTTCAAAGACTTCATTTCTTTCCAGGACACGCAGGAACTTACTAACCAACTGAAAGGTTTTGTTCCTATTTTAACTTTTTGCATTTTGCCCTGAAAAAGTATAATTTTTAATAAAGTATATATAATACTATGCATATGAACTGATATTATTTACTCAACTAAAAGTGTTAGAAAACAAGAGAAAAAATTTAATATGTTGTTGAATATTAAACCTGAGCTTAGGATATTAATGTATACCAATACTATTTTTTCGTTGCAAAGTTGAATTAGCTTATTTTAAAGTGTAATATTTTTAAAAACGATATGAGCCAAAAGGCTTATTTTTAAGTCAGAGGTTACTTAGTTCTTTATTTATTACAATATATACACTTATGTATAAAAGTACCAAGTGTTAGTCACTTATATTTGATAAGTTTTCTAAGGCTCATTTCAACTTTTAATTTTCATATTAGTGCTTATATATAGATATATGATTATGTACACATGTATATGTATTCAGAGGAATTCTTAAGAATAATACAAATTTTTCTTTTTCAGAATAAAATTTCATTTGATAATACTATGTTTAAAGGAATAAAGTAATGCTTCATTTTCCTTTCATAAAGAACTCTTCTATTAAGACTTAAATGTTTTTGACTTGAGCCAGCTATGACATGATTATCGAACCAGAAGTTTTCCTATTCCTTCGCTTACAAAAATAAATATTCTTTTCCAATGATATTCAGAAAACAAGAATAAGAAATCAGATTAACACTTAAGACATCAGATAATTATTCTTTAACATTCTTGAATGAGTTAAATAAAGACATGTAAAATACCTAAGATGTTTACTAGACGAGCAAACTTAGATGTGGAAAATATCTATTATTTTCAGATATTTCAAAGACCCATAAAACGAAAAGCTGAACCATGAGGAGACCACAGCGGGAATAGAGATTGCAGGCCAGAAACCTGTTCTTCCCTGTACAAAAAGTTACAGCACTTGACATCTGTATCAGTTAATAAACATTAGTGAGATATATATTACATAATGACTGAATAATAAGAAGTCAGTCAGTATTGTGTTAATTTTTCATTTAATAATAATAGGGTCTACTTAAAAAAACCTGTTTAGGAAAAAAACCATTAACTTGTTGGAGAACCATAATGCTGTCTAAAAATTTATGTAGTTTAAGACACATAATCATGAGCTATTTGACCAAACAAAAATGTGTATCTATATTTAATTCATTTTAAGCTGATGCATGGATTATATTAAGTCTGTTTTCTCTAAACCTTAATATAATGTTATCTAACTTCAGGACACTGGAAGGAATTATTGACTGTATGTTAAGACAACAATATTTCAAACTGTACAAGAATGTTTGTAAGCTTATACTAATTTATATATTATTCTCTTCAAGGACGCTGATAAGACAAAGATGAAATATAATTGTAATTAGGAAGATGCTGAACTACGAGAAAGTAAATGCGGCCATCAAGAATACCTGCTGGCTCCCAGGAAGAGTTGGTACTTAACCTACCTGCATGCTGTGCATATACTATTTGTATTTCCAGAAACCCCATTAGTCAAGTCACTCGTGGCTAACCAATTAAACAAGTAACCAGCGTATCTCATTCCAACAAGTATACCATGGCAGTTGCTGGAGTGACTCTATAAACGTTCAGGTGGGTCAGTGTTAGCATCAGCCTCAATCTAACGCTCTACCACATGACACAGGCTGGCCAAGGGAAGAGTCAAGGGCAGCTTGAGAATGTCTGCCACGGCTGAGAGTTACATGCAGTCAAGTGCAGGTTAGGTACGTGAAAACCCCTCAGCAGCATGGGAGGGACCTCAGGAAGGACGGGTGACCTTGCCTACACGAACAGTCCAAATACCCAACTCAATGTTTAATGGCCAGCATTAATAGCAGCATTTTGAAGCCCACGCGTCAGCTTGTTACTTTTAATAAGCTTGTCCGAGATATGAAGACCCAAGAACAAAACCCCAGTTAAACCTGGAATCACTAATTGGCATTAATCGGAAGAACAGGTGAGAATGTGGTCACGGAAGAAGAGAGGACCCCACCCCGGGAGAGAAGCGGGACTGACAACACTGAGACCAACAAAGAATGTTGGGTTCATAACCAAGATGAACCTCCTGGTACCCCGAAACCTAGATTAATGAAGAATCCTGAAGACAGGGAAGTCCTAATTCGACGAGAAAGTGAGAGAAAGGAGAAGAAAAGCCACAAGGATCATGAGTGGCAGTCAGTTGGAGGTCAATGAGTAGTAGATGGAGGAGCATCTTCGCTCTGGATCTCCACTATCTGAACCCTAGAGCATCAGGGGCTTAGACTGGCTTCCTGTGTAACCCCGAGGAATGCAGTGAAACGAGCATGCTCCTGCCTCAGGAAAAGGTCTCCTCTGTCTGTAAGTGTTCTGTTTCTGGTGAAGATTTCATCTGAAAAGGGTCTGCATTCTTTACATCCCTTCTAGTCTAAAGAGAAACATAACTACCATTTTCCTACAATGGGTTGACAACCAACGCAGGCAAGCTGAGACTTCAGTGGGAACTTGGGAACTCTGCCACGCCTTTTCAAAAGAGCTTTGTTTGTGATTTTAGAGCTTGACAAATTTCCTCCAGATTTCTGTGTTGAATCACTGATGGAATCTAAAGTTTCTGTCATTGAGGTGATCAGATTGATCTAATGTCTCTTTCTTCACTTCAGAAAATTTCAGAAAAACTTTATACTTTGCTGATATAGCTGTAGGGGGCTGCAACCCTGTAGGTGCAACAACAATATGAACTAACCAGTACCCCCTGAGCTCGTGTCTCTAGCTGCATATGTAGCAGAAGATGGCCTAATCAGCCATCATTGGGAAGAGAGGCCCCTTGGTCTTGTAAGCTTTATATGACCCAGCACAGGGAAAGACCAGGGCCAAGAAGTGGGAGTGGGTGGGTAGGGGAGCAGGGGCGGGGGGAGGGTATAGGGAACTTTTGGGATAGCATTTGAAATGTAAATAAAGAAAATAATAATAAATAAAAAATGCTATCTTTGCAGATTGAATTAAATACACTTAAGTTTTAGGGAAAAGTTGTTTTCACTTTTGATGTTTCTTCTTTTTCTTCTTCTTTTTTTAAACCTTTTATTGCTTCTTTGTGAATTTCACATCATGCACTCCATTCCACTCATTCTCCCAGCCCCTCTACCCTTGCAACCTCTCCACCAACAGAGAGAGAGAGAAAAAAAGATCTCACTGTGGAAGCTGTATCTTGTCACAGTGTACCCTAGAGTATACCCTTTTGCCCACACTTCTTTGCTTGCAAATGTTCCTTGCAATAGATACTGGAACCTCACGGGGACTCCTCTTGCATATCCTGTGGTTATCCTGTGTCATGGAGATCCTATAGTTTTTTTTGGTGGACGGGCCCATTTCACACACTCTAGTAGTTCATCAATGGGATAGAGGTTGGGATGAACTAACTCAAAGCCCTGGATCTGGGCCTGAGAAGTATCTGAGCTGAGATACAGGGCCTGTTCTCCTGCGTGTTGCAGCTGATGAGGGACAGGGCCATTTCTCTCCCTTTCATGACCCCCCGGGACCAGCTGCCACAGATGGCAAAGGGTGAGAGACGGGAGGAAGTTCTCTCTTTCTTGTCTACAGCACTATAGCAGACAATAGGCAGGGCTGGCTCTCCCATACTCATGTCCTCTGGGACGCCTCACTGGCACCCTCCACCACCATCTGGGGCCAGCTCTACTGTGGTGCCCAGGTGAGGAGCCAGGCTATCTCTCCCACTACGATGAGCTGTGATGGCCAGCTCTCCTGCCTACCATTAATGGCAAGGGGTGGGGCGCCATGGTGGTGGTGCTCTCTCCATCACCCATGTTACCACATGGCAGACAAGTCGCTGAGCAAGCTCTTCCATGCTCACGCCCTCAGGACTGGCTTGCCCTTATCCCTGCCACCATAGTTGGCTCTACTGTCCTGCCCAGCCAAGGTCCAGTGCCTGCTCTCCCAAGTGCTGCAGCTGGTGAGGGACAGGGACAGCTCTTTGCTCTCATGACCCCAAGACTGGGTCTCCCACCTGTCGCAGGTAGTGAGGGGCTAGAGGAGGAGGCTGTCTTCCCCTTTTCCACTCCACTGCATGGGAGACTCCCACATTTGTATCTTCAGGGCAGCTCACCTGCAACTCCTGCAATGTGTGGGGGGGTCTGCTCTCCTATCCCCAGGGCCAGCTCTCCCATGATGCCCAGGTGAGGGGTGGGACCAATTCTACATAGCCCTCAGCTATCATGTCCCCAGTAGGCAGCTCAGACCCGGGACATCGACTTACCCTTTGGTGGTTTCAGATCGCTGCCACTGAAGGGCCATGTACCCAGATGTGACACCCAGAGGTAGCACAGGCCAGGACCGCACCACCATGGTCCCAGGTGACATCACTGGCTACGCACATCAAGCTGTTCCCCCCTACCCTCAAGTCTTCAGTTCTGCTTCTCTTCATTATCCCTACCTCCTTCTGTTTCTCATTTCTCCACTACTTACTTACTTCTCTTAGTGGTGACTGAGTCTCCGAGTGTCTGGGATTATCTCAGGAGTGCTATTTCTAACTAATGCGTTATGGAGTCAGGCAGAGGTCATCTTTCACATGGTCTGACTCCCCAGGCCTGCGAGGTTCCCCACTGGTGGTCATCTCAGGGTAGTTCTTTCTTCAGGTCCTGGTGGTCATTTTGGGCTCAATTTTTTTTTTTTAAACAGGGAATGTTAGGCTTCTAATCATTCAGATGTTCACAGGTCACAATACTGAGCTTAAACATAGCCTCTGTCCTCCCTGCCACCTACTGAGGTACCTGTGACACAGCGGGTGCAACTGCAATGCTTCTGAGGCAGGCTAGTTGATGTTTCTTACTTCTCTGCATTTCCTGTCTGCATAGCTGTATTTGTTCATGTTCTTTTAAGGAACTCAGTGTACTCTCGGGTCACACAACTAATTCCTTTGCGTGGTTCATCAGCACTCATGGTGACAATCACGTCTTTCCTTTTGGGATAAACAGGTACTAAAAGTTGTAGTGAATTGAAGGTATAATTTACTAAGCAGTATTATACTGGAAAAGAGTCACTCTGGCTTTCATAGCAATGGACTTTCTAAAGGCAATTTGGTTCTCCATCACATTTGGTAGTTACTGAACAAGAATGTGGAGGGCTTTTACCACAATGAAACTGCTTCTGTTTAGTAGATGGCACCTCAGCAACCTTTTGTTTTGTTTGTTTGTTTGTTTAACAAAATATCTGTCAGATATCAGCTTCTGGGAGGAAGGGCTTGTTTTCTCACACCGTTGTGGGTGTGTATGCTGTCTATCACTGATGGGGCAGCAAGCTTATGGGCTCCTTCCTCAGATCTAGACACATGGGGAAGCAGAAAGGAATGGACAAAGGTATTCAGTTTGTGGTCCACAGCCTGGCACCCCAGCAGATAGCATGAAGATGTCTACATTCACAGTAGGTTTTCCCTGGTCAGTCGACCCTCTCTGGAAGCTCCCTCAGAGACACACCCCAAAGTCCAATTCATTATTATACTCATCTTATAATCTGCTTATTATACCCCACAAGGCTGACAGTAGAAATGAACTACCCACAGTGAGAAACCAAAGCCTAAAGAAACCCCATTCACATCCAGCAACTATGCATACGGAGAAAATAGGAAACAGAGGCCGGTTCTGTTTCTGCCAAGACAAATGATAGTCTCACATGACCACCCATGCTTGCTAACTATGTTGTTTGGTTTCCTCAATCGCCAGCCAACTTTGCACATTATTTTTCTTTTTCATATTTTAAAACACCAAGATCCATTAAGCGAGGGAAAAATTTTTTATAGGAGCTACCTAATGCTGAACAGAGTGACCACAGCAGGTTCTGTAACAGGATGAAAGTGAGACATTTCAGAGAGAGGTTGGAACATAAACTGCCTTGGTGGGTGGTGTTGATGTCTGTCGTTAGTTCTGAGTCTTTGGGATAAATATCATTTCCTGGTTTGATCTATATTAAATGAATTATTATTTTTTTAAAAAAGAGAAAAGAAGAAAAAAAAAAAACCCAGCCTTCCTCTGCCTCAGTCAGCCCTTGGTTCCCTTTGATATAATTCTTCAAAACATGCCCAAACTTTGAGTTTCTTTTAAATTTCCTGTTCAAAACGATGAGTTTGGATTGGTGTATTAAATAATCAACATCTTTCTGATCTCCTCAAGTCAGTGTGCTTTGGACTTAACAGGTAACTCTAAAGGATTTTATCACTGCAGATTTTGCTCTTGTACTTTCATTCCCTGTGCCCCCCCTTCCCCCCCAGTTCAGCAAATGCTAGCCTTTCCGTTCCTCCAAAGTCAGCGATAGACTCTCATGCTCACACAGGTTGTGCTATACACCATACACTTTTATAACATGTCATTTCTCATTTCTAAATCACTCCCCTGCTTATTATTTGTTTTGGATTAGATATTTTAAGAGTAGCCTTGCCCTTGGCGGCGGGGGGGGGGGAGAGGGAGGCTCACGCCTTTAATCCCAGCACTCCTGAGGCAGAGGCAGGTGGATCTCTGAGTTCAAGGCCAGCCTGCTCTATAGAGCAAGTTCCAAGAGAGAGAGAGAAACTCTCTGTCTCCTCTGTCTCTGTCTGTCTCTGTCTGTCTGACTGTCTGTCTGTCTGTCTGTCTGTCTCTCTCTCTCTCTCTCTCACACCATACACACACACACACACACACACACACGCACAGAGAGAGAGAGAGAGAGAGAGAGAGAGAGAGAGAGAGAGAGAGAGAGATTCTTGCACTAGTGAGAGGAGTATTAACATACAAGAGTATGTTAATATACCCATTTAATATTTAATCAAATCTCTCTTATAGCAGACCGCCTGGCCTCGAATCAAGACAAGGTGCTTGGTAATGTGAAAGGGGCAAGTGGTCACTCCCTTGTAAATACCAGGCAGTCATTTACAGGCCAGTGCTCCCCTGGAAGGCGATTTTGCCCCTGGAGAACGGTTGCCTTTCAAAGGACAGGCTCTCCATTCTCAGAGAGAACTGACTCTCAGCCGGAGCAGGGCTCTGGTGATCGAGGGAGTCCCCGTGGTATAATTTTAGCCTTTGCAGAATTTTTCCATTGCTTATTCTCAGAGCTCCTGCCATTTCATCATTTCAGTGATTGCTCCCCACAACACCGACTGACGATTTTACTGGCTGTGGTAGGGGTTGAGTTGGATTATATTTCACTGAACAGCAGCCCAGCTTGTATAAAAATAGTCTTTGGAAAGGAAATAATCTCCTGTAAGTGACTGCAGTGAAAGAAAGACAATAAAACCAGGTGATGGGAGGTAGATAAGACGAAGCTAAAGCATTCACTAAATTTCACTAAATTAAAATATCTGAAGTCTATAGATGATGATTTTAACCATAGATGAAAAGTTTGGAAGGTACCGGGATTCATATTATTTTATATTTAGCATAAAGGTTAAACTCATTAAATACTTAATAAGCATAAATTTTCTAGCAGTTAATGAACTGTCATTCTTTCCACGATGAATTTGTACCAAAATTGGAGGACTTATTCTGAGGTAGAATGTGATATTTTGCTTGAACAAAGCATTACTTGGTTAGTATTTCAATAATAACAAATCTATTAACTATGTTTTACTGTGATACATACTCACAAATGGATTGTAATTTTAAAAGAGATGTAACCTATTTTTAAGGCTGAAAAATTCTGGAAGTTCTTCTTTGTACTTTTGATGTTTTGTATGACATTTGGGAGCTGATGCTTCATATTCACCCTTGGATGCCAATAATACCAAGTTATATTATCACGGAAATGCTATGACGTTACTGACTCATAGCAACACTGTTGTGGTGGTTTGAATACACTTGGCCCAGAGAGTGGCACTATTAGGAGGTGTGGCCTTGTTGGAGTAGGTGTGGCCTTGATGGAAGAAGTGTGTCACTACAGGGATTGGCAATGAGACCCTCCTCCTAACCATGTTGGAACCAGTCTGCTCTTGGCTTCCTTTTGATGACAATATAGAACTTTCAGTGCGGTCTCAAATGCCACACCTGCCTGGATGCTGTCTTCCCCCTATGATGATAATGGGCTACACTACTGAACCTGTAATCTATCCCCAATTAAATGTTGTTCCTTTTAAGAGTTGCCTTAGTTATGGTGTCTTTTCACAGCAATGGAAACCCTAAGACAATTGTTTTCTCATTGCTTTGTACAGTATCTTATATTTCTCATTATCTTCACCAAGTCACCTAGAACCAATAGCAAAGCAGATTCTCCTGTTACATCCAAGAAATGTCAGTTGCAAGTACATCGGGCTAGACAGTACATTTGAGCAACCTTAGAACTTCACACTTCTGCTGTGGTCCATTGGTTCTGCTAAGACAACCTGCCTTTCCTGGGTCACCTGTCTGGTTTGTAAGTCTTGTGTTTTCCTCTCACACTCAACTCTAACTTCAAAATTTCTTTTTTATTTAGAGGAGAGGGAATGGCTAACAAAATCCTATAGCAGGAGGAGAGACATGATGGCTGATGCTGGGAAAGGCTGGTAAGTGTTATAGGTCCTTATAATCTGGGATTAGATGGAAAGACTTGGGAACAAACTGGAATAGCGACCAGCACTTAACTACAAGCCAGGGGACCCTGCTGCTTTTTCTATACTGTTTTAAACTCTCCTCAAAGCAAATGCCATGCTATTATGACCATGTTACATTGGGTAAAACTGAAGGTCAGAGCCCAATTATTTTGCCCAAACTCACAGAACTATTTCTAGTCTTTTAAAAACCCGTTATCCGAATCCATATCCTGGCCTATTTCAAGATACCTGTACAGGTTCCAAGATTATTTCACAGCCTCCAAAGCAAATGGGGTTCTTAACAAATGGGTGCTTCTAACAGGAGGGGATTGGTGATGACTGTGTGTTTGGTGAGTTCTGATCTATTTTATTGAAGTCATGTGTGAGAATGGATCCCAATGTCCTGGGTAGGATTTTCAATGATGGTTCTGGCTTAAATTGTCTTCTGGAAAAGTGACAATTGAGAATATACTTATTAGGGAGTGAGGTAGTTAATTTTATGTTGCAAATTGAACAAAAATTATCGAGTGGGGCTATTTAGATGCTGTTCGGTCATGCTGCATGCCTAAGGTCTACGGAGATGGGACCTAGCCAAGGGTGATGTCTGTTCTTCTTCATGTTCTTGATGCTGGACTCTACAGATGTTGTTCATGTGAATCTTTTTTTGTCAGTGTGATCACTCTCAAAAGTGGTTTAGCATGTGGGTCAGTAGACAGTCATGAGGGAGTACAGTGTTTTCCATTCTGTGCATGACTTTTAAAAGAGCCATCAAAGTGAGGGTGTCATTGACTCTCATTAGTGTTTTACAAGAACACAGTCCTCACCATGTATCACACAGACTTCTAGTGGTCCAAAGAAACATTGTGAGGAACCACAGTGAGTCTTTACAATCTGAATAATTTCCAATCTAGGTAAATTATAGTAAATCAATCCATTCAAGCAAGGTTATAAACCCTGTTCTTGAAGCAACAAAATATTTGTGTGTGTGTGTGTGTGTGTGTGTGTGTGTGTGTGTACTTGAAAGTAATTTAGCCCTTAAAAACTATTCTTAAAAACAACTTCTCATGCAGTAGATGCTACTATCTTCATTGTTTAAATAGTAAACTGAGTACAACTGAGCATATATTGTGTATCGTAATGGATTGTACTAGAGTTTGTTCTAAACTTTCCAGCAATGCATCCTCAGGCTGTGGATTATCTCAAGGAGACCATGTGTCATTCCTTTATCATCATGCTTTTTGGCAAGAATGTATCAATAGTATTTCCTTTGTGTCTGCTGTTTTGATAGATCTTTTTTTAAGGAATGGCACAGATCTTTAACAGAGAGCCTAAGGCATCTCTGCCTCTCTCCTGAGAGAATATGAGGTCAAGAGTGATCTCCTCAGATGAAATATACACCTTACTCCAGACAGTGATTGAGGAACATCAGACATGATGGTGTGTGCACATACCCTCTTCCACTGATGTAGCCCATTCCTTTCTTCATCATTGAAAGGCATTCTTCATGATGGGCAGTCTCATATATCCAAGGATCAAATTGCAAAGGTAATTCACTAAGTTGAGAGAGCTAACTGGGTGTGGTGGTACACACCTGTAAGTTCAGTACTCTGGAAATAGAGAAAGGAAGGGATGCACAAGACTGTTTCAAAGAAGCAGAAGAAGCAGAAAGAGAAGGAAGCAGAGGAGGGTCAGGAGAAGGAAGGGAGTGTGTAGGGGAAACACTGGTTATTTTTGCTTTCTTAGATACCAATAAAACTTAGCTATTCAGAAGTCATCTAGAGGTATCAGACGATTCATCATGTTTGAACTGAATAAGTGAAAAGAACTTAGAAATTAAGATGGAAATGATATACACAGTAATTAAGATTTATCTTGCAGCTTGTCTACCCAAAAATCTATGTACAGCCCTATTAATTTACTAATGCAATAGGTAAACATCATCAAATGATATTTCTTTATATCAAAACTGTGCATCATACATTTTGATTGTTTTCCAAGAAGATCACCTCTGAAAAGAGGCCAGTCCAAAGCAGTCTTTTCTCAGAGAGCATCTTCTTCCCAGGGAATGTCACTATCCTAAAGCCAGGGTCACAAACCACAAACCTGGTGGCTATCTTTGATCTTACAGTCAATGTAACACATTTAATGGCTTTTTTTTTTTTTTTTTGGTATTTTTTTGCTTTGAATTCTTCCTGCCCAAGCACCTTAAGTTCCTTTGGGATAACTTTGAAGTAACTCACTCTTGCCTCTCAGCTTCCCAGTTCTGTTCCATGCAGAGCTGGATCCCTGTGGTATGCTCTCCATTGGCAGACAGAAAGATGGGAAAAAAAAAAAAAAGTCAAAACCACTTCCCTAATAACGTTCCTTGGATAAATATTATGGATTGAGCCTCAAATGTGCCCCTCAGACACATGTTTTCAATATCCCTGACCACCGGCACCACTTCGGAAACTTTAGGAGGTAGGACTCACTGACAGAAGAAAGGCACCGGAAGTAGATGTTTGAAGGCTACAGTCTAGCGCCTGGTCCTAGTGTCCTTTCCCCGTCCTGGTCAGCCGTAAGTGAGCACTATTGCCCGCTACTCTCTGACCATGGAGAAGTTCCTGAGCATTGCTTGCCCCTGTGATAAGCTGAAACGCTCTGAAAACCACATCTACAATCCTCTCCTCTTACCAGTTGTTTCTAGGAGATAGTCCATCCAAAAAGCTACAAAAGCGATCTGCCAGGCCTGCTCCCTCTGCTTAGCTCTCCCCACCTCCTTTTCGATTATTCTTTCTTTTTGTTTCTTCAAACGGCTAGGTTAGAGTCTTTCAGTATGCAAGCCACTCCCTGAAGGTCTGCTCATTTTTTTTCTATCTCTGGTGAAAGCGTATTTGCTCCTGGTAATTCTCCCTGACGACCCTAGCGAAAGCTGATCTATTCTCCCACCGTTTCCCTTGTCTCCACCAAAAGATTGGTATTACCTCCCTTTTATTATTTTATTTTATTTTGGGTAGTTTTGTTCATTTTTTTCTGCTCATTTGTTTCTAAAATTGTCTTTCTTCCCAAGAAAGACAGTAAGCTTGAAGACAAAAAAAAAAAAAAAAAAAAAAAAAGTGATTTTACTGTCATTTCCCTAGCTTTGCTAATGGAGTCTGGAATATCATAGATTCTAAGTCAATATCATCTTCTTCTACCTTCACAACAGGTTCCCTTTAACTAGCACTGACCAGCTGCTCTGGTAACCAGTAACCTGGTTTGCTGAAAGACAGTAATAGTTCATTTTAAAGTCAGGAAATGGTTCGTTTTAAAGTTCATTGTAGGAAGGGAGGAAGTTTGTTTTCAACTTGTCACAAAGCTAGAGTCCTTTGTGAAGAGAGAACCTGAGTTGAGAAGATGTTCTCACCAGAATGGGGTTGGGAGCCAGCCTGTAGGGCATTTTCTTGATTAATGATTGATGCGGGAGGTCCTGCCCACGGTGGCAGTGCCGTCTCTGAGCAGGTGGTCCCTAGGTGTATAAGAAAGTGGGCTGACGGAGGGGCCAAGGAAACCACAAGAAAACCTACAGGATTAACAATCTGGACCGATAGGCGTCCACAGAGACTGACGTACGAACCAGGGAGCATGCATGGGAGGGGCTTAGGCCCTCTGCACATATGTAATAGTTGTGCATCTTGGTTTTCATGTGGGACTCCTAACAGTAGGAGCAGGGGCTGTCTCTGACTCTGTGGCCTGCCTCTGGGACCCTTTTCCCTAACTGGGATACTGCTCCTAGCCACAATAGGAGAAGATGGGCCTAGTTTTACTGCAATTTGATACCCATGGAAGGCCTCTCCCCTTTTCTGAAGGGAAAGGTAGGAGTAGATGGGGGAGGGTTGTGTGAGGGAAGAACTGGGAGGGAAAAATGGTGGGAAAGTTCAGTCAGGATGTAAATAAGTAAGTAAATATATATATATATATATATATATATATATATATATATATATGTTAATTAGTTAAAATTTAAATGTGGGCTAATAAGCCATGAGGAGCAAGCCAATAAGCAGCACTCCTCCATGGCCTCTGCTCAGTCTCTACCTCCATGCTTCTGCCTTGAACTTCTGCTTCTCTTGGTGATGGAGTGTGACCTGAGAGGTGAAAACTGAAATAAACCCAAGTTGATTTTGGTCAAGGTATTTTCCTATAGTGATAGAAACCTAAGACAGGGAACAGGGACATGGCCTTTCTCTGCTGAAAGGTACCTAGGGGGCCATTAAAAGCGATAGCAGCTACTGCTGTTTAGTCTCTCGTAGTCTGTATATGGGCGACATCTGAGATGGAAACAGGGACCTAATTCTGAATCTTTTAATACATTACAATTTTGTTATCTATGAAGGGCCATAATGATATCCGTTTTATAAGGTTTCAAATGTGTTTAAAATACTAAGTAGAAAGATGAATCTATAGCAAGAGATTTGTCCAGGAAAAGAGTTCCCAACCCTCCAAATCCACACATACACCTATTTCCACACAAACCCCACAGATGAATGCTTCAGAATTTATTTCTATTCATGGTTAATTAAGCTTCGGACAATCGTTTAAGGTAACGTCTGTGGGAAACTGTACACCTAAACAACCAACTTCCATACAAACGCCTTTTCCAAATACAACCTTGTTGCAATTGCAGAATTA
Source organism: Mus pahari (assembly GCF_900095145.1). NCBI lineage: Eukaryota > Metazoa > Chordata > Mammalia > Rodentia > Muridae > Mus > Mus pahari. Next base: position 65,121,739 of record NC_034608.1, read on the forward strand.
CTTGTAATGCAAAATATTTGTGCTTTCATTCTGTTAGCAAGCTGTGTTCCCATATACATTTTCTCACAGTCTTTTTTTTTTTTTTCCTCCTGAACGCTTCCCATTGTTGCTGAACAATTGACTTAGAGTGTATGTTCACTGTACAAATTGGACAGAGGCAGATGTATAATTCATTCTGGTTTTTTTTCCTTAGAAACAAGAAACTAAATATAAACAAGAGTAATTCAAGCCCAATGAATAGTAATCACTATGCTTTATAATACAACAGAGACAAAAGGAATAGAGAGGAACTTGTTACACTCAAATTGTATCTGAAAGGCTTACGTAATAGGCTGTGAAGGACCATTACATACTAATTTATTTCACTTTCTGTTATTTACTTCCCGTTTTTTGGTGAGTGAAACATCCTTGCTAGTGAAAACTGCTTCAGTCTTGGAGGCTAATCATTTGAAGAAAACAAATTACACAATTGAGGTTGTTTTTTTTTCTTTTGTTTCTTTCAATTTTGTTGATTTCTTAATTATTTCAGTTAGTTACACAAAAATGTCCAATTTATAGATACTATCAATGCAAATATTGGCTGCCTGAAGAAAACAATTTAGGTCCCTTTTAGGAGAATACAAATTAAATTTATCTGAAAGCAAAGCAAAAACCAGCACAAATATAGATGGTGTTTAAGGAAACACCATTGATTTGAATTAGTGCAGGAGCAGTGTGTCTTCCGTGGACAGACGGATGTGAGAGGAGGATAAAATCATGTATGCATAACCCGATTTATGTAACATAATCATGTGCTTTAGTAACACTTCTATTATGTCCCCTTCCGATTTAAAGATTTTGAACGATCTAGTTTTCTGTTTCTTAACACATTTTTTCCGGCCTACAATTTGAACTCGTTGCAAAATTTCCCAGCAGATCACAATTCACATTGACTTGATTTATCTTTGCATATTGTAAAGAACATTCATTCTAAACATACGTTTTGACACCTACGTGTGACTCTATGATATCATTCCTTTACAACTATAACATTGCACATTTTTATGTATTCTGTCTCACAATGAGAACACAAATGCAGCAAAACACTGAAAATAAACTGAGACTAGGAAATAATTATAAGAATATTGGGGGTATGTTTTATGATGTGGGTATACACACACACACATATATATATATATATATATATATATATATATATATATATATATATATATATATTCTAACTTCAGAAAAGCAAATCTATTCTTAATATTTCCTCCAAGACTTCTAAGTGCCGTCAGGAGACTCTGCTCAATCTTCTAAATTACTTGCATAAGAATGTCTGCCTGTCCCCAGAGAACTGATGGGCCAGTTTTTAATTATTTGCTTTCTTTTTGCATATTTATGTGTGTGTATATATATGTGTATATATACATATATATATACACACACATATATAAATATATAAATATATATATAAATGTATATATATATATATATATATATATACATTTCTTGATGGCAGTTCAGCACTAAAAATTTTTACAAATGAGATGTCTAATAATAATTAATAAAATTATTTCAATATATCTGCTTAGAAAAACATTTTTAAGGATTTGTGGCAAGGTTCACCATCGGCTTTGGGATGTTAAGGGGTTTCTTATTTTATATGCCTCCTGGATCAATCGCAAACCAGTGAAATCGACTTGTGGGGCGATTCTTGCGAATTCTTTGAGGAGTCACAAACTACTGTTTCTGAAACCAGTTCATTAGTTTACCTAATTTATAATGTCCACACCGAAATGCCTTGCTGTAGCAGAAAGAATGAAATTGTTCTCTTGTATTTAACTACTAATTAATTAGCTAGAATCCTAGTTGCTCACGATAACCATTACAGCAATATAGTTTTTATGTTCGGTAAGCTGTATCATTTAATATTTCAAAGAACGATGCTATTTAAGTGGGCAGGTCTTGCTTATCACAAAGTAGAGTGACCTCTTAATAGGAAGATAACGAGTGAAGTTAGCATCTGTACCTCCGAAATAAAAACTTAACATCAACATGCCTATTAACAAAATGAGAAAAAACTAATTAAAGCAAATTAGCCTAATGTGCACATGCTGGATAAGACAGATTACTTCTAAAAATCCGAGAAGATAATGGTACCCATATGGGATCTGTTTTTGGCATTTTTCATATAAATTGGACAGTTTTAGAGGATAAATATGGTATAAAAGTCCTTACAGGCAATTATGTCTTTACAATGCTGGTGGCTGACATCATAAAAGTATAATTTTAATTGCTATTAATTGCATTAAGTCTACTCTTGTTGAATACTTAATGCCATCTCTGACAGTGGTATTAATTTATATACTTTAATGAAGCTTCATGGTAGAAGTTTAGAGTTATAGAGCCACTTAAACTATATCTTGAGTAGTATATTTTATCGGACAACAAGTTTGAGATATAAGGACATTTAATTGATTATTATTTTTTCTTTGAAAAGAGGTTTACAGCTCCCTCTTTTTTGGTGTGTGATAAAGTGATAGTACAAGGGATTGGTGTGTGTTTGTGTGTGTGTGTGTGTGTGTGTGTGTGTGTGTGTGAATTTTTAGAAACCATCTCTAGTAGTGTTTACTACATTTCAGGAGCCAATGTCTCCCTCAGTGTATCAATGACTGAAACATACTTTATTGAAAAATAAAATTATTAACTTGCACAATCTGGCTGTCAAAATTGTAGGTAGGTTGACTTTTAAAGAAAGGACCATTTATATTAACATATATTAAGGGGAGAGAGAGGACGAGTAAAGAATGAAGATCATAAAAGTAGAAAAGACTCTTTGAGAGGCAGTAAGAGACGCAGCTCCACTGGCCTCCCATCCATCAGTGAGCAGCTACAAGCTATCTTCAGTCCTACTGGCTGCAACAGAGGTCTCTGCTCTTTGTGTGATTTGCGTTATTAAGGTATGAGAAATTCATTCATCTCACTCAGCGCTAGTTTCAATATTTGTGAATTAGTAATCTGCCTGGCTGTGCTGATGGGAGAAGGCATCCATTATTGCCTTTTTAATTTGTTTTCATGTTCGTTTACTAAAAATATGTAGTTTGAGATGACAAAGACATCATGGATGAGATCGGCTGAATGCAAGAGAAATCTTTGCTCTCCGATCCTGCGTCTCTTAGTAAATTCTACCCTGTTATTTCTGCTCAGAAAGGCATGCTTAATAAAGTGAACAAGCACAAATGTCAGGCAAAATATGCCATGTTCTTTTCTATGCCCTATCGATTTTTCCTATAATTAACGTGATGAACACGCACTGTTTGGTAATAATGAAGCTACATCTCCATTTGAGAATTTCTTAAAGGTTTAGAAGAGTCAGTTTCAGCCTGTTGCCTTTAGTAAAATATCTTTGCTTAAATTTCCCCGGGGACATCTAAGTAAAAAGCAGGATTGTGAGGAATGAACCTAAAGATTTTTAGAAATCTATACAAATTTCCTTTTTTTTTCTTAGGTTCAGTCTCGATTGCTTAGGAACACAGGGATTGGGCGAAGGGTCCTGGGACTCCTGTCATCCCACAGTGACTGATGACAGAGGTAACTCCACAAAGGCCATAACTGGGCATTGTTATCTGTAGCTCAAGTTTGAAGGCTATTTTAGATTTCAATCTCTTTATTCAGTCCTTCATGCTGTGAATGTCAACCAATTAGTACTACTTTAGGAAATGCTTTTCATGAGACTGACGTTGGTCCTCAAGGAATTAGACTGAAACCACCAGCCCATTTCACATGGGCCAATGAGTGGCCATTGGTCGGTGACCACTTCTGATCGCAACCTGCGCTTGGGTTCAAACCAATTACTTAACAGCGACAGGTTCCATGCCACCTGATTAAGTCTGCGTGTCATTCAGGGACCCAGATTAATTAAAACAACAACTAGGCAGAAACCTTTTTACATAACTTATTTCCACGTCTTTGTCCACCATGCTTATTGAATTGGAAGGGCCTCTTAGCGTGAACCCATACTGAAGCGGAGATATGAAACTGCTTTTAGCTTTTTGTGGTTGTGGGCGTTCCTTCTTTCTAAGGGGGAAAGGAAAAAGACAAAGCGCAAGGGTACAAAGTATTTTCTCTGTGTCTGTCTGTCTGTCTGTCTGTCTATCTGTCTGCCTTTTCACTAAAAAGAAAAGCTTTAAGAGAGCTGTTTCTTCTTTCGTTCTTAAGACTATTTTGTGTTAAATAACGTGTTTAACTTGTATACAGCTTTGGTTGAAAATTATTTTCCATTTACGAAAGTAATCCATGCTCACTGATGTATTTATTTTTATTTATTTATTTATTTTTAGAAAACACAGGAAAGTCTGCCCCAAACGCATAATTCTAGCTCAGAGAAAACCGTTAATTGCGAATGATATGCTGTCTATCTTTCCTCTTATTCTCTTCCTGTGAGTTCTTTCCTTCATGGACTCCTCTGTCTGCTTTCTGCTACTTTGCCATTTACCTGTGTCGGTTCTCTGGACCAGTTTTGCTGTCAGCCTCGCCACTCAGTAACACAGGCATCGTGCCTTTTGTTTTTATTT
>NC_034608.1:65132276-65140025 GCF_900095145.1 Mus pahari
GTTACAGATGGTTATGAGCCACCATGTGGTTGCTGGGATTTGAACTCCGGACCTTCGGAAGAGCAGTCGGGTGCTCTTACCCACTGAGCCATCTCGCCAGCCCTTATCCCAGCTTTCTTACTTTTAGTCTTTTTTTTTTTTTTTTCCCTGTTTGGTTTTTGAGAGGGAAAGAACATGAAGTTGGGTTGGCAGAATGTTGGGGAGGATCTGGGAAGAGTTGTGAGAGGAAAAAGAATATGCTTAAAATCCACTGTTTGAAAATTATTTAAAATAATAATGAAAATCTGTCTATCATCTTTCTATCCTCTATCTATCTATCTATCTATCTATCTATCTATCTATCTATCTATCTACTTATCTATCTATCTATGAAAAAAGCCACAGTCCTTTAGCCAATTAGAATTGTAATAAAATTCTGTGCATCTGTACCTACGCAGTCAGCGTGTTTGACTTTGGCTAGTGGCTCATGCCAAGCATGTAGACAGAAGCAGAACTATTTGTTCTGTTACGGAATGAGGCATGTGGAAAATGGATACAAGAGCAAAGAGAAGGGTGTGTGTCATTAGCGGCCATTGGATAAAGACAAAAGGACAGTTTACCTAAAAAAAAAAAAAAAAGCTGCAGAATAGGAGATAGGAGAGGCTCTGCCAGTGCCTGACAAATACAGAAGTGGATGCTCACAGCCATCCATTGGATGGAGCACAGGGTCCCCAATGAAGGAGCTAGAGAAAGGACCCAAGGAGCTGAAGGGGTTTGCAGCCCCATAGGAGGAACAACAATAGGAACTAATCAGTAGCTCCAGAGCTCCCAGGGACTAATCCTCCAACCAAAGAGTACACACCACACGGTGGGGGTGGGATTCATGGCTCTAGCTGTATATGTAGCAGAGGATGGCCTAGTCCGTCATCAATGGGAGGAGAGGCCCTTGGCCCTGTGAAGGTTCTATGCCCCAGTATAGGGGAAGGTCAGGGCCAGGAAGCAGAAGTGGGTGGGTTGGGTAGCAGGGGGAGGGTGGAGGGGATAGGGGAAACCAGGAAAGGGGATAACATTTGAAATGTAAATAAAGAAAATATCTATTAAAAAAAAGTTAAAAACAAAAGAACTGCAGCATAAAGCACTAAAACATAGGCTGGGCAATGTTACTTGTGTGTATGCTTTGTACAAAAATTAGAAATATATCTGTACATATATATACATATGCATATATATACACATATGTATATACATATATACATCTATGTATGTCTATATATGTATACATATATACATACACATATATGTTACATTTATGTGTAACAATAATGAATAAAAAAGAGGCCATTAATTTGAAAGAGAACATGGAGTAGCATCTTGAGAGGATTTGGAAGAAGGAAAGGGAAGGAATAATATATAATATTATGATTTCAAAAATGAAAAAATAATAAAAATGGGAAGGCTGAGGTTGCTTTAAAAACAGCCATTAAATTATTCCCAAGAAGTTGTAAAATAGATAAGTGATGGATTTTATGAGACGTTATAAAAGAATTATGTTACAAAAAAAAAAAATCCATGTGCCTCTGATTTCTTTGTATTGCTCATTGCTTATTTAAAACACGATTGCCTGAGATAAATTTGGTTTGTGAGCATTTTTTTTCTTCTTCTAGGACATACCTACATCCAGTGTGCGGGTTTCTCTCCTGGCTTTGCTTGTGCAGGAACTAAAAGTGGAGAGAGTTAGTATAGAGTGGACATGCAGCTTCATCGCGCTTGGGAGGGTGTGGTTTGAAATGAGGCTTTCAGACTCTGATCCATTCCCTTCATTCATAAAACCAAGAGAGTAATCTCTACCCAGGTCGGAGATGAGGATTATTTTCTCCTAATGATGATTAATGACCTGATATCAATAAAGCAGTCTCAGCTTTTTTTTTTTTTTTTTTTGCAGATAAAAAGTACGCGTCTTCAATTCCCATCTTAGACCATTGTCTTATTCTCCACGGGAACCTCAGCGGCCTTGCTGCCATAAAAGCTTGCGATGTTTCCAGGGAGTAGCGGATATCCTGGGGGCTCCGAAGTTTAAAACACCTTGAATACTTTTCTTTTATGAACATAACCATGGAAAATTATGCAAATTTCTATCAGGATGTTTCTTTTTTCCTCTTGAAACAGCAAGTACAGACTTTGTGTACAGAGGTATTGAGCTGTACTGCAACTGGAGACCTGGGCTGGAGGGTGCAGTGATATTTTCCATCCTCTTTCCTTAATGATTGTATCTCAGCTCTTCCCACTGGCAGCAATCGCTCTTGGCCACTTCTGCAACTAAATAATGATCATTCTTTTGCAGTGTAATTCTGCTTTTTCTGTTCTTCTGCTTCTAAGACTCCTCTGTCATCTTTCTACTGAGTTATTTTTTTTTTCCTTTAATCTGGCAATGTTCATGTTTATAGACAAATTCTTGTCTCTCTTCTGAAGGCACGTATGTGTTCACGCCGGACTCCTTTTAACCAAAGAGCAAGCCATAAAAAGCCTGTGAGGTTTTGGCGTTTAGTACAGAATCATCACTGGTTACCCCGTCATTTCCTGCTGATTATTTTGCTTATGAGAGCACTGTGTAGCTTGACCATTGTGGCTTTAGGCTAGCAGGCAAATAACATGTGGTTTTTGCTTCTTGACAAAAAAAGCTTTTTGTTTTTTTGTTTGTTTGTTTGTTTGTTTGTTTTTGTTTTTTAATCACAAAGAAGTGAGACACACATAATATGAATAAATAATATTGAATGAATGAGTCCACCTATGTGAGAGCAGCTCACAGGAATTCTAGAGAGAAAAAAGAAGCTAAATTATCATTCTTTCTTTCTTTCTTTTTTTAATTTATAAAACAGAAAATACATACCATTTCTGGCCATTTTTTTTTTTTTTTTTTTTGCAGGACTGTGATATGCATTTGGTTTCTACAAATTACTTTGGATTTCAAACTGAAAAGAACATGCAGATATGACCTATGCTTCGATAACTTTGCTACGTATGTTTACCGGTGCATGTAAGAACTAACTGTAACATGCTAGCAACAGAGAATGAGTCAAGGGGAGAGAGGGTGGCCCAGGGGCTGTCAGGAAGAAAAGGATGACCTGTAAACTGAATCCTCTCCTTCCTGAGAAGGAGGGAAGCACAGAACACCAAAGGGGACTAAAGAGACTCCAGGAAGCTTTAGCATATCCACAGAACAAACAGGACATGGCAGGAGGGTGTTGGAGGTGCATGGGGGAGCAATCAATGTGGAAAGGATAAATGGAGCGGAGGAAAGGGCCATTTCCTCTCTGGAAAAGCAGAATCAGAACCATCATAATCATAAGAATTTTAAACTCATAGAAACCAGAAAAATCAGAGTCAAAAAATTAGTTCTCTCTTCAAAGGTTAGAGAACAAGGGAAAATCTTACCATGTGTCTTAAAAAACACCTCTCTCTCTCTCTCTCTCTCTCTCTCTCTCTCTCTCTAAAAATAGCTCAGCTAGAGAATAGAAAAAAATTGGGATGCTTTATGAAGAATTCTATTAAGACCAAATTCATTTGTTCTGTGTTTCAGCACAAAGATTTTTTCCCCCACTAGGTATAAAGAATAAACATTATTTTATTTGGAAAAAGAAATCAATCCCAGTGCACAGAGAAGTAGTAGCTAGAAATAGGTTATGTAGATAGCAGAAAATTATTTAAAAACCAAATCCCTTAGAGTTAGATTTTTTTTTTTTTTTGGTCTGCTCAGATCTATACACCCAATACAAGTTTTAAAGAGGAAAGAGGAACTTTGAACCCCAAAGGAGCCCAGATTTCAAAAGGCACTGTAAGATTTAGCAGTGTTAGACTTGCTAAGGAAATGGACAGAGTGCCAATAAGAACGATCACGTGTTTCTGGTGCTGACACAGAAGATGCAGGTTGAGAGTATAAGCAAGCACTGGAGATCTACAAGCAATTATATCCCAGCCTTGGGTTTCAGTCATCCTGGGAACCAGCATCATTATCTTGGCAGTTAAAAGCTGTCTCGAAGGCACATCTCATAATGTCTGGAGCTCTACACGCACTTGTCCATTTACCGGTTTATCGGTCTCCTTCCCCTTTGGTCACAGGATGTCTCTGGGTTGAGCCTTCCCTCTCTTCCCACAGTGGTGTTGGCTGTATCACAGGCAGAGGGTTTTTTTTTTTAAAAAAAAAAAACATTGTTACCTCCATAGTGGGACTGTTGACATCTGAATAGTCCTGAACATGCGTGCTGATGCAACCTGTCTCAGAGTAACTTGGCATTGATTCATGTGTGAATGTCTTTCTATTCTCCTATTCTTTATTAGACAGCGCTCCTTAAGGTCCTCTGGCATGCTGAGACGTAAAATACAAACATTTGTACAGATTTATAGAATGTCCTCTTCCAGAGAGGAAATCAAGTCTGGTCCCAGATCTACGAGTTTCTCTGTACCACTCACCCTGACAACACCTCAAGCCATCCCATAACAAAGATGAAATCACTATCAAGTCCTTTGCCTGGGCAAATCAACGAGTGTAAGTTTATTTCTTGCTACATCTTTTCTTTTCTGCACAATGAAAACAGATTACCAGAGAAGAATGTGGCAGTAGGTGGATATTTCTTAAATGAAAGAAATTGTTCCCCAGAACTTTTCAATAAGAGAAAGCATGTGACCCCCTTTCTGTGAGGCCCACACTACAGTAAACAATTGAATCCATATTCAGCCAGATGCTTCCAGTGTGTAAATTACTCCCTGGGTAAATGTTAGGCACTTTCTGAGCCGCATTAACTCTTTCAGGCTTCGAGTATGCAATTTAGTAAATTACCGCTGCCTGTACTTAATGGTGCCCCAGGGACGGAGAAGATTAATGTAGCCCTGAAGTGCCTGAGCTACTCTAAGGGAGAGCGCCTGGCTCAATGGAAGCTGCTCTTGTCTAATCATTCTTTGTAAAAGGAGGCATTCTTTAAAATGCTTTAAAGTTACCTTCGTGGTTTAATACCGCACATCCCCTTCCCTGAAGCGCATATCCTAAAATTCTGATTTTCTTTTTTCTCCTTTCCTACCCCATTAAAGACACGGTTTATTTTTGGAAAGATTCTTACTGACCTCTTTCTTTGAGTTTGAAATATCACAGTAGCTATTAGTTCTTCCACATGATTTTTTTTTTTTTTTTTTTTTTTTGTCATTTTGCCTCAGTTGATTCATTCTGCTTAATCGCCCCTCTGAAATCCCCGACTCTGAAATCATCCCTTACTGCTTTTCCTATTATTTCTCCAATGGCCGTCATCACCTCTTCACATCGTTTTCTCGTTTGCTCCCACTGATATTTATTATGGACCCTAGTTTGGCTACCTCGCGGTAGCAACACCCACAGAGCTTTATTGATTTCTCCCAGGTTCAAGGTCTACCGTGGGTGGGTGTGCCCCGCCCCCTCCAGGCAACCCGCCACTTCCTTTTTTCATAGCGCCTGAAATTCGATTCCAGTCTATAGGGTTATCTTAAAGTAAGCAACTCCCCACTAGTTCAGTCCATAAAAACATATGGATTCCATTCCAAAAGACCAACTCATCACAGCTCATCATCTTCAGGGTTGAAAACACCCTCCGAACAGCACGGAACTCTCGCTTTATGCCAAGACAGGGGCTTATAATTTCCTGTGATGTTTCCCTTTCTTTCCCTTCCTTTGCATCACTTTGGACTATTGTGGTCTTCATCTATTTTAATGGCCTGTAAGCTCCTGTTTTAGTTCTCTCTTTTTCCTCTCACATTTAATGCCTTCTTTCCTCTACCTGTTTAAATCCCCTTCCCATGTCTACTGGATTAAATGGAAACAATTTAACACGTTCTCTTACCTAGCTGCTCTTGGTTAAAAGCTTGCCTCTTTACATAGACTAGATAAAACCATACAATATTCATGTGCATATACAGGTTCCCTTGTCTTATGCCACTATGCTTCAATGCCCATAAATTTGAATATATAGATAGACCTGTATCATGTGTTCTTGAAGTCCAGAGTTTATGCCTGTTACTATGAATCTCACTATGCAGACCAGGGTGGCTAAAAACTCAGTATCCTCCTTCTCAAGTGCTGGGGGCACCTGCACCTTTTAAGTGACAATTTTCATTGAAGGAGTCCTCAACTGCTCCTCTACACCTGACTCTTTTAGGTGGCCCGAAGCAAATAGAAACAAATAAGCCAAGATCACCAGAAGGCTGCTATTTAACACAACGAATACATTAGTCCTATTATGTTTTGAGGAATATAAGCTATTGTCCTAGTAGAATACATCCCGAAAATACCTAAGAATTCGTGAATGAAGTTTCAGCATTTAGAGAAGAGGAGAGATGGCGTTAAGGATGATGGGCACTGTGTGAGGAGGAGATGTGTACCAAGCACCTTGTAGAGGAGTCATAGGGTTCTTCCTTCATGGAGCATCCTCTCACTGCCCATTAACTTTTAGCTTCTAATTTATGTTTCATGCTGAGTCTAGTGGTTTTTCTCTTGAGTATATTTAATTCATTAAAGTAAAAACAACGTTGGAAGGGAAAAAAACTAGACTTAGGTGCTAGGGTTTCACAAACAAGGGGGATGCCAAAGCACAAGCTATCACATGCAATAGAAATCACATCTGATCCAATAGCCTTTTGTTTCTTTGTGTGGCAAACGTTTTCATTTTCCTTCTAGTATGTATTAAATAAACATTGAATATTCTGCATTTAAAAATTGTGTGTTGCTGCACTGCATGGTGGCACATGCCATGGAATCCCAGCTCTCAGGAGGCTTGCAGGTTGGAGGAATCCCAGCCTGGAAGACGAAGTGAGGTCAAAGACATTCTGGGCTACGTACCAAATCCCTGTCTCAAAAAGGCAAGAAGAAACAAACCACCAAAGTTAGATTTATGGAAAAGGGCGCTGTGGACTTTTAGGATCTCAGAACAATGTAAATGATCTAATTCGGTCCAACTTTACTATTGAAGAAGCTTTCTAACTGAAAGTAAGGAACATATATTGAGTGAACACATAAAATTGCCATAATTCAGTCATTCTGATATCCCTAAAATACAAATTTCTTATGTTCCAAATTAAATATAACAATGAAGCATGTTTATCTAAGACATTTATTTTATACACGTGATTTATTTTTCTGTTCCTGGTGTGGGCTCTCCTGCAGTACCAAGGTTTCTTAAGTGATTTAAGACCTTGTAGGAATGTCTGCAAGGCAAGAGAGATAAGCTACATGGGGGAAAACCCACTGGAGTCAGGGGTACCTGAATCCCAGGGGAGATTGCCATCTAACTAAGCAATGAATTTATTAATACACAAGCTATTTTTGGATACAAGTATTTGCCTTTGACTTTGGGGGAATGGATAGTCTACTCTTCTATCATTAAAAAAATATTTGTGTGTATGATATGTGTGTTTGTGCATGTGTCTGTCTGTCTCATGTGCATGTATATGTGTGTATGTGTGTGTGTCTGTGTGTCTGTGTGTCTGCGTGTCTGTGTGCATGTAGTTAACACGTTGACTGTGTGGAAGACATCTTGGGGGGCCATCAGTTCTCCCCTTCTACTGTGCAGATCTCTGGGGTTGAACTTGGATTCTTGGGCCTGGCTACCCAGGACTTCTCTACCATGTACAGTATCAGTTACAGACATTTGAGCAGTGGATTTGTTTCTTTTTGACTTGGTGATAGTAGGACAAGATAGATCTGGAACCTGTAGTATATATATATATATATATATATATATATATATATATATA
>NC_034608.1:65140160-65157011 GCF_900095145.1 Mus pahari
AAGAAGAAGAAGAAGAAGAAGAAGAAGAAGAAGAGAAGAGGAGAGGAGAGAGAGGGAGAGAGAGGGAGAGGGAGAGAGGAAGAGGGAGAGGGAGAGGGAGAGAGAGCCCACTCTCTGGGTTTGCCATCCACTTACCCAGTTGTGTCATACTGGGCAGGTCATCTTAGTCTCCTGTCTCTTCCTATGGATTGAGGATGGAAGGGTGAGGAGGAGTTGGCGTCTATGCATCTGTTCATTGGGTTAAGCAGATGCTACTCGATTCTATTTGGACTAAAGCCTGGGAAACAGCATTGGTCTCCCTCTATTCCCATCCTGCAAGCAATTCTGTCCCCGGTGAGCCTCCTGTTTGAGTCAAATTTCTCAGTGCCCATGTGCACAGAGGGCTAGGATACAGGCATCACATTCCTTCGGATTTTCACTTTGTATATGTTCACTCCCCCTTTCTCTAAAGTGTTTTATTTCAGCCATATTTTTTCTACTTTAGAAAGCCAATAAGTATTAATCAATCAGTAATTGCATTGATGGGGGAAAACTAATAAAAGTGGAACCATAACAGGACTCGAACTTCATAACTTTGAAATATAAAGAGAGGCTTTATCCATGGGAATTTACAGATATTATTTGGCCTCCAGACGGCTTCCATATTTCTTCATTACTGCAATACAAACATAAGAAATATGGAGGGAAAATCTCTATATAAGTGCTGTAAATTTCAAGCCGAATTCCCTAGTCTACAGCATGGTAGCCATCCAAGAGTTTCTTAATGTATAAAATCAGCCTTAATTTAGTGTGTATTTTGCTTTTTCGACAAAAATCTGGAATAGTTAAGTTTTGCTAAAAAAAAATGGTTTGCTTCTGCTTTTATAGATAACTTGTTTTTTTTTACTTAATAAATACACAGATTTCAAAATCTCCCAACTCTTAACTTCTGGAGCCCCATACTCAATATTCTTCCAAGGTCTTTTATTTTGGTTTAAGCAGAAAGACATGGTCCAAGCCTCCCACTGCTTATTTATTTATTTTTTTAATTACTTTTCCACATTCTAGGTTGTAAGGTAGCCATTAGAACATTCTATATCAAATTTATACACTTTTCTTTCGCCAAAAGAAGGTCAGACAGACAGCAAAGTTCCCTCCCTCCTTTAAGGAAACCTGGCAAGGTTAGTTCTTCATGGATGGTCCTGGCTCAGCCTGTCACCATGGCATGCATCTGGGTCATGAACTGGAATAAGACAATGGAGCCATCCCCCCTTTCCAGTCCTACAATTCTGCCCTCTGTGCTTTGATTCTCTCCTTCCGTGACTGCCATGATTCATCCCATCCATGTGTAATTTGCATGATTAACCTGGAAGCCCCCACATCCTGTTGTCATGGCTCGCAGGCCTTTCAGAATTTTTTTTATTTTATTTTATTCCCTTTGGTTCCCTGTAACTTTACTTGGGATGACTTAGGCTCTTCATAATCAGCAGGAACTGCCTGTCCCAGAGAGTCACGAGTCTCCTTGACTTTGCTAATGGCTCCTGTGCTGATTGTTCTCAGCTGAACTCCCTGCCACCAGGCTGGGCTGACTCCCTGATTGGGTCCTCCACCTGGACTTCCAGCAGATCCCCATGGCCGTCCCAAGGCTGGTGGTAAACCCAGGGCAGAAACGGTCAGCTCTGGTAAGACAGGCGTGAGGTGATCTGGTCTTCTTGGTTTCCCCGACAAACCTACGTCACGTTCTTTATTTCACCGACGGAGAGGGTGGGCTTTCCGAGAGTTCTCTTGCTCATTGCCTCCAGATTTCACAACTCATTCTCTCCAAACTTCATTTCTCATTTAGTCAAACATCTTTAATGCGGCCTTTCAGAACTGTCTCTCCATTTTTCCAAACCATCAGTTTCCTTAATTAGATTAATTAATCTATGCTAATGGTAAGGAAAGAGTCCCATTCACTATGATAGGACGGGGAGTTTGATTTTGAATACACAGAGTCTTAGGGTACCTAATCCTACCTCGGATGGAATCAGGTGAGTTTTGACTTACGTCTGTAAACTTACCCAACTGGTAGGCAATGATAGAGTGTTTAAACATGAGTTTTAGTTTTAATGCATGCAATCCAGTCACACTGTGCAACACCTAGTGCATTTAACAACAGTGGACTTTGAAAAGCGAGGGGGAAGGTATATTGCCCAAGATTGCAGAGCCCATGGGAGGGAAAGAAGTTTAGTTTGGTTTTGCTTCTCAGCACAGGGTCTTACTGTCTGTCTGTCTCCATGCACCTCTTCTGTTCCTCTGTCTTCAATCACTCTGAGCTTGGGCTCACTCATCTGCGCAAATGAGGGTAACACTTGCTTATTAGTGTGGTAGGAATTAGAGAGGAAATATTTTTTAAAAAAAAATATAGGTCATAGTGCTTACTCTACACTCAGCTCCCAGTGGGGTGAGTGGCAGAGTCCTGGCCTCAGTTCACTTATTAAAAATTTATTTCATTATTATTTTATTATTGTTGTTTTGAGACAGGGTTTCTCTGTGTAGCTCTGGCTCTTCTAGAACTCACTCTGTAGACCAGGCTGGCCTTGAACTAAGTGATCTATCTGCCTGCCTCTGCCTCCCAAGTGCTGGCTTTAAAGGCCTGTGCCACCACTGCCACCTGGCTCATTTCTTTGAATGAAACTTTGGAATGATAAGGGATTTGGGTTTCTTTAACTTATCCTGTATCATGACTTTAAGAACTGTCCCTCTGTACACTGCTAACTCTCCAGTTTATGTTCTTTAGCCTAGAAATGTCTTCTGAATTTAGATCGATTTCTCTATAACTGCGTATTTGGTATTTATACTTGGTTGGTAAAACAATCTCAAACTGACTATATCTAAACCATATATATATAAATATATATATATATATATATATATATATATATATATATATGCGTGTGTGTGTGTGTGTGTGTGTGTGTGTGTGATGGTTTGACTATGCTTGGCTCAGGGAATGGCATTACTGGGAGGTGTGGCCTTGTTGGAGGTGTGTTACTGTGGGTGTGGGCTTTAAGACCTTCATCCTAGCTGCCTGGAAGTCAGTCTTCCACTAGCAGACTTCAGATGAAGATGTAGAACTCTCAGCTCCACCTGCACCATGCCTGCCTGGATGCTGCCATGCTCCTGCCTTGATGATAATGGACTGAACCTCTGAACCTGTAAGCCAGCCCCAATTAAATGTTGTTCTTATAAGAATTGCCTTGGTCATGGTGTCTATTCACAGCAGTAAAACCCTAACTAAGAATATATACATATATATGTATGTATATGTGTATTTATATGTATATCCCTCCATATTTGGGTTAATGCACTATGTTCACCAAAGCAACACTATGTTTATGTGTTGGTAGGCATATTGGCTCATGTCTGTAATTCCAGTACTTCGAAGTTTGAGGCAGGAGGATTACAAATTCCAGTGCAGCGGTGTTTTGAGTATTTAGTTTGGGAGAACTTTACTGCCATGGATGGATCATCAAGCTCCCTCTAGAGTAGAGACCCTCAATATGCGGTTCAAGACCCCTTTGGGGGTCAAACGACCTTTCACAGGGGTCACCTAGGAGCATCAGAAAACACAGATATTCACAGTATGGTTCATAGCAGTTGCAACATTGCAGTTATGAAGTAGCAATGAAGCGATTTTATGGTTGGGAGTCCCCCCAGTATGAGGCACTGTATTAAAGGACTGCAGACTTGGGAAGGTGGAGAGCCACTGGTGTAGACAGAGGGGGTCAGTTTTTTCAGAATGCCTTTGCTACACATGCAAGCCTGTCTGCAAGTCTGTGCTCACTGCTGCTTGTTTTTTCTGTTGTGAGAAACACCTGTGCCCTCTCCTTGCCACAAACCCTTGCCATGCCTTTTATTTGTAAGACTCCAGAAACTTCATTAAAAAAAAAAAATCCTCAGCATTAGAACATCGTTCTGCAAAAATAGCTGCTCACATAGGCTCCTTCACTTTAATGTCTCAGCTTGTGGTGTGTTCTGGCAAGAGAAGACAGATGAAGACACAATCCATTCAGTTGTTCATCACAAGACTCTGACTGCATCCCGGTTCTGGGTAGAACTGTGTCTTCCCAAGAGATGTTGAAGTTCCAGCCCACGATCCCTGTGAACTTGACCTTACTTAGAAATAACATCTTTGTAGATGGTCATATGAAAATGAAGTCATTTAGGGTAAGCCCTCATGGAACATGACTGACTCTTCTAAAGAGTTCCGACGCAGGCACATTCAGAAGAAGACAATATGAAAATGCAGAGAAAATGCCAATTGGACAAGACATGCTTGGGGCCACCGGAGAGCGGAAGAGTGGTCCTCTCAGGGAACCACGCCCACTTTTACCTTGTCTCCTAAGGTTTGTGGTTCTTCAGTATAGGAGTTCTGTGAGGCCAAACATCCTTCATTGTGTTCCATGGTCTACAGTCTATATAGAATGTAGCAGACTTACTCCAAAGGGGCAGGAGAGAGATTTCTATTTCTTCTGCAAACAAATTCATCTAAGCTGATCAGACTCACATGTCCTCAGCAACGACACCAACCTCTTACCTCTGGCCATTCTGCAGCCTTATGTATAAGAGCCAGAAGCCGGAAAGAACCCAGATGTGCTTCAACAGAGGAACGGATACAGAAAACGTGGTACACTTACTCAGCTATTAAAAACAATGGATTCATGAAATTCTTAGGCAAATGGATGGAATTAGAAAATATTATCCCGAGTGAGGTAACCCAGTCACAAAAGAACATACATGGTATGCACTCACTGATAAGTGGATATAAGTTTGGAATAACCAAGATACAATTTGCAGACCATATGAAGCTCAAGAAGGGAGAACAAAGTGTGGGTGGTTTGGTACTTCTTAGAAGGGGGAAACAAAATACTCACGGGAGGAAATACAGAGACAAAGTGTGGAGCAGAGACTGAAGCAAAGGCCATCCAGAGACTGCCCCACCTGGAGATCCATCCCATATACAGTTACCAAACCCAGACACTACTGTGGATGCCAAGAAGTGCTTGCTGACAGGAGCCTGATATAGCTGTCTCCTGAGAGGCTCTGCCAGAACCTGACAAATACAGAGGTGGATGCTCGTAGCCAACCATTGGACTGAGCACAGGGTCCCCAATGGAGGAGTTAAAGAAAGGACTGAAGGAGCTGAAGGGGTTTGCAGCTCCACAGGAAGAACAAGGATAGCAACCAACCAGACCCTGCCCCCCTCCCCCAGAGCTCCCGGGGACTAAACCATCAACCAAGGAGTACACTTGGAGGGACCCATGGCTCCAGCTGCATACGTAGCAGAGGATCGCTATGCTGGACATCAATGGAAGGAGAGGCCCTTGGTCCTGTGAAGGCTCAATGTCCCAGTGCAGGGGAATGCAAGAGTGGGGAGGAGGGAGTGGGTGGATGGGTGGGTGGGGAGAACACTCATAGAAGCATGGGGAGGGAGGATGGGATAGGGGTTTTCCAGGGTGAAACTGGGAAAGGGGATAGCATTTGAAATGTAAATAAATAAAATATCCAATAAAAAGAAAACAACAACAACATCTTAAGAAAAAAAAAGAAGAAGAAGAAGAGGAGCACACTAGCTCTTTTCTGTGACATCCATGAGACCCACCAGATGCACCTGTTCTGCCATTATAGATGAAGACGTTGTGTCTTTATCCCTTGTTCTTTCCTACCTTCTTTCTTTCTCTCTCCATCTTTGCTTTTTAAGGATTACTAACATTTCTGTGCTAGGGTCTTATGGGTGTTAGGGTGTTTCAGAACCACTGAAGTCTACCTCCAAATTCCATTTTTTTTTTTTTTTTACTTTGAATTTTGAAAACAGGGTTTCACTGCCTCAGCAGGTCGGCCTTGAAATCATTTGTAGCCCAGGTCTCATTGTATTAACCATCCTCTTGCCTAAGCCTCCTGAAGAGCTAGGCTAGCAGGCCTATGCCACCAGGTCTGGAGAGCTGTTTGTATAGTTATTATTTTTTTCAGTCTCCAGGCCAATCACCAGGCAAGAAGCAGGGACAGAAAGGTTTAAGCACAACAGTCTTGACCTCGTATGCCGGAGGCTTGCTCTGACCTGTGTAGATCGGCTTCTGATGGGCAGTTCTATAACTATTTCCAATACATCATCAATAATAACCAGTAATGGAGTGTTAACATTTAAAAACACCTCCAAACCCCTTTATAGTTTCTTGGCATTTACTAAGGCTATGTCTATTTTAGAGTCCACAATGAATATAGTTTGGGGTTTTTTGTTGTTGTTGTTTTGTTTTTGTTTTTGTTTTTGTTTTCATTTGTTTTAACTTCCCTAAAGAGGTAGTGCGAAGCAAGCACACACTTACTCTTTTGGGCCAGGGAATGCTGCAGTCCATGGTCTGAACTGCTGGGAGACAAGGTAGCAGAATTCTGAGACGAAACCCACGTGGGGAGGAGATGAAGGCAAGTCTACAGGACTTCTGGAACCCTCATTAAGTGGGCCCCTGAAATAACTTTAAAATGTAGACTTTAAAAGATATGTCATAGGATCACATAAAGGGGGGTGGTTGTGAGTCACTGATGGCGAGAAAGTTCTCAAGGAGAGCTCTAACAACTGCTTGATGTTAGGCAAGCGCCTCGCCTTTCAGATTGAGCCTCCGGAACGGAAGGCTTTAAGATGATAGACAAAGGAGTATTTTTTTTCTTTTATCTTGATAGTTGGGATAAAGTTTCTCTCTGGAAATTCTAAAGTCAGCCACAGTGACAATGATTTTTGGTAGTCTAACCGGCTTAATTATAACTACCCTGTAGCTCTCGGTAACGTGGCATGTTCGCGTGCCATGAATATTGACAGTGAATGCTCATTAACTGTAATCATTTTATAAATACGGGAATTTTCACATTGAGTGGTTATTTACATATTCATCACACTCATTAATATTAAAATGACTGCTAGTAATTTAGCTTTACTTATCAATACAACTCAGAATTTCTGCCTACAATGTTACTTAGCTACAGAGCAAATGTTTGAGGTGAAGGTGTTTTTTTGAGAGCTACCAATTGTATTGCAAAGATTTGCTTTCTGGAATCAGTCTAAACAGGACAAGTTGGGGAAGCTGTCTTTCATAGTTTGTGCATAATTAAAATCAGTCACAAAGAAACTCAATTCTATTTATCCCTCTAAACTTTGTTTACCGGAATCTTGCTAATAAATAAAGAACACAGCCTAATTTATCTTTAATTTAAATCAGGTAACAAATTAGCAAATTAAACACTGAGTTGCTTAATTGTTTCTTGTCAGGTGGTATCCAAAATTGCAAAATGCTTACCCACCTGGCTAAGCTTTCTGCAAAGTGAGAAATAGACCTTCCATTTTATTACAATTAAGGAAATAATAGTACCTTATTTGATTTGGTTTTTACTTATTTATTATGCATCTACATTGTTGTGAAACACTAGTAGGCTCAATTTGGGTAAGTTTATTTATATTTGTGTATTTGGGTACCCAAAATGCACTTTCATTTGCATCCGAATATCTTAATGAGGTATTTAGTGCACATGGTGCCAATTATACTTAGGGATTTCTGAAGCTGTGGATAGTAGGGTGGCAAACATGTTGAGAAATTCTAATGAATCATATGGAAGCAAATGTTCTTCTCTGTGAATATCCACAGTCTAGTTTTAAAGATGAAGGTTCACATGATGTCTATTTTTTTCTATTGTCAACTTGAGTGGATTAAGAAGTGTCTAGGAGAGTAAGGATCTCCTTTGGGTATGTCTATAGGGCTGTTCCAGGGAGGTGTAACTGGCTGGACAAGACCCACCCTGACTATGGGCAGCACCCCTCCATGGGTTGGAGGCCTAGATGGGATAAGAAGGAACAAAAGGCCGCTCAGTTCTGGGCAGGCCAGTTCTAGTTTGTTTTTTCCTCTACTTCTGGCTGCCGTGACCTACAGCATCCTGCCTACAGCATCTGGCTGTACTGACTGGCCTACAGCATCCTTCCTTCTCAGATGGACAGGATCACCTGAAGTATTGAGAACAACAAATGCTTTCTTCCCTATATTGCTTCTGTTTGTGCTCTGAGTACAACAGCAATAAAAGTGACCAACAGAACCCAGAAACTCAGGTACCTTAACTTTGACTGATAACACATGATAGCAAAAGGAGTTAAACCAAGGCTTTCCAGTTACCTAACTAGAAAATAGCTAGGAAATTCAAAATGTTTTCCTGAGCCATTATAGAACATGATATCAATAATGCTAAGTAATCATTGGCAATTTTCCAAGTGATAATAAACACCATCTTAGTCAATCTTTGTAATACGTCAAACGGAGAATCAACACACTCAATTAGATTTTCTGGATCTTGAAAAATTGTATTCCTTGTTTTGAAGTTAATATCATCTTAATAAGCTAATGCCAGTTTTATATTAGAATGTATAATATGTGTTCATATATGCCTATGGGCATATATGTAATACGCTCCGTTTTTAAATTGTGATGAGAACACTTCTGTCTACCTTGCAGTCAACATGATATTGTCAAATCCAGCTATAGTGTCATCAATCCAATATCTAGGACAATGTTGCCCAAATAAAAATTATACCCTTTGAGTTACAAATGCCTTAAAGTAGTAACAATAGTGGTAATTATTAGCAACTATTGGTTTCATTCAAGTTCCTATTTTCCCTATCGTTTCTGTATTTGGTCCATTAAAGTTTTATATACTGTCTACTACTGTGTTTTACAAGTCAAGACAAAAATGCTTGGACTGAAGACTAAAGGAAGGAAATAAATGGGCTCTGTCTGTCTGTCTATCTGTCTGTCTGTCTCTCTCTTTCTCTCTCTTTCTCTCTCTGCTTCTTTCCCTTCACATATCTTTCTAACATGGATCGAAAGCTTACTATCCTGAGGCCTCCTCCGTGCCTCAATAGTGGATGAGTTCATCTGGAAGGAGCCAGAGACACATAAGATTGCTTGTCTATTTTGAATTTAGATGCCTTGCCTTTAGGCCTAGCTAGGTATGTTAGATGTAGCTGTCTTAGCCATGTTTCTTGTGGTGATAAACACACCTGACAAATGGAACTTAAAGAAGGAAGGGTTCATTTTGCTTCACAATTTGAGGGTAAAATCCATTCTGGTGTAGAAGGCCAGGGTGCAGAAAATCTTGGGCAGCTGGTCCCATGAAGTTTGCAGTGAGGAAGCAGAGAAAGATGAAAGTTGATATTTAACTCACTTTCTCTTTTTAAATTCAGTTGTGATGTCAGGCTACACAATGGTTCTACCTACAACGACTCTTCTATGGTGAGTAATCTCACTTGTCAACTTAATTGGATCTAGAATCATCTAGGACACCTATGTCTCTGTCAGATTATCTTAAGAGTTTAGGGAACTTACCTATTATGGGTAGTTATATTCTGTGGCTTCAGTTGCTAGACTGTATAAAGGGGGCAAAGTGAGGGCTTGTGAGATGGTTCAGTGGATAGAGGTTCTTATTGCACAAGAACCTACTTAAATGTAGAAAGAGGGATCTTACGCTACACACCCTTGGCTTCTTATGTCTACAAAAGCACCGTGGTATGCATGTTCCACCATCACGTAAATGTGCATGTGTGCGCATGCATGCATATACACATATGTATGCACACACACATATACACCCAGTAATGAGTAAATGAAGAAAATGGAGAAGGTGAAGTATATATATACTCACGCTTTCTGCTGTTTGACCGTGGATGTGACATGTTGAGCTACCTTACCCTCCTGCTCCTGACACTTCTCTGCCACCGTCACCTATAGTCCTGACCTTGGACCCAAATTAAACCTCTTGTCCTTTAACTTGGTTTTGAGTAGGCATTTTTACCATAAGAGTTAAAGTAAACAAAGCATCTTACCTGCCCCAGAAACTTCCTTACAGACATGCCAAGAGGTCTGTCTGCTAGGTGATTTTAGATCTTGTCAACTTAATGCTAAATAGAAATCATGGAAAAGACCGAAAGGACCTACTGGTTCCGGGGTGTGACACATGTGTACTCAGAAGCCCAATATGGTACAGATCCTGTGTAATTGGCTTCATCCACTGAGACTGATAAAGACTCATTCCAGGAGAGGGTTTCATGTAGTGTGACAATATAGTTTCAAGATTCGTTATGCACTGAGAAATAGAAGAACCAAGGCAGGGCCATAAAGAAGTCAGCCATCCTAGAGCAATGCTTATCCCAAACGAACCAGAATTTGGGAGTCTGTAGTGTAGGCTCCTTCACCCTTCCTAGTGAATGGAGTGACAGGTGTAAGACTCCATGCCTATCTATAAGGAGATGAGTTTGGGCCTCACAATAGAGTCAAGTTGGCTCACATCAGTGAAGGACCTGTTTAAAGCAGTCCAATAGCCCATGTTATTTAAATGACTGAGGCTACGTTCCAGAGCTGAGCCTGGACCACTGAAGAAACCCAGCTATCTCAGCATCTCCACGGTGGAAGAGTATGCTTCGGTCTCAGTGGCTGGAGTTCGTGCTACACAACAAGGATGTTTTAAACTAGGTCCCTGACCCTCCCCAGAGAAAGAGCATGAGCACTGAGCACACAGTCGTCCCAGGTAGCAATACAAAGAAATGGTTAGAAAAATGTCCTCTAGCCCATAGCCAGCAAGTATGGGAAAGGCAGATCTTATCCAAAGGCTGTATATGCTTCATGAAAAAAAACAAACAAAAAAAAAAACAAAAACCTTTCAACTTTAAAAGTTAAAGTTAGTGCTAGTAACTGGGTGCTTTCTAAAACTGACGGTTGTGGCCACCATAATGGAGTCACTTATTGAGTGTCCCCTGCACACTAGGCACCGATTCAAGCGTGTTCCATCCATCAATTAATAACCCAAAATGACTGAAGAGAAGATGGAGACAAAGACTGGGGATCGGGCCCTGCTCATGTTCAAGCTCCTCCTTCATTAACCCGGAGACAGTGCCGCGCTCTTTCTTAAATGAAATGGACAGAAGTAAACATTCACAGGTATTTAAAACACTTACGCAACTTGTTACATCTAGAGAAAAGTAAATACACGGAAAAGATGAGTGGAGAGACAATCCTTTCAGAAAAGCCCATTAAAAAAAACTGCATTAAAAACTTAAGGATATATATATGTGTGTGTGTGTGTGTGTGTGTGTGTGTGTGTGTGTGTGTGTGTGATGGGAAAGGGGAGGAAAGGGAGAGAGAAAGGAAAAGCAGAGTGAGAAGGATGATTAAGTCTCTATCATCTTTGGAGGAAACAAAGAAAAGCTTAGTTGCCTTCCTCAGCCATTCTCAAGGTGGCGGGAGGGGGGGGTCAAAGAGCAGACTCCATCAGTCAAGTAAAGATTTCTGTATCTAGTGGGACAGTGTAGGTGGGAGCCAACTGACTAGCTATTGTAGAACGAGTCTTGTGCATTTGAAAGATGAACTTGTTTTTCTTCTCTCCAAGATTAGGTTGGTGCTAGTCCACAACGTTCCCAAATTCTATTTGAAACAAGTATTTATTTCATTCTCTGAGCTTCTGCTAATTCTTGATGAAGCCTTACATTTGCCCCTGGGCCTTCTGGGAGATAAGCTCATTTCTGCTCACATTTAATTCTCCGGGATCGGCTTTCTTTGGGGGGAAGACAGAAGATGCGAGGTCTTGAAAGGAATTTTCCAGCTTTCTGCCAGCTCGACTTTCATATAAAGTGAGAAACTGGCTGGACATTAGCTGTGTGGCCTTGTGATATAATCTAATAGAGGAAATCTGCCGAGAGCTTAGAGGACAACTTTGTAAAATTAAGTGAAGAGAAATGGTGTACCATATGGGCGAGTGCCAAATATCTCGGGACAGGCTCAGGACGAGGAATGATTCTTCCCTTTCACCCACACCGGGCCAAAACTAATGACATAGACATCATTTTGATAACTCTTAGGGGAGTCTCCATAACTCACCCTGCTCAATATCTTGCCTCAAGCCCTTTGTGGATTTTGGGATGCCTTTGTGGTCTGTGACTTGGTTTTGGTGTCACAAATCATTGTAGCCTTTCTTGTTGTCTGTGAGGGGAGGGTCATGGTTGCAGGTTACACCAAATTGACATGCAGCCATTTAAACGAATCGATGGCGGAATGGGGAGCTTTCTAAAATCACTGTTTTGTCAACCCTAATTGAATGTTGGACCTCGGAGATAATCAACGAAGGATGGTAGGATTTTTGAGGTGACAGAATAAGGACCTGGATAATGGATAGATTAGCAGATATTGCCTGAACTCACCAATCAATTTTCCCGTCGCTCTATGTGAAGCAGCCGATGAGATGACAGAATGTTCGACAAAGCTCCAATGACTATCCTGCCTTGATTTATGTTTTTGGATCTCATCAACAAATAACTACCATTTAAAAGGGAAGCGTATTGAAGCTTAGAGGACACACAGAAGAAAGTGGGTTGTGAGACACTTATGTGATCCCAACTTAACGAATTAATAACACAATAGCATTTTACTTTTTTGAGATAATCAGAGCAATTTAAATATGTGTGTTGGCTGTTCTTAGTTATTTTGTGCCAGGTGAGATGATGGTGTGGTACCCTGGCAGGACTGAACAAACACGGCCATATATTTATGTCTCTGCTGTGTGACCCGCTTAGCTATGCAGCTGCGTTTACTTTTAAAGGCTTGCAATTAAATTTCACAACTCACTTAGTGACTACGAACATTGAATAGAATTTAAGATCCTTAAATCGGAGAATTTGACTTTCGTTCATGTTTACGTGTGATTACGGCTGTGTGTACTTACTCATGCATAGCCAGGTGCACATAGATGTGCACACAGAACATGGAGGCTGGAGAACAGTTTTGGTTGTCATCCTTAGGAAGCCTCCTTGGTGACAGGTATTTCCATGGGCCCCGAGCTTATCAAATAGGCTAGGCCTGTTAACCAGGGAATTCCAACTTCTCATTGCTGGGATGGTCATTTTTTGGGCCCCCTGTCAGAACATGGTGAAAAGAATGACAGATGGTGAATGATGCTTTGGAGGAACTGTGGGAGAGGCTCCAGAGAAAAGGCAGAGAGGGCCTTTTACCTCAGGAATACTTTGTTCCTTAGATTGCTCTTGGATGTGATTTCA
Source organism: Mus pahari (assembly GCF_900095145.1). Lineage (NCBI taxonomy): Eukaryota > Metazoa > Chordata > Mammalia > Rodentia > Muridae > Mus > Mus pahari. Next base: position 65,153,254 of record NC_034608.1, read on the forward strand.
TGTCTTCTGTGTTAAGCATGTACCTTCAGTTTATAAGACATGGTTATTCTTGTTGGATGTGAGAAAATAGCTATAGCACCCACTCTGGTCAGTATATCCTGAATCAGGATATGGCCTTCTGCTTTGCCTCTGTGTTTTCCCAGATATCATCTACAGTACTTGCCAGGTAATTGTGTTAAAATTGGTCTGTTCTGAGAAAGCTCTGGGGAAGGGCTGCTTTGTTGATATTTAGTATGTGCCTACCATTATTTATTTACATGGTTTTTCTGACCATGTTGGTCTGAACTCACATAACCTTCCTTCGATTCTTACTTCCGTTGTCACATGTGTGTGTGAAAGGACACTGAAACTGAAGTGAGCTTGTCTCAGCAACAGTCCGTAGTCCACTGTGTTCTTCTAGGTCCTCAGATCCCTGGTCCAGCAGACAAGAGCTGCACAGGTTGGCTGAAAAGTCAACACCCCCATGCCTAGCATTTTGACCCGGCATCTTGGGGATTGAACTTTGATCTCCACTGCTGGAGGGCCAGCACTTTCCCAGCACAGCTATTCCTTCAACCATGAGAATTTTATCTTTAACCAGCTTAGAGTCTGCCAGCTTTCTAACAGCCTTTGTTTTCGTTTCACAAGTTCAGAGGTCTCAGATGATCACTCCAAAGGCTGAAGAATATTTATACAGTTCGAGTGAGCTTTCTCCATCTAAAGTCCGGCAGGCCAGATAAGAGCCACACTCAACCAATCAAGGCCTTACTCTATTCTCTCTCTCTATGTCATAATTTTCATGTTTGTTGTGTTAACATTGGTTCTCCCCCACCCCCACCCCCGTCTATGTTTACGCTCTCACCTGTGACAAATGTCGGTTTCACAGCTGACTTCCTGCTGGTGCCTGTCATATGTTGGCAACATTCAGCCCAGCATGTAAAAAACAAACAAGTAACACCCTACAGATGAAACGCAAACAACGCCATCCACACGATCATGATGTCAGAAGGACCACTTTTCTCTGAGCTTCATTAAGGAATTCAGTGTGTTGGGGGGGGGGGGGAAGAGGAAGAACCTAGTTGACAGAGGATGACCGGGTTGGAAGTATGTGATGCTCCTGTCCTGTCCAGACAAATGAATGACAGAAAGAACGCAGGGTAGCTTGCCCTCAGCCAGAATGTGTATGGAAACACTTGTTCAAGCTCAAATCACCTGCTACACAAAGATGAGACGATCTCCCAGTGACTAGATAGGGTTGCTTCCTGCAGATTGGAGCTCTGAAAGCTAAATTTACCATTCGGAGATCCTATGTCTACACATCACTTTGTCCATGGGGCAGCCATTTGCTGAAGTGGGAGGAAAAACCCTTGTGGCTACCACGTAAGGTGAGATATGCTTGTGATTTCTGAAACTCCCCAGCCAAAAGCCTTAATCAGTTTAAGGTCTTAATCAGTCTATCTCCAACCCAAAAGAATGTATCATGCCCATTACTCCCTGAGGGATTTCAGGAGAGATCTCAGAAAGAAAAAAAAAAAGAAAGAAAAAAAGAAAAATCCAAAGGTCATGGCACTAGTCTGAATCAATTCACAGAACATTTCAGGGGAGGTCAGCTCTTCTCTAATTTTCTTGGATTTAGTGACTTTTTCTTCTATGGAGTATAAAATAGTCATCAACCACAACAGAAGAGAGAGCTGGGTACTTAACCTTGACCCACGGCCTTTTAGGGGTCACCCAGGAGTGCTAACCACCCCAAATTAATTACTTATGAGACACAAAACTCTTTAGAAATTCCTTGTGAATACCTAAAATGATCGTTTTTTTCCTTTGCACCTACTTATACAACAAGCATCCATTAAGTTTTAATTATTTCCCTTCATCAGGCCTTTCATCTTGGTGTTCCTTCTACTGCTAGGGGCCTTTGAAGATGGAGGCTTGGATTTAATATATACAGTTCATCGGAGGACTTAACTTTGGGCTATACAGGTTCACAGCTTATTATTTGAAACTGAGGCCAAGCTAATTCTCCTACACACAAAAATCCCAATTCCTCCAGAATTCAAATAACTATGCCTCCTTCCAGAATGATGGCTGAATTTGGCCTGCAGTACGTCTATCCCCTCTAGAATGGAAACTTGGTGATAAGATCAAAGTTCCAAAAACAGTTTTCTCTGTTCTGTTGGGTAAATTCAGGGTTTGAAATTTAATAAAAACAAAATATTGCTGCAAGCAGGCACTGGCTCTGAAGCATTATAGGGCAGATCCAAGGAAAGAGACAGGATGGCAGAGGAGGAAGGGGAGAACTTAGTCCACAAAACCGCAGCAATCAGAATCATCTCCGTGTTTAACTAGCGATTAGCTTATTTTCACGTATCACTTTTCTGAAATATGTCATTATTCTGAACTTTGTTTGTAGCCACTGAAGAATTGGGGTCACTCCTGTATTAAGCACTGTGGCCAAATCTAATTATTTCCCATGCTAAGGTGGTAACATGCTGTATCTTCAGAGGAAATCGATTCTAAAATGTATTCAAAGAAACCAGTGCACAGACACACCACGCCATTCAAGAGCATAAACCTTGCTGTCTGGGAAATCTTAAGGCACATTAACAATCTGGGGTTGGAGTAACAGAGCTATAGATGCTATCTGCCCGAATAAAGGGGATACAACTCCATACACCCCCTCACTAACCACCTGAATTCTTATAGATCCGTCTTACATTTTCTCAACGTATCAGGTATTTAATTTTATTCCATTTCCTTCAGTCTACATGCTGATAAGGTGTCTGGTATTTGAGTACTGGCATTTGAATGCTAAAATCCTGTCAAGAACAAAGTGTCTTTTATTTTAAGTATTGCTCAAGCGTCTTACACACAGTTAGCTGTAAAACTGTAAGCTTTACTTTGGAGGCGGGAGGGGGGGNGGGGGGGAAACGAGGCACTGATTTGGGGTTTTACAAAGGTTGGGCCATCACACCTTGCGACTTCTGAGGGTTTGCTTTGTCACATACAAGATAATCCATAGGGCTTCTCGACCATAGAGCTAGATTGTGTTTGGCACCAGGGCAACCTGTTTGATCTAAAACAAATCCCTTCCCTTAATCCGTTCAGCTGGGAAGCAAACTTTTCCTGGCACGATACCTATTGCAGACCAACAGTACCCATGCAGAGCCCATCCATAGGTGAACACCTATTGTAATTAACTGTATGGAGAAACCCCCAGAGGGAAAGGCCCCGGAGACCAGGCAGAGCTGTCCCATCTCCTTACCCATATGAACAACTCTCTACTCTGTGATTGCTGTTAATAAAATTCTGGAATTTGGATTCTGGCTGACATTTTCAAACTTCATTTATACGATAAAGACAATTTGGATGCATTAAAATTAGAGTAGCAGAGGCAATTAGAATAACTTAAAACACACGGTGAGTATTTTTATGTCCCTTGCTGTGTCTAATTCTCATTAGAAATATATGAGGTGATTGGAGTAATACCTTAATGACATTTGATGCTGGCCAATGGCCTTTTCTAGGGCTAAGAGAGTTAGTCCAATGATTACCGTCAAACGTGTCTAATGACTAGTTGTGTACTGGTCTTCCTTCCTTCCTCCATCCCTCCGTCCCTCTGTCCTTCCCTTCCCTTCCCTTCCCTTCCCTTCCCTTCCCTTCCCTTCCCTTCCCTTTCCTTCCTTCTTTCTTTCTTTCTTTCTTTCTTTCTTTCTTTCTTTCTTTCTTTCTTTCTTTCTCAGTCTTACCTCTCCTTTCTCCTTTCTTTCCCTCTCCTC
>NC_034608.1:65157085-65175238 GCF_900095145.1 Mus pahari
CCCTCCCCTTTCTTTCTTTCTTTCTTTCTTTCTTTCTTTCTTTCTTTCTTTCTTTCTTAAACTCTTAATATTAACATTTTAATGTATTGTCTTCTTCACTTACAGCAACTGAAGATAGTGGCACAAACATTGAACTTTATCTCCAGGAGGCCAATGTTAGTCTGTCCCCATGATAAAATAAACAGAGAAGGTGGGCAGCCGCAAGCCCAATAAGCAAGTTCTTTAGGCACTTAAGGGAATTTTTAAGTTTCACAATTAACATTTTTAAATATTCCCAACAAAAGATTTTTATGAAAAAAAAATCCGTAGAGAAAAATTTACTTTTTCTCTTCAGATGTCTTGATGTGAAAGACCTTGGGGACTGTTACAGTTGAACTAAATGCATTTTCCATTATGATATGGGCATGAGACTGTGGGGATGGAGAGAGAAATGCGGTGGCTTGAGTGAGATCTCCCCCAGATTCCCATGCATTTTCTGGTCCTGTTCACAGAGGATCAGAAGTTGTGCCCTTGTTGAAGGAACTGTATCCCTGCAGGCTGGGCCTTGAGAGTTTGAAGACTCAAGCCATTTGGAATTCACTCTCCGCTTTCCTGTTTCTGGTTTGAACTGTGAGCCTTCTTCTTCCAGCTCCAGGGACCGGGCTAGCCTGCTGTCATCCTTATAGGCTGCAGTGGAGATGGACTCTTATCCCTCTGGAACCAGGAGCCCAGATAGACCCTTCCTTCTCCAAGTTGCCTTAGTCATGTTCTTTTATTGCAGCAATAGAAAAGCAACCAAAACACAGCAAAAACATTTAAAACGTCGGGAATTGATTGGTGGGTGGGTGGCTGAGGGGTAAAATGTGTCTAGAGCACGCATGAGATGCTAGCAATAGTCCCCAGATCTCTTCCGCAAATACATCTTTATGTATAGGTACATACGTTTATACACTTTCAAATCTATGTATCTATACACACATTATATATGCATATGTACTTATATATTAGCATGTTTTATAAGTTATCATCATAGTTCATTTTCTACAGGCAAATGTCCTAATGACCTGCTCTAAGATCACTTCTATGTCCCAGTATAATAAAATGTCTTCATATAAAGTAACTACCTTACCTACAGCACATTCTCCCCCTTTCTCCTACATTTTGCACAGGGCCAGCATCAAAGTAAAGATGCAAGCTGATAGCAGGCATCAGGGAGTTTAAGCGACGTGCACAGTGGTTCCAATTATTTTAAGGTAGTGTGTGCCCACGGATAATTGCTTACACATCTACTTATTCCTAATTTGGGTCTCACTATTCTTAAGTAGCTTTATCATGCCTTCTCTGAGCAGACCCTTTGCACCCTTGGGCTAGATCAGACATCCAGAGTCATCTGTTTACCAGTGCCGTGTTACCATTAGCAATCTGCAGTGGCTGTCACAGGGCCGTGTGATCAGCAGGTGGTATTCTGCATGACCAGGGCTGCTGGAGAGATAACGGAAAAACAATCTTCTGGGAGAAATAACAGAAAATATGCAATGAAATCAGTCCTCTAAAAAGTGTGTGTTCAAGTAAGCTTAAACGCACATTTATTAGACTTCTGTTCCTAAAAGGTGGATATAATCATTTTATGAGAACTGGATAACTTGAAATCAAGATTGTCTGTTATGGGTTTTAGCATACATAAAGTTATAGATGTGGGGAGATTTCTCTATTGTTTTATCCGAGACTATTTGCCTCCTTTATTTAAAGGCCAGTATATCCTCAGGCAAATTGAGTTTCTTTGCTCAGTTGATTCTGAGCCTATTTCAAACAGTAGCTGCCAACAATGTCAAAATGTATCCTGCTTTTGTGATATACACAGTTTTCCAAAGGACGACATGAGATCACCAGTCTCAATCCATTTGTGACTTGACTTAGATCTAAAGTTGCCCTGGAGAAATGTCTGGCTGCTACAGAAGTGTACTGGGATATTTGTTTTCAATCTATTTCTCCTTATCATTCAGTTTTCTCATCACCAGTCATGAATATTAGCTTGAAAAATTGTAAATAATTGTCCTAATATTTAGAGGATTCATTACATTAGTATAAAGCAAAATGGCCTACTTAGAACCAACAGTACCATTCTGAGTAATTTGTTCTTTTTGACATTTTCTGGGTGGGAAAAAAGCTCTCCCTACAACATTAATGCTAAATAAATGGAAAGAGTATGAAGTACAAGAATACAGTATACATAAATTGCATTTTAATTTGTATTTTTCTTTAGAAAGATGTCAAAGATAAATCTAAATGCGGTTTAAACACACACTTTGCTTCAAATGCGCAGGAAACGATGCCTAACACAGAAAAATAAAGCCATTAATTTCCCATTTGCATAGCTTACCCTTGAACTTTCTTTGACATTTTTCATCTGCTTTAGCAATAGAAAATCCCAAATTCCAGTTTAAATGGTGGGACCCTGGTTATTGCTACCCTAACTACTAAGTGTCCAGGCAGTCATCTGTCTTAATGTCTACTTTATAGAGAGAATTTAAATGCCTATTTAAATTAAGTTGTATGTCTCTTATTCATTGCCCACTCAAATCCCACCTATTTGTACTTCTGAGTCCTTTAAACATTCTATTTGATAGATTTTTATGTCAAAATATATTAACAATGTAAAATTGTAATCTGAAGTTTTTTCTTTCCACATCTGTTGGCATGTAACTTTTCCCTCTCCCTTCTGAGTTTGAATGGGAAATGTCTGCTCATGCTCATCATACGTTGGACCACCTTGGCCCCAGGATGATAGGACTGCCTTGTGGGAGGTGGGACCTCACTGGAAGAGGTGGGTTTCTGGGAAGTAAACTTGGAGTGTCATCTTAGTCTCTGGTTATTGCCCAACTTCTCTCTGTCTCCTGACTGCCTCAGAGATGTAAGGAGAGACTAAAGGAACAGGGTGGGCAGGGATAAAGGGTACAGAACAATGCTCTATGGCAGCAAATGATTTACTCCTGCATTAATGACTTCTCCTATGCTGTGACAAAAGACACAGGGAAGGCAAGTTGCAGACAGAAAGATTTGTTTTGGCCCACAGTTCCAAACTCCAGCTGTGCATGCCTGGATGGAATCTTGGAAGTTCTATGCTCCCTGCCAAGGTGGACTGTATCACCAGAGCCACCAGATGAAATCAATCTTTCCTTAGGTTTGTTTCTTTCAAGTGTTTGTTTTGAGCAAGCAAAGTGACTAATACAGCCCGTTTTAGATGAATGGGAGACGACAGGGTGTGGGTAGCGGAGAAAAAGCACAGGGGGGTGCTGCTGGTATTCCAGTCGATAAACATTCATGGATGGATGGCTTTTCATGTGCTGTGACCAAAACAACATACACACACACACACACACACATACACACACACACACACACCCCAAACAAAAAGACAAAAAACAAAACAAACCCCAAAACACTTAACACCGGCCCTGAAAAACCAACTAACCAACCAACCAACCAACCAACCAACCAACCAACCAACCAACCAACCAGCCAGCCAACCAACCAACCAACCAACCAGCCANCCAACCAGCCAACCAACCAACCAGCCAACTAACCAACCAACCAACCAACCAACCAACCAACCAACCAACCAGCCAGCCAGCCAACCAACCAACCAACCAACCAACCAACCAACCAACCAACCAACCAGCCAGCCAACCAACCAGCCAACCAACCAAAAAAACCAAAACCAACAAACCAAAACCTAAAAAACTATAGCATAAGCAAACTAAGGATGTTTGGCACCCAGATGAAGAGCTAGTTCACAGTGGTGAACACATCGGGGGAGAACAACTCTAGTTGTGGCCACAAAACATGAAGCAATTGGTCTTGTGGCCTAAATAGCTGATTTGGTTACATAATATTATTGATTCTTATTTGTTTGTTTGTTTTTTTGTTTGAGACAGAATTTCTCAGACGAGCGCTAGCTGTCCTAGAACTTGCTTTGTAGCCCAGGCTGGCCTCAAACTCACAGAGATCCACCTGCTTCTGCCTCCCAAGTGCTGGGATTGAAAATGTGCACCACCATCGCTGGACTAATGTCATTGACTTTTTAAAAACTAGACTTAAAAACATGGTTTCTATTAGATTCTAGGACTATGATATTTAAGGGAGTTTGTTACCAGTTTCTGATGTGTATAATGGAGTAGACATACAGGAGATAGATACAGTGAATATCCAGTATGCTGTGGGACTCAGTTTCAGGGTGCTGTGGAGCACACGGGAGAACCATGACTTTCTGGTCTGAGGTCAGCAGAGGTACCTTTACAGACAGCTACCAGCATTTCATTTCCTACAGGCAGGAGCTACAGCTCATGACTGTTGCATGATTTGTCCATTCTCAAACATCACTAGAAATTTACGAAATTATTTTAAAAATCACATGTGAAGTAGAAGGAAAAGCTGTCCTTTGGTCAGATCATTACCATATTTTTTGACATGACTACCGCCACCTTAATTTAGAATTTTGTTTACTTCCAGTTTAAGTTTACAAATTACCAGCTAGCTATAGTGTATGCTTTCTGAAAGAGTTCTAAACATGAGACCACTCAGACAAAACAGGAAGGCTGTTGGATTTATTTGTCTTCTTTGGTCTCATGGAGAGAAACTCAAAGCACTGCCACTAAAATTCGGACCAAGATAAGACTGACTACTCTTTCTATACCTTTTCCATACAGTACCTGATGTCTTAGCTAGAGCAATAAGATAACCGAGGGAGGTTCATTTATAGTTCTTCTAAGACTTTATGATATGATAGGAAAAATTAACAGGGGATTAGTAGAAGAAACATGACTCGACCCCTTGAAATTCAGAAATGAGCAAGATGCTCTCATTGTTTATAATTCCATTGAGAATGATTTTTTTATAAGCCACTGAGACAGAAATAATAAGTTCATCGAGCCAGAGTGACTTTTTGACCATTTTCCATCAAAATTCAGATGTTCGAAGAACAGTACACTACTCGACCCAAACTCAACGGTTTCCCAGCGACTAATTGTAACTGTCGGATGTTAATAAACGTATGTCAGCAGAGTTGGATGATTTAGATGTGCTTGGACTGTTAGGATGTTCCGGGTGGCTCATCACCAATGTAAATCACAGTAGTTCATAGAAATGATGAATGTTTCCTGTCTGATTATATATACTGGCACATTTAAATTATGTTGCATCTGTCTCTTTAAATGAGGGAAATTAGCTTTTGAGTTTAATTAAACATTTTAAAAATTGGGTTTTAGTTTATAAAATTCACTCTGTGATTCTTGCAACTTCTCTCCTTGAGAGAAATGGATTACATTGTTTCATTGGGATTTGACCTTAATTAATCCCTGTACTTTCTGATCCATCCCTTGTGCTGGAGGAGTCTTATCAAAAGGAACGCAAGCGATGGGCTAAGATAACAATCGGTCATTAACTTGTGTGTGTGTGATGCTGGCTGTGGTCCATGGGCATGGAATTCAAAGCCCATCGTCCACAGTAATGTCCAGGGCTTAGTGCCCTATGGCCGAGAGACAAATTAAACTACGCAGAGCAGCATCTTTACACAGTCCACACGGATTTACACCAGAGCAAATGGGCTCAAACATTTATAGTGCAGCATGTGTGTTGGCATCCAGTCCTGCCGTGTCAGATGACACAGGAGAGAGTTCATTACAGGGATGCCAAATGAAGTAAACAAGCAAAAAAAAAAAAAAATCACTTTCCAAAACACCATTATTTTGCTAAGAGTGATTTACGACGTTAACCTATCACTTAACATTGTGGGGGAGGAAAGATCATGTTTTTCTACTGTTTAATATACTATCCCCCTTTGCAGTAGCTCTCTTACTGACCAAATGTTACTGCCTTCTAAATAAAGATAGCGAGTTTGAATAAATATTTGTTGCCTGATGATCTGAATCAGATGGAGTCCAGATAAATAGAACACATCTGCGGGACGACGACTCAAAAAGCAAACGCCTACAGCATCTGTAGTCCATGTACCGTATGAAGTGCGGCTTTTCCCTTTTGGCTTCGGATCCTCAGGATCTCTATAGTCCCTTTCTAGTTTGGGGAATTTGAAGAATGGGAACTGATCTTTTCTTTTCTTTTCTTTTCTTTTCTTTTCTTTTCTTTTCTTTTCTTTTCTTTTCTTTTCTTTTCTTTTCTTTTCTTTTCTTTTCGTAACCAAAGAACCATCTCAGAATGGTTTGGCACAGTGAGTCACTTTCCGTGCGCCCGTACCCTTTTCAGATTCAAGATGACTTTTCTGATCTTTAAATATTCTTACACAGCTGGCATTTGCTGCTTGCCACTACATGCTGGGGACTCTTCTAGATCGTTCAAAATTAGAAGCAAGGCACACTTAACCTCAGTGAAGTGTGTAATTTAAAATTGGGATTTAGAAAGAATTTTTAACATGCCTAGCCTATCTCATAAACAAGTGGCAGTTATACCAGTTGCATTGATCTTGTCATTATGCATTGTAGAAATGTACTGAGGATATATGCATAGCTATTATATGTCAATTACAAATGTTAGTAGCTAGTTAGCAGGCATGAAAGTCATTGACCATAGTAACTTTCCTCCAAATTAGCATCTTGTAAAACTAGGAGTTGAAACCTCAGGGCTTAGCTCTCTGGTCCAAAGAATGGACTCGGATTCCCATTTCTGATCCTTCTAAACTTCCGGAAAGATGCTACAACCACTCAGAAACTTTCTGGTAAAGAGCAAGCATACAGCATTGCCCCTTCCTCTCAGCAGTGCATAAGTCTTAATCCAAATGGGCCACGAGTCATCTGTAGAGAAAAGCACCTTCCAGGATAGTTGTCTGTTTCCAAAACTTCCAGAAATGACCTAGAGCCGACTTAAACCCATATTTTGGTCCAATGGTCTCTTTGGCCGTTATCCATTCTCACCTGTGAGAACATTTATTTCCCTTTGTAACGATCCCTTGAGGCACTACGGACTGTCATACTGTCATTCTGTGAGAGGAGTTTTCACCTGACATGGTCACTTTGGTCATTGCACATTCTTACACTTGAGAGTGTCTCCTGCTGCTCTGTAACAGCCTGCCCGCTGCAAGGTGTGCCCTGTGTGACTCATCTGCATTCACTCAGCAGAGATTTCAAGGGCTGGGGAGCTGCAGGGAGGTCAGAATGATAGACGGATAATACAACGTTAAAAAAAAAATACCCCCTCCAAAAAACAAACAAACAAACAAACAAACAAAAAAACAAAAACCAAACAATAGGTGGTTGGAGGAGTGACAGCTCATTGGTTAAAAGAACTGTCGCCTCTAGTGGAGGACCTACCTTCAGTTCCCAGAATTTACACTATTGTCTATGCCTCTAGTTTCAGGCTTCTCCACACTAGCCAGGCACACTTGTGCTCCACAGACACATACATGATAATATAAGTATGCTTTATTATTATTAAGCAGGCAAAGCAATATAAGCATAGGAATAAGTAATTTAAAGATGCCATCTTTTTCTTCATGGAGCATGCATTTTAAAGGTATAGACATCCATACCATGAGAGATAGGCATACAACTTTGTCATGGCTGGTCATTATGAATTGAAGGTATTTAAAGGTTATTAAGAAAATAGGATTTTTTAAAAATACTTAAAAAAATGATTTAGTTACCAAGCACCGTGACCTCAGTACCCATGTCCTCCCAACTTCAAATGGTGAAATTCTAACCCCCAAGATGATTCAGCCTATGGGCGGTGATTTGGTGACGGGGACCTCATTATTTTTATTATTATTTTGTTTGCTTTTTTTTTTTTTTTTTTTTTTTTGAGACAGGGTTTCTTTGTGGAGCCCTGGCTGTCCTGAAACTCACTCTGTAGACCAGGCTGGCTTCAAATTCACAGATCACCTGCCTCTGCCTCTGGAGTGCTGGGACTCAAGGCACACATCACCCGCTGCCCAGCAGGAGTTAGCATTATTATTGAGGAGACCTGAGGCCTCTCATATCCTTTATGACCTGTAAAGTCAGAGAGAAGCTGCCTCTGACACAGGAAGTAGGACTGCCCCAGACAGTGCATTTGCACTGGAATTCCCTGAACCTCAAGCTGCAAGATCGAATTCCTGATGTTTATGCGGAGCACAGAATTGCCTCAATGGATCAAGACATCAGGAGAGGTTGGTTTTGTTTTTTTTTTTTGTTTTTTTTTTTTTTTTTTTTTTTTTTTTTTTTTTTTTTTTTTTTTTTTATGTGCAGAGAGAACTTAGTCTATTTCCTTTCTTCCTAGTTTCCACCAGAGTCATTTCAATCTATGCTGTTGTAGGAGCTTTCACACTGATTTGGTACCACCTAACTGATCTGGACTCACCTTACCTTTTTTTTTTTTTTTAAATCATATAAATCGTATTATAGAGTAACGACTTAGCACTCTCTCTGCTGAAGACAGTCTGAGTTTATCTGATGTCAAGGCATCCCCTCTTTAAGTTCATTCCTCTTTGTCCACCAGTTTTAGTTCTTCTAAATCTCTGGTTGGAGTCCATCCACCTTTTGTAACTAAGTGGGTTTGCAGGCACGTGTTCTTAATGATTCCGGCAGCACCCACTCCATGGCAGCCAGACCTCACTTTTTCTCAAAAGCTCCTTTCTGCCATGCTCTGTCCTACCTTTATTAATTCTACCACAGAAGCCTCTCAGGCCAACAGGACAGCTACAAGCCCCTGTGCTTTCTATGCTTTGCCCAGGATGGCTTCCATGTGCTTTCTTGCTGCAGCGTCTCTGTTCAGGTGTCAGGCAAAAGGTCCCCTTTTCAGGTGTGAGTGACACTTCAATTCCATTAGGAACTCCCTCAGGGATAAGAAAGGGCAAAGTAGCAGAGAGGAGTCACTACAGCTGGCCAGGCGATTTTGCTCTTCTATCCTATTCCTGTCTGAAAATGTAATGTTAATCTCCTTAAGTATTGTAATTATTTTTTTAAAAAAGATTTATTATATATACAATGTTCTGCCTGAATGGCCAGAAGAGGGCACCAGATCTCATTACAGATGGTTATGAGCCACCAAGTGACTGCTGGGAATTGAACTCAGGACCCCTGGAAGAGCAGTCAGTGCTCTGAATTGCTGAGCCATCTCTCCAGCCCCAAGTATTATAATTATTAATGACTTAGGATTAGAAAACTGGCTTTGCAAGTTTCACCTACCTCAACATTGTGAGATAAAATTTTCATTTAAAGGTTAAGGAGGAGGGAAAAAAAAAAAAAGCTATGCCTGATATTTCTTCTAATGTCCAAACTAAAAATAACTTCCCAAGAAATAGGACTCTATATGTATCATCAATTGATTTTCATTAAAAGTAAAAAAAACAAAAAAACAAAAAAACATGATTTAATGGGGAAAGACTATTCTCAATAAAATGAAGAAAAATGAAATGTAGCTTGTTATTTACTACAAACTATAAACAAAATTTGACTCAAAATGTAGATGAATACTAGCTATAAGATTTATTAGCTACTTTTCTTCTTGTTGTCATAAAATACCCTGGCAAAAGCCAGGAGAAAGGGCTTCTTTTGCCCACAGTTTGACAGTTTAATATGGCAGGGCAGCCCTGGCTATGGGAGCTTATGGTGGCCACGAAGAAGACAGTGTTGGATGCTGCTGGATCTGAGGCTACAGGATGCTGCTACTCACGTTAGGCTGGCTCTTCTTATGTCTATTACCTTGGTCTACAATATCCCTCACATGTGTGCTAAGCGGTTCTTTTCCTAGGAGATTCCCTAGACCTTATCAAGCTGATAATCAATATTAACCATCACACGGAGATAAGCATAAAAATTTAAATTACAAAACTTAAAAATTTAAAAATGTCTGAATCTTTAAAACATGTAAAGCCATAAAAGATTAAAAACTCCCATAAATTAGACTGCTCAAAATTGACCTTCATCAATTTAAATATTTAAAGATTATGAAGCCAAGCTTTCAATTAGCACCATCTAGAACATATAATAAATCATTACAACTCACTTATGAAAATAAATATTAAAAATGGACAGAAAATATTAGTATATATTTGCAAATACAGAGACACAAATAATGAATACACATAGAAGCCCATTATTTCAATAGTCACCATAGGAATGCAGTGAGGTTTCATAGCTTTCTCTCTTTTTTTTTATTATTATTATTTTCTTTATTTACATTATAAATGCTATCCTGAAAGTTCCCTATACCACCCCTCCCCCCCATAGCTCTCTCTCTCTAAGAAGGCAACTATTCAAAAGGTTGACCACAACAAGTTCTGGAGAAAACCTGAAACACCATAGCTCTCATCTCTCCCGCTCTCACAGATGGTTGGCGGGACTCTAAGTCCGATCACTGAATCATTTTGAAAAACACTTTTTGTTTGTTTTTGCAGGTGGTTCTTTTCTGTGTCTTGCTGGAGATGAAACCTAGGGTTTTGCACAGTCCAGACAACTGTTCTGCCAGTGAGCTAATATCATCAGTTCTTCACTTCATTTCTTTTGAGACGATGTGTTACTGAGTCTCTCGGGCTGGTCTTGAACTTGTGACCCTCTTGCCTCAACTTCCTGAGAACACAGGTCTGCATCACTGTGCCATTTAGTTTTACTTATTTTTGTAAGCTTAAGATGAGTTTGCTATCTGACTCAGTAATTGAGCTCAGAAATTTATCCAAAGGAAAGAAACACTCCTTTATAGAAACTTTATGTACATGATCATAACAGCTCTATTTATAGTAGATAAGACTGGGAGCAACTATCTATCGATAAATAGAATGATAACTAAATATGTACCTACATATTCAATGGAATAGTAGTTATAAATGAGAAGAATGTAATACGGATTTGTACAATTACTGGCATACTCATGTAACTATGTTAGAGCTATTGATATAGCTCAGCGTACACTGCTGAGTTAAAAATCCTGCACTGGAAGAAGCATATTTTATTTTTAATAAAATACAGATCTAATCTATAGTGACAAGACTTTTTCTTAGATGATATGGATGAGGTTAACAGGGAAAGATTGCAAATAATACTTCTAGACGTTCCATGGCACTATGCGTAAGTATGCTCACATTCATTCTGATATACACTTAAATAAGTGAATTTTATGTGTGTAAGTTATTTACATTGACCTAAGATGAAAGGAAGGATAATGAGACATGGTGGGATGAACATATGTGCTTATCAGTGTATGTGCAGTCATACATGCGCATGAGCAATAAAGACGCATAAATGTATCTTCCTTCTGTGTGTTTCAAGTATAATCCCTTAAGTATAGTTCCTTGATATTCACAGAGGTAATCACTGGAATTAGCACTATCATCGCGAGTCACATATAATAACAATGTTGACGTCACGAGGGTCTATTGAGGTCTACATTGAGAAGCATACATAAAGGGCATAGAACAGTGCCTCAGAGTTGGTAAACATACACAAGTCGGAATTGTTATCAGCATGCAGTGTCACCCATTATACATTAGTATCTTTTAATGAGAAGTAAAAGTGAGACTTGCATTTTAGGGTCACTGAGTGCATAAGTCCAATGCGGTTGATCAAGACCGTGCTTATGAATTCAGGAGCATGATCCGTTCTCACTGGGCCAGTCACTGTGGCCCTTGTCAATGGCTGAGAGCCCAGGAACTGATAAGGCTTCTTTAGTTGAGATGTGTGTTAAGAACTTTTCTGTGGAACCCTCCAAAGTTCAATTTTGGGGACACACTTAGTCGACTCCCCAATTCGACATCCAGTATTCAGAAATGCTACCCAGATCCATCTCTAAGCCGGTACCTGGATCTTATATATCCCTTGCCTAATCTCTTGGCTCATTTGGAAGTAACCCAAAAGGGAAATGACTTAAGCCAAATCCTAGTTATTCTTTCCTTTCCATCGTTATGGAAGAGCCTAGCTCAAGAACTCATGAATTACAGTCTTTCTCCCTTCCTAGTATCAGTACCCATCACTTGGCAACATTTGGCCTCCTCTTTCTGTGAAGAACCTTCTCTCAGAACACGAGAACATAATTCAATTGATGCTACTCTGCAGTTGTCTTTGCTTAACATGTTGTACAGTAATTCAATTACCAGTGTCAGGCAGGTAGAAGATTTCCTCCATCCATTCACTCACTTCGAAGGAAAAGATGAAACTGAATTTCCAAGTGCATCTAAAAAGGAGTGTGGCTATACAACAATTTCCAGATAAGGCTCTCATTCATTACCCAGACAAAGAAGGCACCATCTCACAGTTCAGGAGAAGGAAAAACGTCCCAATTCAGAAGCAGGGTGATTCACTTCTAAAAGAAAGACAACACAATAGGAACACAAACCACAGATCACACCCCCCACTACTTCTGTGAGTTTAAAAGCTTGCATTGCTCACGATGGGAGTCATGACAAAGAAGACATAAACCATAGCTGTTCTTAGAAAGCCTCGTTCCATAGTCAACTATTATCCCATATAATATGGTAATAATGTAGACTTTCAGATGGGTAGTATATTTCTTTTTATTAATTTCTAAGATGGCATCTAGAGCAATGGGTTTCATTATTGCACTTTCATACCACGTAAGTGTTTAAAAGGTATAGACTATACCCCTTTAGAACTGATTACAAAGACCCTACCTGGTACTAACAGAATATCCCATATCTTGAACTCTTCAACGACAGATCAAACCTGTTCCGTTTCACAGAACTCCCGGGATCACTGTAAGCATGCTCTCTTCTGTTAGAAGTGTTTTCTCTCTAACTTCCCCCTGGCTTAGTTTTCCATTATATATGACCGTAATTAACTTAGGGGGAAAAATACATAAAAGTTTGATGAGAAAAATGTGTTTTCTACAGCCACCATGAAGGGAGTCCACTTAGGTGTGAGTTGTTAATGGAGCCTCGGTTTAAGGATGAAGGAGCCCATCTCTCGGGTCAGCAAGGCAGAGTGGGTGCCTGTTACTGCTCCAGGGAAATGGAAACCAATGCTTGAGGCTGCCACCATGCTTCAGTGTAGACTCCAGATATGGACGTTGCCATCTGTCCTTTATTTTGACTGCAGAATGGACCACAAGTCTTAATGCCAGCTGACAACTACATGGTACTAAACCACTAAGTGTCAGCCTCTGTCAGCGTGTCACACAATACCAAACCAGTAGGTTGCATAATTCAGGGCAGTATACCCATGCTCGGGCTGCTGTTCCTGGCAGTTCTGATTATGAAATGGAAGATACCGGCTCCTTTCTTATGGCTAGCTTGATTTCGAGAAAGAGCCAAGGATAAAACCAAAAATAACAACAACAAAAAGAAGGGATCACACAGTCTATATAAGTTTTTATTATATTAAATTAAGGTGGATGTGAAAGAAACATGTATGTGTTTTAAAGACAGCATTTAAAATTCCAAGATGCTGAAGGCGTAAGCAATGCTGTTTCTCGGTGCCCAGGCTTAAACCCAGCATGTCATGCATGTTAGCGACTAACTGCTTTATCCAGGTTATATTAAAGCTATTCCAAAGTGAGAGGGGAATAAAGAAGTCTGGGAAGGTGGTGCTAAAAGCTAACACGTGGCTGTATCTTTTTATATAATTTCTTATTATCTTACAGAGATGCTATAGTACCTGGGTTTATTGACTATTGATGACTTAGCACCAATACAGCGTATCTCCCATAAACAGAACATTTTATTTCATGTGTTGGAAAGATGTACGGTGTTTGGGCTATGGTTCAGGGTATTATGTTAGTCCCAACATCAGAGACCCTGATACTGTGCCTGAGGGAGCTTATCTTCCTCTAGGGTAGACAGTTGCAGACAGAGGCCTTAATACATGTCTATTTGCCATACTGTTATACGTCATGGAGTGAGATGTGGCAGAGAAATACAAGGGAAAAACAAGAAGTGGGGTGGGGGTGTTATGCCAATGACGATGGTTAGGAGAGGGATCTCTGGGGAGATAGACCTGTGAACAGGCACAAAGAAAGTGAGATCTGAGGAGTGGCCAGTGGGTGGAAATACCTGAAGGCAGAGGTCACTTAGTGGGAGTAGACATAGAGTGTCCCCTTCAAGGCTCATGTAATATTGGTCTGCTTGCCATGTGATTGGATGTGTGCTCAGTCATCGGCTTAATCAATGACTAATCCACAGATGTATTGATAACTTGGTGGCAGGGGAGGGAGGTTGTTGAAATCCATTGGTAGGTCCTATTTGGGAAAAGTAGTTCATAGGTGGTGTGATGCTAAAAGGTACACAACTCATCCTTGGTCCTTTCCACTTGGTCAGTCTGCTTCCCAACTACGATGAGGTGAACAACCTCTTTCATTGCATGGTCTCAGTGACACATGCTGCCCCTTCTTGCGTCTAGGAACAGTGGCTTCAATAGATCTTGGGCTGAAGACTCCAGAACTATGAGCCAAAGAAACGTATCTCCCCTTTATAACTGCTTACTCTGGTGTTCTTGCTACAGTAACAAAAGGCTGATGAATGCAACCAGCATGTCAATGGGACATCCCAGAAGCAGAGAGGCTTGGCAGGCTGGGAAGAGTACACAGGAGGGGATGAGGTCACAAAACATGGGTGAAGATGGCTGCATCTTGACAGCAGTGTCCAACTTTCCCTCGGGGGAATAGTAGAGAATCCAGGCATTGAGGGTCATACTTTAAGTGGCACCATTGTCTCCATGTAGAGGGATAGGGTCCAAATCAGGATGATCACAGCCACCAGGGTGACACATATGTTGAGTTGGATATGAACAGAGATGAAGTGAAGTTTTCTTCCATTCTTTACATTCATTTAAAGGAAATACATCAGGACATTTTTGGTGGATGGGCAATGGGCTAGGTGAGGAAGAGGAAAGAGAAGGCTGACTTAAATGTCTTGGTTTTAGTCAAAGGCCATAGATCAAGGTTAGCGGGGCTTTCTGTTTTTCTCTTCTCTTCTACCTCAAAGGCAAGCATTAATCAAGGGTCTATTTAACGAAGCCATTCTTCGCAGCTCCGTTAAAAAGATGATGGGTTGACTATATCCACTGCCTAGAAGGAAACCCAGTTTCTACTTAGTTCATTTGAGAAATTGTTCTTGAATAGATATCCTTATATCCCTTCTGTGTGTGATGCTGACAAGTTCAATTTCTGTGTGGGCTAATGGCCACATAGATGTCTTTACACAACTTCAGGTTGCTTGGAGGCAGGAATGAGTTCTATTTTTTTCCCCCTATGTTTTGCATTGCTGGATAGTTTTTTTTCTTTTCTTTTCTTTTTCTTTTTTTTGAACTTGTTGTTTGAGGTCTAGCCTCCCCTTGTACTTCGGGGGGTCAATCTAATTAGCATTAATGAGAGTTCTGTGTGCATATTGACAGGATAATAGACCTTTTAGGGTGGTTCCTCTTCTCTTACACCGCCACTCCCCCACTGCACTCTGACTGATTATTGCATCAGGCAGTGATACAAGCTCATGCTGGAGAACATACACTCTGTGGGAATTAAAGAGAAAAATGTTTATCGATACTTTCCCCTTATCTTAGCGAGAGGAGACGGACCACGGGACATCATAGCCCACAGAAGATTTGGTTTTCTTGAGGGGAACATTTTTACAAAAGTAAATTTCCCAAGACCATTCAGGGTTATGGTTTGCTTGTTTGTTTGTTTGTTTGTTTGTTTTTAAGTTGGCAGTGCTTGTTACATATAGCTCTAGTTTTTACGGTAAGCAAATTGATAGAGAATTGAGAAGATTGTCACTAAGAGCTGGTTGACTTCTTGGGTTTTTTACTTCAAATGATCAAAAAAGGTAAGATGTGTTCTAGGTCTATGAAGAAACTACTAAAATCGAATAAGCATGAATTTGGACTTCCTGCATTAATTTGCCAGCATGGCTAAACATTTCCTTGTTCTTAAGGTTACAAGGAATTGGTTTTTTTTCTATTGATGTAACCTATAATATGCCCTATAGGTGTTAATAGGAGCATTCTAGTCTTGTGAATACTATTTGTCAAGTGAAGAATGTTGTATTCTTCTAAAAAGCAGAGTCTATCTCATAGCATTCATAGAAGTTGGAATAAATGCTCGTATAGTTAAAAGTAGGTGGTTGTTAACAGTTCTACTTTTCCAACTTTAGCTCCCAAATACAGCTGTGCCTTCCTATGCTAGATGCTTGGAGAGCGAGCGCTCACTTTTCTTTAATAAGGCTGGCTCAGAAAAGGAGTTGAAGGTGTGAATTTATTTTTTTATTTCCCTTCTAAAACTTGAGAGGTTGAGAGTCTTGCGGGGGTGGGGTGGGGTGGGGTGGCGGGGGGGGGTACGTGATCTAGTAGAAATACTAAAAGCTGGCAGGTTTGTTCAGTTCTAAACTTTCCCTATTTTGGGTGGCATGGGTTTAATCCATCAGTTAAGAGAGCTTGACCCATTTAGCCATGCAACAGCTAAACCCTTAATCCCAACAGATTCATTTTACAGTTCAGATTTGGGCATCGATACTGCACTGATTCAGAGTCACAGGTCAACACAGTAGAGCAAAGAGGGTTTATTTCTCCCTTCTCCAGAGAACCACAGGAGCAAAAGGATTTCTCTAGCAAAGGGGTGTAAATAACTCTAAGATCTTACTATTTACTATTCTATTTACTGATAGAATTTGCTGTCTTTATCAATAACAATTCCTAAACAGACAATGAGATGTTCAACATGCTAAGAAGGAAATGTTAATACCATTAAGCGTTCTCAGTTTTATTATTTAATTATTCATTTTATTTTATGTATTTATTTTTGAGACATGGTATCACAGTGTAGCGTAGGCTGGCCTCAAACTGGTGATCCTCCTATGTGGTGGCATTGCAGGTGTGAGATGCCATACTTGGCCTCAAAGCATTGCCATTCTTGATTTTTTTTTAAAAAAAGCAATCTTTAAAAGTATGAACAAGTTAACAAAAATTAATGAGGATAAAGCAAACAAATTGTATGAATACCTATATCTTGAACCTAAAACATTTATGGATCTAGTCAAAAATTGATATTGTAGATGAAAATCTTGTCTATTACACAGGAAGCTGTCCTTCTAATGGAATGAAGCTTTTCAACAGAGTACACACACTTAAATTCTGAGTTTATCAATAGCAGAGTAGACTGCTAAAAGTGGAGGGCCGCACTCATCAGTGTGTAAACATCAGCTTATTATTCTAATCACACGTAGGGTCTCATGGGATTCCTGCAAGAAAGGAACATCCACAGCCTCCCTGCCTCAGGCACGGGAGGTGCCTAGTAGACATCTCTAATAAAAATAAAGAATCACCCTGTAGAGTAAAAACGGTTAGCATTCCATCTGTTTTGTTGAATAGGAAATGGGGACCCAGAGCGCATTAATGAATTTTCATAAGTCTGAAGGCATAAGGTGATTCTCACCCAGTGTTTCTGATGCTGTAGAGAACACAGAATAAAATAATTACACTGGGGTGAAATAGCCTTCTCCCCAAAGTTTGACATATGGAATACAGAACGGTTTTTATGGGATTTTCTTCTGATTTGATAAGACTTTTAGATATTCCGTTTTCTCAGTGACTACTCAGAACACAACCAGCAGATGCCACATTTTCTTCATAAAATATTATTCATTTGCAATAGAATTCCATTCATTTCCCTTTCTCCCCTTTATGTGTGCATGTCACAAGTCACCATCTTCTGACTGTGTAAAAGTTACTCTAGTTAGGGCCTGGGGTGATATAAAGATAAACTGGACATAATCTTTGGTTATGCTCTCAACTCAGAGCCAGAGTTAGGAATATATTAATAGTAACTGTACTCCAAAATCATGTATGTTTAATCTAATGAGAGGCTGTAGGACACATTGCCTGCATAGTTTAGGGGGACACTCAGGGAAGGTAGTGTAATACTTAAGCTGAGTCATCAAAGATGTTGTGATTTTTGAATCAGGGTCTCTGCATGTAGCCCAGGATGACTTTGATCTCCTGATTCTTCCATTTCAGCCCACTTGAGCCTTGCTAGTCCTTGGACTCCCGTCATGCCAGCCGAATGAATTTGATAAGTAGAAATACAGGTAGGATACTTCTGTCGTAAGGCCCAATGTAAGTAGAAACGTAGCCTCCGTTTGGGCTGAGAGCATACTCTTTCACAGATAACACATGCAGAGTTTGTGAGTGTGTAAGTGATAAAAGTTTTTTTGGAGAAAATTTCAGAAGAATCTGTGTGTGTGTGTGTGTGTGT
>NC_034608.1:65176429-65195094 GCF_900095145.1 Mus pahari
GACCAGTGGACCTGGCCAAGAGTCACAGTCATGGAGGAATTAATTATTGTTTAGTCTGTGGAGGGGCAGAGTTAGGCAGAGCATGGCACGAAGGGTAAATTCTTTTGCTTCTGCAACATTCTCAACATGTGCGTTTTCCTGGCCTCAGACATCAAAACCCCAGATGACCAGGCATGTGGATCCTAAGATACACACCAACTTACAGTGCTTCTCAGGTCTTTGACCTTCGACTAAGAATCATCACCAAACATTTCCAGGTCTATGGATTCAGACTAAATTTTTACACCAGCTCCCTTTAGCTGGTGGATGGCATATGAGCACCGTTCTCTGCCTATTTAACAAGTAAGCTAATCACCCACACGGTGCCCATCATATATACGTCGAGAGTGCCCCCAACTAATGCACTCCTTCTACCTAGACACAAACATAGCTTGGCCCATGAAGAGAATTTATGGAGGTAGTACAGCACTGGCTGTTCAGTGAGCTGAAGAGTGCCAGAGAGGACAGCACTGTGAAGTTTGTGGAGCATTTTATAGAGGTTTAGATACAGAGAAGAGCTGTGCTCTGAATTATGATAATTCGTGTTATCTTTTCCCCAATGAAGGCTATGGGGCCTGGAGAAACCTACAACACTGCAGAGCTGAATAACCAGGAAGATAGAGTTTGTCCTGTCAGTCCACAAGGAAGCAAAGCTGCAGCTGCATATCAATGATAAAGTCTTTACATAGTTGTTCAACTATTTCTACAGTTTATGAAGCAGCGTAGTTTTAAATTGCGTGTGTATATGTGTGAGCATGTGCGTGTGCATGTGTGCAGATGGAGGACAGGGGTCAATGCCACGTATCTTCATTGACCATTTCCTTTATTTTTTTTTTGAGATAAGGACTCTCAATTAATATCTAGTTTTAGCTATGTTGGCTTTTAACGTGCCTCCAGGATCTGTCTTTATACCTCCCACCACCCGCCACTGGTGCTCAGGTCATAGGTGCATGCTGTCAAGTTTAGTTCTCATGTGGGTGCTAGGATCTGAACTCAAGTTTCACATATACATAATAATAAATATATACATAGGGAACTTAGATCTATACATATATAACTTTTAATAATATACAAAGTTTATTGTGACTTTTTCATATGTATATAAATACAGCATCCTCTCTGCTGAGTCTCTTTTTAACCAACATTAGAAGGATAATCCTCAGTATCAGAGGTAATTTTTGGAAAAAAGTTTGTGAGACTGTCAGTGCCTCGGGCTGGCCAACTTGAATGGCTAGAAACCATTAGTAGTGGCAATCCTAACATCAGACAAACAGAATGTCCTCCTATACATTGCTGATGATTTTGACACGGCCTTTTATCTCTTCTATGCTCAAATACACTGGCTTTTCACAAGTTGCCCAGGCTTCCCCTATGCTCCTGTTCTTCAGCGCTCAGCCACCGAAGCTCATAACTCAAAGCTTCGCTTTGCTCTGCAAACTGCGTTCCTCCACATCAGACCTGACTTGCCCAGGAAATAGTTTATTCCCTCAAATATTTCAGTGATAACTCTTACAGATTGGATCTATGTGACTCTGAGATTATTTTAGTAATTCCTAGAATATAAGCTCCGGTGTCAACATTATTAACCTATTTTCAAGAGCACGAACTTAATGATTCTTTAATTATGATTAAAATTTGAAGTGCCTGCCACTAATTAAAATGTAAGCACGTACAATCCTAAATGTGTAATACCTTTACAACATGCGTTTCACTTGGCACCAGAATGAGGATGTAAAATTCCCTTTCAGATTTAACAGTATTTTTTTTCTTTCTTTCCACCTATTTTAAGAAAAACAACAATCTGAAAGATCTTTAAGATACTTCCTTGTATCTTTGAATAATTTATGGCCAAATATTTTTCCAACTCTTTTATCCCTTGTGGTAGTATTTTGCCTCTGAGTTCCTTATCTAATTGCTATAAATGACAATGTGAATTATGTGAAAAGAATGACAAGAAAGAAGAATTCATTACATGCAGTGTAGTATATATCTACACAGCTATAGCGCTGGTTGGAATACTAAGAGTCTTGAGTGTTAGTTGGTACATGGCCACGACACTTGTCCTTCCGTAGGACTTCTGATATTATTCTGGTCTTCAGGAAATGGCCTGAAAAGCCTTCTGCATCACACAAACTGTTAAATATCACTGCTTACTCTATGACTCCTACTAAGTATTTTCTATCTCGAATCAATGCTTTTGTTTTTGTTTTTAAATAAAAACTTACACATAAACAAACTAAAATGAGCAAGAACAACAACTCTATAACAGCAGAGCTCAAGGGGGAAAAAAAAGGATATTTTTAGGAGAAAGGAATGTAAAAGGTCCTTTGGGGAGAACTGAACATAGGGTGACACTAGGAGATAGAGGCATGGCTAGCCATCCACTGGACAATGAAGATTTGTCCTGTACTCACTCATGAAGTGGGAGGCAGTGCTGAAGGGGTAGATTTTCACGACAGTCTTGGATTCTTTTATTTTTATCATCACTGAGGACAGGGGTAGAAATGTCTATTGTTTTTCTGGCAGGTAAGTCTTTGGGTTTCCCTTTGCAGTCCAGTGGCTTGAATCCAGGCCCTTGCTCACTCTAGGCCAGCCCTCTGCTAAGCAACAAGCTTACAACCCAGTCCTGGAGAAGTCTATTGGAAATAAAAGAAATACACAGCGAGACTCTCTCTTCCCTATGCAGGTGGAGGGGTCAGATTGCCAAAGTCTGCACTGGGAGTGAAATTCCAATTCTAATTTCATGGGACACAGAGTCAACATTCCATCTCAGACTGACACAGCCACAGGAGGCTTCAGAGACACAGAGGCAAGCCAAATGCGTAGCATCCTTCCCACAGCCCAGGCATGAAGGACAGACAGAGGCCTTGAACGCTCATCACCATGACAGTAAAACCCTGCAAGGATAAAGAGATCTCCAAGGAGCCAGAGTGACCAGATGTAAGGAAAGCCAGACTCTGGCCTGAGATCATTAAGACTGGGGGTGGGGTGGGGAGGCTGAATGGAAAAAAAGGGGGGTTTTGTTTGTTTGTTTGTTTGTTTTTTAGGTTAAAAGAACTACAATGATTAAACAAAGGATAGAAGAAAGACACCAATCTAGGGAAATACTGGGTGGATCTATACAACACCAAATAAAGCCTTATCAGTGAAAATTACAGTCATTGAAATAAAGGCAAGTGAATTTAATAGAAGATTAGGAAACAGGTAGAGAACTATAATTTCAAAGTTGTATTTAAGGAAGACAACCAGAATGCAATAGAGAGGAAAAAAATGATTAGAGCTTAATAGATACGAAAAGGGAGACCAACAAAAGGCGGAGAGAGAAGAGGGACGGTGCAGTAGGTGTGCAGTGAGGTTTATAAGCAGTCCAGACCCGGAGAAACCCTACCTTCAGATGAGAGAAGTTAACAAGGGCATGGGTTTCAAACCTGGACACTGCCAGGAGGAAGTCTGGAAACCGTGGCGACAGTGATTTGTCATGTCTGAACTTTTGACTCACTCTTCTCCCCATTCCCATGCATCCCCATTCTTACAAGATCCCGCCGCCTTCTCCTCTTCCTCCTCCCTCCCTTTGTCCTTCCCCCTCCTCTTCTGCTTCCTCCTCCTCTTCCTCTTCCTCTTTCTGCTTCTCCTTATCCTCTTTTTTTTTTTTTCCCCTCTTCCACCTCCTCCCTTTCCTCCTTGGTTAGAATTTGGGTGATGGTAACTCCACCTTCGTTTATTCTGGAGACCAATCACGGACCAGTCCTTAGACCCACCTACTATTTCCCTAGATTGTGCTTCTGTCCTTGTTTGATCTTTAAGTTCTTTTAACTAAAACCATTTCCCATTGTTTCACTCACCCCTGCATCCCGTGCCTTAATTAGCTCAGTGTGCCTTTCCTGACATCTGGTGACTCTGGTTGCTTGGGGATGTCTTCAGTCTCGCAGGGGTTTACTGTCATGGCGATGAGCTTCCTTGCCCATGTCTGTCCTTCAGGCTTGAGTGTTTGGTTTTCCCTTTTTTACATCCCTGAGCCAATCCAGCCGGGAAGTCAGATGTGACCCACCCATGAATCTCACCAGGCTGCACTTCCGGTTATGATACAGCAGGGGCAAGGTGTACATTGATACACTTCATGCAAGTTAAAAGGTGGCTACACCATGACCTAGGTGGCAAAGGCAAGTCTTGGACCTATTGTCTGGACCACTTGTATCTTCTTGTTCTCTTTTATTTTTCCTCTGTACTCATGATCCATCACGGCCATTTACTATCTGAGTTCCCCCCATATGTCCTAGACTGGATAGAGATTTCCCTTCAGTAGGGAGATTTTCAGCTCATTTTAAGCAGCCAGTAGATAAGCAATGGAGCCAATGATTTGAAGAAGTTAAGCATTATGCTCTGTGACATGGGTTAGAGAAGTCTCTTCAGTGTTGAGCATACTGTACCGAGGTAGCATATTTATATAATTTAATACAAAAAAGTAATGTTGCTATCATAAGAAAAAATTAACTGGGATTATTTGTTTTATATTCCTAAAGGAACAAATCAATTTCTAATGTTGAGATCATAAGAAAAAAAAAAACTGGGATTATTTGTTTTATATTCCTAAAGGAACAAATCAATTTCACATTCTACTAAAAAAAAGACAGTTTGTATATTCAGGCCATTATTTTTAAATTGGGTGTATTTTAAAATCATCATCATCATCATCATCATCATCATCATCATCATCATTCTAATGGTGGATTCCCTACAGAATCGCTTAACAGCATCTCTAAGATGCTCAGGTAGAACAGGGAATACCAGCACAAGACAGCTACTCTGTTGAATTCCCATAGCTTTGTGTCTTAGGGCAAACACTCGTCTTTATATTTTGAAAGTATTATAGAGGCCAAGGTATAAGGAGTAGATACTGAGACAGTGACTTAAGCCACTGACATGAAGAACACCAGTTTCAATTTAACTGATACAGTTAAACTAGGACCCCAAAAGGGCTACTCTGGGCGAGTTGATTGGCAGCTGTTAGCTTTGGAGGCCTTGAAACTAATCATGTTTGCTGCCCACCTTGTGGATTCTATGTTTCCTCTCTCCTCCTGCATATGTAGAGAGTGAAAACAGACATTCTTGTTAGCTCAGTTGACATGTCTAGGGTTCTAAAAGGCTAAGGTCAAATATATATATATATATATATATATATATATATATATATATATATATATATATTGCATATGTGTATCTATGTATCTGTCTATCTATATCTGTATTTATTATCTATTTATCTATCTATCCAGAGATTAATAAATAGACCATGGGGGAAGTACAGAGTCAATTTTGCTGTTGTAGTATGTGTTTCGCCTTTTGTCATTTTGACATCCTTCCTTGGCTGCAGGGACCCCTGACTATACTGTGGTGCTGAATGACTAACCCCTGGCCATTGCTCTTTCTTAGGGCTCTTTATTCACACGTTGTTGGTCTGTTCTGCAACTTCAAGAGTTCAGCAAGATTCCCTAGGCAACCTTTTGCGTGAACGGACAGGCTGCAGTGAACTCCAGAGCGCCCTCAAGTGGCTCTTACCAAAAATAAGCTCCGTGGAGGCCTCTCTTTTAAGCCCTCTCTAGACATGTTCTTTACCTGGATTAAGACCGCAGCTATATTTTAATGCAAGGAATATACTCAGGACGATAGACCCAAGAGGATTCTTTTGTGTGCAGGGAAAGATTATTGTTCAGTGTTTTAACTGTGAAGACGTGTCCAAGATTATCTTTTATTATTATCATCATTATTATCTTCATATGTGCCATATACCCTCATTTTCTCACAGCACGTATTAACCCATAGAAAAGAACGTTATTTGCATGGCATATTTTAAAAATATAGGCTGTAGCAAACAAAATTCCTTTCTGTAGTGGAGGCATATAATGTCCACCCCCCACCCCCCAAAATTAGGACAGTGTACCACTTCTGTTTTAAACTGCAGTGCTACTATGTTCAGCCTTTCCAAAAGCCCTTTCATAAAATTGATAGATTATTTTTCCTAGTAAAGAGCCTTTTATTCTGTGTGCCAGACCTGGTTCTCCCGAGTTGAAATATTGTTTTAGCATTCCCCCTCCCCAACCATGTTGGCATTTCACTGCTGAATAAAATTACAAATTGTATACCTGATTCTCCAGGGCACAGAAAAGTCTCAAAGGGCTTGCAATGGGCACAGGAAGAGATATGTTTGTTTGTTATTCTTAAATCGACCTGGTGAGAACCCATGGACCCATGCAAATTTCTATTAGGATGGCTGTTGCATAGAGAAACGAGCATTTTGTGTGGGAGACATGAGTTATAGGCTTGTGTGTTGGTGTTGGCTACAAAACAGTTCCGTGCTTTAGTGGTACATAGAGAACGGAGTGTAAGCATGTAACAATAGCTGTCATTCACTGATTTTTGTCATGAGTTTAATGTACCTAGTTTTAATCATCTTGGCTATTTTGCAAAGTAGGAAT
Source organism: Mus pahari (assembly GCF_900095145.1). Taxonomy (NCBI): domain Eukaryota; kingdom Metazoa; phylum Chordata; class Mammalia; order Rodentia; family Muridae; genus Mus; species Mus pahari. Next base: position 65,182,942 of record NC_034608.1, read on the forward strand.
GTCCTCATTTTAAACTGGAGAAGTGGAAGGATCCGTAGAGGTCCTTTTGCCCAAGTAATAAGCGATGTGAGTAGAATTTGAACACAGGCCTTTCTGCCTTGCCCCCCACTCCTCAAACCTTTAACCCTCCTGTTCTGGCCTCCCAAGTGGGATCACATCCATCTATTATCACTGCACTTGGCCCCGGATCCAGATGAAATATCATGCATTAGTTGCCGTTCTCCATGCTGTGTCGAGATACTTGACAAAACCAAATTAAAGAAGCAAAAATTTATTTTGGCTCACAGCTCAAAGGCACGGTTCATCATGACAGGGTCACAAGGCAGTTGTTTCCACTGTGCCCCCAGTTGGGAGACGAGAGGTGAATCCTGGGCCCAGCTTGCTTTATCTTTTGGTTCAGTTTTGAACCCCGATTCGTGGAATGACGCCCCCTTTCAGTTACAGTGGGTATTACGACCTCAATTACTCTAGAAACTCCCTCACAGACACACCCAGTGGTTTATTTCTTACATGATTCTACATGCCGTCAAGGTGACAAATAATATTAACGACCACAAACAATGCACTCCCAAGTTACTTTAATTATCTCCATTCTATATTTCCCACCGATATAATGAAGGCATCAGGTGACGCAATGGCATGCTGTAATACATGACGTGGGTCATCCTAATGCCCTGTTCACATACAGTTCGTGGTTCATCAGTGACTTAGAAGAAAACAAACTCTTGAACCATGAGGTCCCGTGGAGTCAGGAGTTCCAGTGGCCGAGTTCATCCGACTACCTGCTCTACTCAGCGTTGTGGTGGTGGCCGGGCCTATCTCTCCTCTGGGCACCTTTGCCTGGTCCTGCCCTTCGCCGGGGTGTTCTTCCCTTTTCTCCCTGAGACTTTCTTCTTGCCTTGCAAGAAGAAGGTTAGATGGTCTCGGTTTCCAAAGGATTGCTTGCATAGCCTTGGGAGATGCCTCCTTCTCACCCTCTTTCCAATGGCAGTGCTTATTGCAAATTTTCTTATTATTATTATGATTATATTACTGTAATTAAATACATTCTATTGTTTAAAGGTATACAAATAAATGATGAAAGTAATTTATGATAATAATCAACGATAATAATAGTAATGTGTGTGTGTGTGTGTGTGTGTGTGTGTGAGAGAGAGAGAGAGAGAGAGAGAGAGAGAGAGAGAGAGAGAGAGAGAGAGAGATCCACAAAGTCACTGAGGCTGCATGTGTTTGGAGGTCAGAGGTTGATGACATCAGGAGTGTTCCTTTTTGCGCTTCATCTTATGTTTGAGACAAGGTCTCACTGAGCCTAAAGCTTGGTTTGCTTGAGCCACTCTGGCTGGCCAGGGAGTCACAACCTCTGTCTCTCTTTGCTTTCTAGTACTGGGGTTAGAGGCAAGTGTGGTTGGGTATTGTCTTATTCATTCATTCATTCATTCATTTATTCATTCATTCATTCATTCATTTATATATTTACTTATTTGTGAATTGTCTTTTATGTGAAGGCTAGACGTTTGAATTCAGATCCTCATGGTCATACTTTTACTCTCTGAAGAATCTCTCTAGCCTCTGTGATAATAAAATGATAATAATAACGACGATGATGATGATGGTGGTGGTGGTGGTGGTGGTGGTAAGGGTGTGGTTAGAGAAAAGTCTTATGTGTTTTCAAACTTCCTATATAGCTAAAGATGACCTTGAACCTCTGATCTTTCTGCACTCACTTTCTGAGTGTTGAGAAAGTGGGCACGCACAGCGATACTTTATTTACATCATGCCGAGGGCTTTCTGTGTGTTTGGGAGCATTGGATTATATGAGCTAGACGCCCTTTGTCTTTGGACCCAGAGTCCAGCATGCACACTGCTCCCCATTTTCTTGGCCACTGTTATGATTTCTTGGGCGTTGGCTCAGAGATCACATCATTGTTGAGGTCTTTTCTGGCTCAGAGGGTAAGCTAGGTCCACAGATAATTTGTCTTCACAATTTTGACCATCCCTGAGCGAGCATGCACCACAGCTTAGCCGGTACTGTGCGTGTTTCCCTTTGCTGCCATTCCCAAGGATTGTGATTAGTGATGACACAGTCCTAGTCCTGTGGCACCAACACTGTCCGCAAACGTATGAGATCAGGACACGAGTGATGGCCTATGCTTGAAGTCTTAGGGCTTAGAAGGATGAGACAGGGGGATCACTCAGAGATGGAGCTCAGTCAGGACTACAGACTGAGTTCCATGTCAGCCTGGGCTAATGGACAAAACTTTATTTCAAAAGAAAAAGAAAAGAGCCAGGAAACAAAATCAGAAAATAATTAATAGAAAGACTTGTTATTGAGTGCGGCTATGGAGACCGAAAAACAGGCCAGGCAGTTGTGATCAATCCATTGTGGTTAATACAATGAATGAATGAATGAATGAATGAATGAATGAATGAATTAGACTTTACCAGTTAAAGACCACCCTCACACTTCATTCTTAGCTATGCAAGATAGAGTATAGCACTGATTAACATTTATTTATTCTTATACTAAATATCTACTTATAGATATTTATTGAGCATGCACTATGTGACCCAGTTACAAGTTGAGGTATGAACAAGGAAACATCCAACGAAAGGAGTGTTTATGAACAGTTATACTGAACCACAAAGGATAAAGGACCCACAAACAGAATAAATCAAATGCATTCGCAAGGGGGAGGAAGTTAGACCCGGGACAGGCTGTAAAGGGAATGTTTATCTCAGATGAAAAGACAGAAAATTTTCACAAAGCCTGACATAGTTAAGTACTTTCCAAAAATATTGAAAGGACCCAGTGCTGCTCATGGAAGCTCTGAAATGAAGAGTGGGGGTCTGGCTGGATGCTGCACAAAGACATGGAATAGTAGGTGGCGACTCTAGGTTCTGAAATGTCCTGTGACAGGGATGTGAGAATGCGGGGCTCCACTCAGCAAAGAGAGGCAGGCTTTGGGCAGGTTTGGGGGGCGGAGGGAAGAAGGAGGTTGTTTCTGGAGACACACCCAGCAGTTGATCTTTATAGCTAGGCAGAGAATAGGGTACCCTTGATTTAGGAAACCTAAGATTCAGGGATGCTGAGCAAAGAGAACACCTGAGCCAGAAGCCAACGAAATGGGTGGCTAAGCAAGGAGGCATCCTGACAAGGATGAACTGCCAGGATGGTGTGATGGAGAGAAAGCTCAGAGCTGGAGGTGGAGATAGGATTAGCATATAACCATCCTCAGTGTTGCTGGGCGAGCATCGCTGTGTATGGTTTCCCGTGTCACTTCACTGAGCAGGCACCGTGATTATCTTCCTATTTACTGATGAAACTAAGAGTGTGAAATAAAACAACATTCCCTCTTTGCTCGTCTATCATACAGAGAAATCGGTATTTCTACCATGATTTTGTTGTTTATAAAATGACAGTCTTAGGGCATGCTACTGTGTTTTACACATAGCTATGTTAGTGATTCCAGAGGTGGTGGCTCCTGGGATGAATGAACTGCCTTTGATTTGTCCTTCATTTTGCATATCTTGAAATTCCCAGAAAAAAACAACCAGCAGACAAACCTTGTCCATGAAGTAACTGTGACTCTTTTACATCCTGGTGTGGACATGGGGTTCATGTGCGATTCCAGAATTTTCCCCAACAATAAGGTAGCCCAGTTAAAGGCTGCTTTTTTTTTTCAGGAAGAAATATGAACCCAAAAGGTCTTTTCTGGTTAATCAAAACAGAATTTAAGCAAATTGAATTGATTTAATCTGGAGTTACACAAATGTAAAACACATGTTTTCAACAAGTATTTTTTAAAAAAATCAACCCCGTAATATTATTCCTGATGTTTATTTTTCTTTAGCTCTACAAAGATGGAATTAAAATGTAAATCATAATCCCTCATTTTCTGATGACTTAACATGAAGATTAATAACATTAAAAAATGAAAATGTCCCTAGTCTGATATGATTTGGATCATACCAGATTTTTGGATTCACCTTTATAGTGAAGAGGAATATAAAAAATAAAATGGAAACATAATGATCTTATGTGACTTCTTCCTGATAAATTATTTTAAAATTTAAAGTTATAATAAAAATTACTTTTTTATAAACTTTGGCCCATCTTTTATTTACTGTGTTTTGTAGCGGACAAATCATTTATTTTCCCATTCAACTGACATCCATAACAATAATTTAAAACCAGCTAATAAACATTATGGTTTGTTAGAACTGCTACCGATTAAATCTTAAGTGTCTAATACACACAAATATAAACAGAATGTAATTAGAGCTATTTAAAGAACCCATTTTTAACTTAGATTAACCATACTTCCCATTTGCTGTGGATAAACACTCATAAATGAAACCCATTGCTGAGCAAGAAGCAATTACTCCAGTTTAAAATATTAATATGTACCGCCTTTTAAAAAGCCATGGAAAATCATTTATGGAGTGCACTGTACAGATTCGAGCCAGACCCAAAAGGAAGAATGGGATAGCGTTCAGTGTCCTAATTGAGAAGCCATCAAGTGAGGAATGGCGTGTTCTTTTCCTTTATGAGGCCATTAAACCCTGCTTCGACGTCTGCAGTTTCCAACATAATACTCGCATGTATGTTTAAGTGTGATTTGAAATCGCATGCACACAGAGAAAGCGAGGGAAATTGTACTTCTGACAGAGAACACTTCATAAACCCGTTTTCTTAGGCCTAAGCCGGGTGTATGATAATCTGAACATAGCTGATAGGAGCCTAAGGATAAAGACGGTCTGGTTGAGAACAACGGGAGGCACCTCACGTTGTAACTGAACAAGAAATAAATATACTGAGTCAGATTGCACTGCTCTGTTCTGAGGTATTTCTTATGACATCCTGGGCTGACAACAAAGCTTCCTTAGGCTACCGTTATTCTGAGTGTGGTGAGTTGGACTTGCTTTGGGTTGCTGCTATGAGTTAACTGCGGGTCAAGTCCAGTTACAATGAGCACCATTATCACAAAAACACTTCCAAGTCTCTCGCAGAAATCCTCAGAGCACAGCTTTGTCTATTTGCTCACAGTGACACCCACTCATGGATGAAGCAGGACACATCTGTTAACCCTTGATTTGCTTGAAATAGTCACAATTTGTAGTCGCCGCTTGGATTGTGTCCCTGTCTATAATATGATACTGGCTGAGGGTGTAGGCATTTTCAATGTAATAAGAGGAAAGCTAATTGAGCAGACACCTTCTAGTAACACCCTGTTTCTGCCCAGAGTTAAGAATAAATGCAGATATGGCTGTTTTATTCCATTGCTACCTAACTTCAACAGAGATGAACTCAGTAGACAATTCATGGGTATGGACCTATCTGCCTTGAAGTGTACATGAAATTCAAGAGTTTAGGACTGTATCATTTGATTCCATTTACAAAGTTATAATCAATTATTTCTATTCTGAGTTGTAGAGAGTTCCACTTTCATTGAAGGTTATAGAAGTGTAACAGCTTCAAGGGTTAGGATTAAAAAAAAAATCTTAGCAGGGTGATTTGATGGCTGGCCTGAGGCAAAATTACTGAGCAAGGGACACTTTTCTTTGAAGCTAGTTCCGATTCTCCTCTGTGTCTTCTATTCTGTCCCAGTATGGAAGCTTCATGGGACCCCCTTGGATTTCTAGAGCTTCGCCTACTACACATTTTCTTTTTTTAATTCTGAAGATTGATTTTTCAACAAAGCCCCCTATTGTTAACTTCTTCCTTTATTATTTCTTCTGTTCTTTTGAACATCAGACAGAACCTCATCTAAAAATAGATTAAGTGATAAGAACTTATTTGTTATTTTGTTCCTAATGAACAACAACAACAACAACAAGACACCCAAACCAATATTTACATCTATGTAAGTGTTCTGAGTTAAAGCCTGACCAAGAATATTGTGGTAGAAATTTTTGGATGATTTAATGAGATACTAAATTTTGAAAGGCTTTCTTAGATACGCTGTGCAGGTGGCTGCATATTCTGTAAAATATCTGCTAAAAAATCTTTTGTGGTCAAGTCAAAGAAGCAGATCAGGGGTCTTTGGTTTATTGCTACGTCATGCCCAAACAGCTCTCTAGAACTTTTCCACATTCCAAAACAAGAAGTTTTTTTTTGAGCTGCATTATCTTTCCTAATTTTATTAAAATGTCAGTATTAATTTCTTCAGTTTTATTCTTGCCGCTTAGACCACTCAGTTGAGCAACTTGAGAATTATAAGATTAGGAAAGTTCATTAGGGAACAGGCCAATTATGTCTACCCCACTGTTTTTGGCATTAGCCTCCCAAGCGGGTAAAGGGTTGTAAATGTTTCCTTTTGCTAAATACAACCATGGACTGTAGTTCTACCGAGATTACTTAGAAATGGACCTAATATTGTTGGCATCTCAGGGTCTACAGTGTAGTCCATATCTTTAGAAAATTTTATAACTCATTGACTGAACAGCCTGAATTAGTTGACTGTATTGTTTGGCAAATGCTTGATAGCCAATAGATTTAATACATTGTTAATTATCCCAGTCTCCTTAAAATAGTATTTTCATTTTTATAACCAAGAATATTTAGAGGCTAATTAGAAATCCAGTAATGTGAATTGTAAATTATGTGTAATTACAATAAAAACTAGTGAAGAATAACACACATTACTTATAAATTGTAACACTGTGATAAATTAAAGCAATTACAGGTAAACCAATAATGTTCTTTAATTAAGTAGTTATGAATGAGAATTTGTGCTTCGCATTCACAATAACCTATAAGGTTGAGGATTGCGTTCCTGGCTTCTGCAGAAATCGATTGCACTCTGCTGTGACACTCTGCTAAGAATAACTCCTAAGTTCATTACTGTCATTATGCCATTATCATGTAAAAACACCCAGGATTGTTAAATGTAAAGTGTGCTGACAAGCAATCAACCATGCTTCTTAATATAATTATAATTATGTCACTATCACTTCGTATGCTTTTATGAATCTGAGAGAAAGTTCATATTTCTACAAGTCTTCAGAATTGGTTGCAAAGGAACAGAAGGTAGTCTGTCATAAGCTTACTGAAAATTCTATTGTGTTTGACATTAATAAGGCTATTCATCCTCATAATTATCTGACTGCAGCCTGCTGTCTATATGATTATGGCAATATTTATATGTTGTCAATCTGTTTACTGTATTGCACATTGTTATATTTTGTTATAACTTCTGACCTGTCCAAGTTGCAGTTGATGCTACCGTGAGTTGATAAATGACTCCTAGGACACTTTTGTCCCTTATGGGCTTCTGGATTGTGTGTGTTCATAGAAGTCTCTGGACCTGGAAGCCAAAGCCATCCTATAACTTGGTGAAGACAGAAGAGGGAAGGGAAGGTGCCCGAGATGAAGATGCACTGAGGTTAAATGTCTGCCAGCTTACTTGAATGATGACATTTAAATGATGAACATAGAAAAAGTTGAGACAATATTGATCAATCTAGGTATGCACATGCTGTTAACTTGCTTTGATGAATTAACAGTTGGACTTTCCCAAATGTAAGGGATGCTTCGATTAGTAGCATCCTTGAAAACACAATATTTTGAATATTGTAGATTGATAAACCCAACCAGTAGTGTATATGTAAAGACTACTTATATCAATAATGGTTGTCCTGTCTGAATGTTTTTAAAAAGATTTAATTAATTTTAATGTGTGTGTGTGTGTGTGTGTGTGTGTGTGTGTGTGTGTGTGTCTGATCTCTCTCTTCACATATATTTATGGACTGTGTGTGTACCTGATGCCTGTAAAGGCAACAAGATGGGGTTGCTCCCTCTGGAACTGAAGTTACTAAAGTTAAAGATGACTGTGAGCCACCGTGTGGGTGTCCAGGATGAGCTACAGTCCTCTGCAAAAGAGCTAAGTGTTCTTAACCATTGGGCCATTGCTCCACACTGAGGTCTAAGACCTTCTATACGCAATCCATTTTATGGATCTGGGCAAAGACGGAAATTTGTATGTCAAAGACAGGTAATTTCAGCGTTCAAAGCCCCCACAGGAGCATGCTTGTTACCCTGTTTGTCCCTTTTCATCATGATCATAGTGTGGATGGGTGCAGATAGACACAATCCACTATGGGGTTGCACGTGGCTGGGGGACAGTAAGTAGTAAGGAAGTCTGGACTTTGAGAGAGACATTACCTTAGGTTGCTCTATGTTAACGTGAGCCTGAGAAATGATCGCGGCAAAGGACAGTCAGGGATTTAAATTCTTTACAAAATTAAAACATACAGTAACCCTGAACAGCTGTAGAGAGGCATCTTCCTCAAATATGCTGCAGATGTGTTTAGGAGTTGTAATTCCAACCAGCAGAGAGCATTCATCTTCCGTTTTTAAGTTTAGAACTCATTTTCAGTACCATGTTTATCTATCTATCTTCTATCTATCTACTATCTATCTATTTATCTATCTATCCATCCATCCACCCATCCATCCATCTATCTATCTATCATCTATCTATCTATCTATCTATCTATCTATCTATCTATCTATCTATCTATCTATCTATCATCCATTTATTTATCCATCCATCTATTCTCAAGATGAAGAAACATTCTTGAGAGAGTTATTCCCTTATAGATCTCTTTTCTGTATTGTTCCTTGAAAGATACTTTGGGCTTATCTGTCAACACACACACACACACACACACACACACACACACACACACACACACACCCTGTCCTAAGTTGGAAAGCTCAGACAAAGAAAGAATGACAACTCTCTTGTGTGGATGTTATCAAGTCGGACACTTCTGAGTGTGGATCAGCTGCGTGATCGTTTCAGTTGGCTCCTCTGCATAACTAAACCTGGAAACTGGCTTTGGGCTGGGAGTAGAAGCCAGGTGTGGTTTCACGTGCTTTGCCTCATCAGGAAGGTTAATGTAACCCAAAGAAACAGATGATGGCTTGTTAAAACTGTCCTTTTTTACTTAGTTTATTTTTTATTACTTTTAGTTTTTTATTCTCTCACGACACTGCAAGCTTTGGGAGAAACAAAGGCCACTCTCTTCACACTGTATTTCTTTGGTTAGTGGGTTGAGGTTGATAGCTTGCATACTCTCAGGTTTAGCGTGAACACAGGAATGGGAGTGCTCGGCCAGATATAAAGAAGTGAGCAATGCACCGCGAGGCCCTTGACTTTCTCCCTGATGGTCATACTAGGAACTCATAATATTTGGAATTGGTTACTTAGCTAATTAAAAATCTATAAACATTTAAAAATCATGTTTACACAAAGCCCAAATGCTGTTAGTTTCTTCTCCTTATCAGACAATTTTAAATATAAGTTAATTCCATAATTTTATTTTATGACTATGAGCACCTTGTCTACATGCATATGCACCATGTACATATAATGCCCACAGTACCAGGAAAGGGCCTTGAAACACTGGAAAAGGAGCCCCAGAGGGCTGTCAATCATCACGTGGGTGCTGGGAACAGAACTCTGGTCCTATAGAAGTGCAACTAGTACTGTATACAAAGAAGCCATCCTCTTAGCCCCTTGTTATCTTGGATTTTAGCAAAGGCTCCTGTTGTGCAGTCCAGGCTGGCCTCAAACTAATGATCAATCTTCCTGCCTTGGTGTAAGTTAAGGCACTGTAGGTATATCCAGGTATGCTTATGTGGTATATTTAGTTCAATAATGAAAGTTCACCCTAATAATAGAAATAATGAAAAAACAATAATTGGATATTCTACTTTTACTTTTCTGATATTGGCTTAAATAACTGGAGTCTGTTTAACAAAAGGTGTTTTCAGTTGAAAAAGAGTTCCCAAGGACTATGATCCTGAAGGAGTTAATTCATGCCGTTCCTCCTGTATGAATTAGGAACAATTTTTACAACAGTATGTTTACCTTCTGTTTTGCGAAAGTCAGTTTTTAAGTAAACAGTGTCTTAACAGTTTGAATTGTTCCAACTGTTCTCTGAAAGTTGAGGAAAAGCTATTAAACATTTATTATTTTATATTGTGTTATTTACTGTTGTGATGAATATGCAAATTTTATTAGTGTAATTCAGAAAGCCACAAAAATTATAATTCATGAGTGAAAAATTAAATGTAACGAACTTGCTATTGAAAAAGATACTTCAGCCCATGCTTTCTTATATGTCCATGGGTTGTGAAGGATTTTAGAGAAGAAAATGGAAAAACGTGAGCAATGAATGAATACACTTGCTTAACCATGCTTACTTCTCTTCTATTCATTATACCCAGATAACAGATACAATGTAGATATCCCTCAACAGATGAATAGATAAAGAAAATGTGGTACATTTACACAATGGAACATTACTCAGTCATCATATACAATGAAACCATGAGATTTGCAAGTAAATGTATAGAACTCAAAAATATTATCTGAACTAAGGTATCCCAGACCCCCAAAAGAACAATACAATATGCATTTTCTTATCTGTGATTATTAGCTGTTAAGTCAATGATAACAATCTATAGAACCACAGAGGTCAGGTGTAGAGTAAGAGACTAGTGGGAGAACAGATAGATCTCCCTAGGAAAGGGAAATAGAATAGATAGTTATGGATGGGTTGGAGGAGGAGGGAGGGAGGACTGGAATTAGAAAATCAAGTGGAGGATGGGGGAAGAGAGGGATGAGGGAAGGAATGCAGGGAGAGATAGCTAAAATGAAGGGACATTTGAGGAGAGTATGGAAGCCAATTACAGTAGAATATCTATACATATATGAAGGTGACCTAGAAGAAATCTCTTAATAATGGGGACGACAGATTCCCAACTATACATCTCTTGTCATGAAATGAAGGTTCTAGCAATGAGCTTGGGCTACATCTAATTAAATTGTTTTTCACATGGGTCATGGGAATCCCCAAACAACCAAGGCTGTTGCCAAGACTATAGGTCGCTCTCTACAGACTGCTGGGAAGACCCCGTCCCTGAAACCAACACCTACACAACTCATTGAACATGGAGAAGTTGAGCTGGTGCATACATAGAGCCTTCCCCTCTATGTACTAGTGTCCATGGTCCAGGACGCCCTTCTGCTTACTACCAAAAAAGAAATGTAAAACCAACCTACCCACAAACACTTCAGTCTACAATGGTGTCCTGCCTGCAGGCTATGCTAGTGCAATGGTAGTACAGAGCTTGTGGATGTAACCAACAGGTGTGGTTTAAGGTCCACTCCATGAGATGGAACCCATACCTGAAACTGCCTGGGTGACCAATAACCAGAGACTAAATATCCCAAAGGCTGAGGGTAAAATAAAATACTACTTGTTTTACAAACAAACAAAACCCAACAACAATAAGCAGACTTCTACGACTTCTAATGACATTCTGTTAGACGAATAGACCAATTCCTTTCTCAGCTATCATCAGAGGAGCTTCATCCTGAAGGAGACATACAAACACAGAGATTTAGCCAGACACTCTGTAGAGAGTGAGAGACTTTGCAGTACTGAGATCCAAGCAGGATGTCTTCATCAAATTCCTCCTGTCATGCCATGGTTCAGGGAACCCGATACAAGGGGAGGAGGAAGAAACAAAGTAAGAGCCAAAAGAGATGGAGGACATCAAGGAAACAAGACCCTTTAAGTAAACATGATCAGCACACATATGGCTTTCCAGAAACCGTGGCAGCACGCACAGGCCTTACATGGGACTGCATAAGACGAGGGCCCTAAAGCTAAAAGGAGAAGAGGACACATGCCCCCATCGCTAAACTAGAAGCTATCGCCAGTTGATAGCCACTCGCAAATTTAATTTCCTTCAAGGGGGTCTCAATTTACAACTTACTCTTAAGACTAGACTGCATGCCCAGCCATATATGGCCAAGAGAAAACAAATTCAATGTTAACTTTGGAGATTCCTTTTTCTCATAATGTTATGTCATGGTTTTCCCCTTTAAAATTTCTTATTATTTTTGATTATCTATCTATCTATCTATCTATCTATCTATCTATCTATCTACCCATCCATCCATCCATCTATTCATCTATCATTTATTCCTTCTCTCCTTTTGCCCTAGAGGTCCTTTCTGTATATAGTATGGCTTCCAGTTTAGTGTTTTTATAGGATTCCTGAGTGTGTGTATGAGTGGCTCTCTTCTCTCTCTCTCTCTCTCTCTCTCTCTCTCTCTCTCTCTCTCTCTCTCT
>NC_034608.1:65195109-65208554 GCF_900095145.1 Mus pahari
TCTCTCTCTCTCTCTCTCTCTCTCTCTCTCTCTCCGCCTTCTCTTAGTTTCTTTTCTTTCTGTTTGTTGTGTTCAATGTTTGTTTGATCATATTATATCATGCCATACTATTTTCCTTTAGAAACCTACTTGTTTTTTAGTGAGAGACTTAAAGGGAGGAGGGAATGGTTAGGAGAGGATGGAGGATATGGGAAGGAACTGGGAAAGCAGAGGGAAAAGAAAGTGTAATTGGGATGTATCATGAGCAAAAAGGTTTACTTTCAATAAAAGTAACAATAACAAAGCCACTTCTTAAATGCAGCCATCCCTTTCTATTTGTATAACACCCATAATAATTGATTTACCTTTCAACAGCTCCCTTGTATTCTTTTAAAAGGATTTATTTTAGCTTTATTAATATATAGGTTTCTCCCTCTCAGTATCTCTCTTCATGCCTCCCTGTCTCTGTCTCTCTGTTCTGTCTCTGCCCCCTCCCCACTTTGTGTCTGTAGTAGGACAGGCCTTTTCAGAGGCCACCAGAGAGTGGTGAATCCTTTGGAGGTGCCTAGAGTATTTCATGCTTTGAATCACCAAAGCCGTCTCTCCAGCAGCACTTCCTTGTATGTTTATCTTTAGTTTTTGGATCATATAGGTGATCCCCAAGTCCACAGTCCTAAACGGTCTTACATACTGTCTTACTGTGTTAGTTGTAAAGGCAATACTTGTTAGTTGGTGCTACAGGATCTTTGCTTCCATGTAACTCACAGTGTAATAGGGGAGAGCGATGGCTACAGAACGGCACTTGTAATTTGGTTGGACAGAATGTATGGATAGGGTAAACCAACATAGCCGGGAGTGTCAGAGACGTGGGTTCTAGAGAAAAGGATCCACAGCATGAGAGTTGACAGAGGAGAGACACCCTTTCAGGGGAGAGGTGAAGAGCCTTCAGGAGAGCAGAAGTGGGTAAGTCTCCGAGGAGAGAGTAAAGGAACCCCATCCAAGGCAGAATCCTCAGCAGTAGATGCAAAATCAGGTGATTGACGTATGAGGTCCTGATGGATTTCAGATTTCACTCTGACAGCAACGGGAAACCGCAGAAGGATTTTAATTGAAGAATAAAGTTAATGACACAATCTGGAAAGTCACAGCGGTTGCCCTGGAGTTTTTCTCCAGCCCCAGGGGTTCCTTTTTGCTGACTAGCTACTGAGTTTAATAATATCGTAACCTGTAATTCAAAATTGTGTATCTTAGTCATTGTTTTAACCATAGTCCTTTACTATGGTGCACACTGGAGTGCTGTGGCTTTTGGATTTAGTGCCACTCAGACAATTCCATTTATTCCTTCCTTTTCCTCTTCCTCTTGTTTCTCATTTTTTTTTCTCGCTTGTCCTTTCTTCTTCCCTCATCTCCCCTTTCCTTCATGTCTTCCTTTTCTTCTCATGACTGTGTACTTATCTCTGTCCATTTCCTTTCTCCTTCCTCCCGTCCCTTCTTCTCTTCCTTCCTCTACTTTCCCTGCCTTTTCCCTCTCATTTCCTCTTACCTGCCTTTGCTTCTGACATACAGCTTATTCTATACTCTGGCTTTACCATATATCTCATCTGCACTATTAGCTCCATAACAATTATTTTATTTTGTTTTTTGTTTGCACTGCTCATACAACATATGAGCTATTTGACATCACAACAGAGTGACTTATTTGTAAAGGATCCCCAATCAAATATTTCATTTAGTGCTATGTCTGATTACTTTGTATTGTTTTGCAGGAAAACTCACCATGTTAAGTACCAGTATTGGTTGATGGATATCTATAAACTGAATGAACAAATGATCATTGTGAATTCTGGAAAAATTGCTGAAAACATTCATGGGCTGTTGCAAATTCAGAAAGGTATCAGAAGGTACCTTTCTTTTCAGCCCAGTTTGCTAAATGCAGCAGAAAACACTGTGCCCGTGTTAATGTATGCTGAATGATGGTTTGGATTGCCTTCCAACCCAGCCAGTGCAGGTCCCTTTAATACTGAACTTGAACCATCCTAAAAGGACTTAAATTCCTGGTATTTTATTATAGATTTCACCCAGTACGAGTTTTATTTCACAGAGAGAGCTTGAACTTTGGAGGAAACCGATAGTTCTGGGTTCAAAGTTTAGCTCTTGAGTACAATTACGTCCTAAAACTCTCATGGTTGGATTTAACACCTATAAATAGACAGGCATAAAAGCTGGGCTTGACCCAAGAGAGCTATGCAAAGACCCTATGCAGTATCTGACACACAGGAAGGACTTCTGCGATCATCCTTTTGCTCACTGTCTCCTGTCCACAGCTTTCTGGATGGTGTGAAAATTAGACTGTCTTTCCAAGGTCTCAGTGTGACATCTAGTCACTGAGATCAGAAACCCACCCTTGGCAATCAGGCTTGTCAGTAATCTCCCCTTTCCTTTCTTTTCTTCATGCTCTCTCTTATTTTCTGTTCCCTGACATGTACAGTTCTCTTCAGACTCAAAGACCTGTCCCTTAGTAGCATTCATTCGTCCGTCCATCCATCCATCTACCCATCCATCTATCTATCTATCCATCTATCCATCCATCCATCCATTCTTCCATCCAAAAACATTGAAAAAACAACAAATGCAAACCATGTGTGGTGCCAAGGCTGTGAAGATGAACACAAAACTTTTTAAATTTTGTGCTACAGGATGAGAAACAGCAAGTTAGCACACTTGTATTTCATAAGTGCAAGCCAATAAGAGTAATCCTGGAAATATGTATTAAAATATTGGAATGAGGAATCAGTTTTTCCCGGGGTAATCAAGGGAGACTTCACATAGGAGAAGCCATGCGGTTACAGGTAGGCATTCCATGCGATGGGCTCAGTGGTAGGAGGAGTGAGGGGGCAGAATGTACAAAAGGATGGATGAGTAACTGAGGATGACTGTACTAAATCCTGTCAACCAAGAGCGGCCTCAGTTGAGAGAATGTTACCATCTTTAGGAATGGGTGCAATCAAATACTTGCAAACAAGTAAGGCTGGACTTTAGAAAGATGACTTTAGGAGAAAGAAGGATGTTTGGCACAGGGGAAGTGCAATAGAGAGGTTAGGATTCCATTTGGCTTCAGTTCCCACCACTCTTTTAAGCTGCTCCTTGAAAAATAATCTTATTCTACAGACCTAATTGAATGGGTAGTAGCTGAAAAATCACTGTAAGTACTTAAAATCACCATGGTTTGAGTTTCTAATGGCTTGATCATTTGCTGTATGGTCCCCCACTTATTTCCTTTATAGTTCTAGGCTTCTTCAGCTTTTGATACAATATCATTAGTGTAAGATCCTGAAGGACAGTGAGGTACAAAGAATATGTGAAGGTTTGGGTCTTAGTGAGAGACCTCATTTGTGGCAGGCTGCATGTGCTGAGTGTCTATAATCTATCTAATCTAATTGATTTCTATGCCATTGATATTTGTATGTTATCTGTGTGGTTTAATATTCATAATTATTGAGACATTAGAAAGTCTTTTCTGCCCATTTTAATGGCTCATTACCTGCTATAGCGTGTTATATCCTGGTTTATATAAGAACATCTGTGACTAATATATTCCTGTAAATCATCCTTGTTCATTTTCATAAGGATATTAGACTCAGCAAATATGTGTTGTGTGGATGTCTATGCACCGGCCTCTGAACATCACAAAAACCTCCCAGAACCGGAGATAAGTGCACTGAATCAGCTGTTCCCAAGTTCACTTTTAACCAGTGCTCAAATTAGATATCTATGAGTTCCCCTTAGAGTCCAATCCCATGCTGCCAGCTGCTCCAGATGTGAGGAGCTTTTATAGCCTTCAAACACACTTTATCTGTCATCATTTTCATCAACAGGAATATCTTCCCTTTTATTCTCTCTCACAGAACCTGGTAAACAAGGAAAGAGAAAAGCTGGGCTTTATTGTAACTCCAAAGAGGTCAGGCTGTGTGGGAAAAAAAATGCACAGCGTGCCTCTCTTTGCATCTCTTTCTGTGTCATCCTTCAAAGGCTTATCAACAAGCACCTTAATCCATTCACTGAAGATGCCTGATTTTCCAAATGACCTTTCTTTTGGAATTCGTTGGAAATGTAGCTTGAGATGATACAAAAGATTAGAACGAGGCTGGGTGGCATACGTTCTAATAGGTCTCCACACTTAATATATTATTAAATCTGTACAATGGATGATTTTGAGAGGGTTAAGTATTAAAATGATTATAAAGAAACATTTAGATATTATGAGTGAATTACTTGTGTATCTTGAAAGGCTAACCTTAGAACCATAATCTACTCATTTTTTTGTTCATCAAGACATAAGTAAGAAGAGATTCATTGCTGTAGAGTTCATAACAGCAAATAACTAGTAACAACTAAGTATGTATCAAAAGGGCATTTATGTGTAAGTTATGGAAAACCATACCAAGCAACTGTTTATAACGGCTTCTTAAGAGGCACATCATGTGAGCCATTTGTACATAAATGTTTCAAGAACAAATGAAAAAGAGAATGAGGTTGCAGGAGGCTACGGTGATGACCCCCTTAATACATCACTTGCTATGCAAGCTTGAGAACCTGAGTTCAGATCTCCAGTTGCTAAATGCTGGTCATATGTGGTAGTTACACATATACTTGCGTGTACCTGTGCACAGGCACGTACAAACATGCATCTATGATCGCACACACATGCCACATGCACACACAAATAAACATATAGAACTGGTCTGAAGTGTGCACCTACTTTTCTGAATTCATTCAATGATTGGATTAAGGTGGTTTACAGGGTAAACAGAAGATAATGTATTTGCAGCTATGCACATCAGTATAACAGATATCTTTGCACAATACACTAAACCTCTGAAGAGTATTGAGTGAACTCATCTTCTATGGGTCACACACATAACAATGATAGCCTAATCCATCACCCACACTGGGCTACACTCTGTTACATATTTTACTTTAAACTGAAAAATTAAACTTTCTGTTAACCCCATAAATTGAATATTAAAACACCATGTACAGGATGGATAAACATATTTGCGTGATGATGGCTTTAATTTTGTTTACTCTGGTTAGTATCTATTCTTGAAAAGTAGGCCCTGAATTTCTCTATTTACACTCCTAAATTCAGAATAGTCTAAAATGTCATTTTTATTATTCCTTATGTTGGAGTGCTGAAAATTAAAAACATTCATCAGAAAATTGCTGTCTTCAAAAATGTATTGCCCAATATGGAATGTAAATATTAAATTTAAATATTTTAAAATTAAATTATTATTTAATTTATAATTGCAGGAGCACAGTGCAGTGGGGTTATGGGGGTGGACAGCTCTGGTGCTTGGCAGAGATATGCTCACTAGCACTACTGTAAAAGCCACAAACCACAAGTCTTTAGGACAAGGGAATAGAAAGGTGCCTGGAAGGAAATTGTCATTGCTAGACACGTTAGGTCATTGCATAATTACTGGAAGCAACATAAAAATGGAGCCATTCTGAATTTTTCTTAGCCTTTTATGTGTCCTCAACAAAATGAAAAGCAACTGAAGTTTTAGAAACACCTCTATAAATAAATACAACGGGAGGGAGAAATAATGTAAATGCAGTCACCTGTACTCTCAGGTACGAAATATAAATACCTAACAGATTTTATTAAAAATAGAATCTTCAAGGCATATAATGCCTTACTCCAAACTTTAGTTAAAATCAAGACCATAAAAACATGCAGAGACTTAATAATATGCATAGAAATCTTTCTATACAGAATTGTGTTTCATATAAATTTTGCATGATACAAGTTTTAATTTGTAATTAAGGGCTTGATTTTGATGGTTTTGATTCACTGAGATGGGGTCTCCAGCAGCTTGTTCTGCGTTGAACTCCCCAAGTGCCTGAAAATGACTAAACTCTCTCCCATCTCACCTCTAACTCCAGAGCTCCACGGTGATGCGTATGCACGACTCTGCCTGGCATATGAGTATTTCTTTAAATGTGCAGCACATTCCACACAGTCACTATTTTATCTAAACCCCCAAAACACATGCTTTCCAACTCGGTGTATGCATTCTGCCTGCTTTAGAGTCTATTCAAATCCTCTACTCAGAAATCCCCCCGAATGGGAACGATCCCTCCGAAGTTGTGTGGGCTACACAATGCCACATGACATGGATGCTGGCTTATTTTAGCTTTGATTTTTTTCCCTTAAGAGTATTGTCAGAGCTGTCTAATGCTTTATCATCTCCCTTTGTTTAATTCCCAATCCTTGGCTTTATGTTGGGTACAGGACTTTGCCTGGGATTTGTACATCAGGGTCCTTTAGACTGATACAAACTGCATGTCATAGATGGCGTTTAGTGCTGGACAGTAGTTAGTAGATGCAACCATAGAGAAACACCACCTAAAAGTCTGTATTTCTAGATTCAGCTGACAAAGTATAGTTGACTATATCCCTTCTCGCACACAGCAGGCTAAGGACAAGTGGTGACTCCCGATACTGAGACTTGAATTGCGATCTGATTTCATTTTCTACTCTGACTACTGCGCTTCATTTTGAAGTACCATTGGCACATCCCACAGATTCACGTCCAGCCCCTTTATCGATATGTGATTTTATATAACATTATAACAACCATAGTATGTGCTATAGAGTTACAGCAAGGCAAAGGGCGAGAGACAAAATGGAAGCAGATCGTTTTCTATCAGCTACACTGAAGATGTGGAATTTGAACAGGGACATGTGTGAAGAGAAGGAGAACTGTGGGCTCCTTTGAGGGCAGCAGGACCCAAGTTGTGAACAGTTATAGAGAGGCCAGTGGCTAAGTGACCATTCCTGGGAACCTCACTTCATTGACCCTCTTAAGCAATATAGAAATACTTAGGTTTGAAGAGCAATCATATATCTTGGGATATTGAATTTGCCCGAGTCATGTGATCTGCTTCGTTCTCAAAGTCCATGAGGAAGTGAATGCTGAGATGCGGGGAACAGAGGGAGGAAGCAGGAAGTCTGTCACATGGTTCCCTAGGCCAGGCAAAGGAGTCTATGGAGGGTAAGAGATGGTTGGATTATGGACATCTTAAAGATTGTAAGCTTTGATGGCTGGGAATGCAATGGAAACAACAGAAAAGAACAAATGATTACTCTCAGGTTTTTGACTATGAAACTGTACGAATTACAGAGAGTTAGAATCTTGGGAGAGTATCAATCAAGATATTAGAATGAGGGTGGGATATTAAAAGCTAACTTTTAGATGTAATAAGTCTTTTTTTGTTTTGTTTTTGCCACCAAGCCAAGAAGCCCACTGAACAAGCCAAGGACTCTCCTCACCATGGTAACCAGCTGTAGCGCTTCTCCTGCCCTTGTCCCTTCAGCCCTGGGCCAGAGCCCACCCATGGGACCCCACTCAGCTCTTCAGCTGCATCCACCAAACGCAGACACCATTGCATATGCCAGCAAGATTTTGCCGACAGGACCCTGATATAGCGGACTCTGGTGAGGCTATGCCAGTGCCTGGCAAATACAGAAGTGGATGCTCACAGTCAGCTATTGGATGGAACACAGGGCCCCCCAGTGGAGGAGCTAGAGAAAGTACCCAAGGAGCTGAAGGGTTCTGCAGTCCTATAGGTGGGACAACAATATGAACTAACCAGTACCCCTAGAGCTCATGTCTAGTCTCCTGCAAAAAGCCTGTCAGGTCTCCTGGCCATGGCCTTCATCAAGCCAAGCTGCCCAACAACAAGAAATATCTGCCTCTCTGACAAAATTTAGGTGGCTATAGTTGTATGGGCTTATATGTGTTTTCATTTCTATTATATTGACAAGTAATAAGTCCTAAATGTCCCAAGAATACATACATATACTTTGTTGAACATCTTACGTATAACAAGTTTAGCAGAGAGTTTGGGGTTAAATAATTACTATATACATGTGGAATTTAAGGCCACGCAATTGGATGGGATTATCAGGACTTCAGTGTGAGACAAACAAGAAGAGGTGAGAGGATTGAAGATTTAATCTTGGCCACAAAATATCAAGGGATCACACTGAGAATAAGCAGCTGTCAAAGAAAATAAGGGGTGTCCACAGCAACAGGGATATGGCCTCTGTGCTAATGGTTAGCTTCATCTCTTGATACCAAAGGTTGTTAGAGCAACTGTGTCTAGGAATGGAGGGAAGGATTGTGACAATAATATTCTTGAAAGCCTTGTACTTTATAGAAATGAAGAATGAGCCACAGGGAGCTTAATGACTCAATGCCATCATAATTGGTTTTAGTTGATGATGGATGGTGTATTCTGTTGGAGAAATGGCAGGTGGTGTTGGAGTAAGCATCCCATCATGCACTTGGAGGTGTTACCTGTCATTCCTATCACCGAGCAGGAAAAGGGACCAGAAACATGCATGGGCATCACTTTTCAGCCCTCATGGAAGAACTGCTCCTGCCATTGATGTGTTCAGGCAAGCTACTGTGTCACTTGGTGGATGCTGGATGCAATTCCACATGCTAGCCAGTTGCTGACTGGGTGGCAAGTGTTCTAGTCATCATTGACATGATTCTAATTGGTGCAACTCCTAAGCCTTTTTTAATGAATATATATGTATACAAAACTTACTGTGAGGTTTGATTCTTTTAAAAGAATTTATTATAGATCAATGACTTGTAATTAATTCATTGTACTTACTGTAATGAAATTAATAGACTGTAAAGTATTATGGTTGGTTGCTTTTATTTTTGTATGATGGGATGGAACCAAGGGCTTCATAAATGATAGGCAAATGCTCTACACATCTGCCACACCTCCAAACCCAACATGCTCCGTCACAGTGTGCAGGGATAGATTTGACCATTAGCCTAGTGCTGGCATTCAGTTAATATTTGTTGAGCCAGTGAGTGAATGCTCATCAGCTGGTCCTCGTGAAAAAAGCACCGCTATGATGAGTCAGCCCCACTGCAAAGGATCTAAGGATTTTCTCCCAAATGTCAAAGAATTTGTACACATACACAAGATGCGGAGTTGAACACCCATTGTCAAACTAAATACTCTAGGAGGAATTCTTCTTTCAGGGAGTCTCCATCCCATCATTATACAATGCCATGTGGCAATCCACAATTTCTGTCAATTTCTGTTCTCTAACAGCACATGCTGAAAGTATTGAATGTATGTTTCTGTGTGCCTGGGTAACAGAGTAGTTGGGTTCAGAAACAGTTGGTAGTGATGGAAACTTTGTGAGTACATTTGGGGGCCATGTGATAAGTATTTCTCCCACTGTTGTAATAAAAGCTCCTCTTTTAGCTTTGATAGCTAAATCCTTCTCTTTTGTATAGGGGTAATGGCTTGAAAAACATAGCTATAAGATCCATTTGGTTTTAGTGTAAGCATCAATAAAAATTAAAACATCTGGGATGCTAAAAATAAGAACTGAATATAGATTATATGCATATAGGTATATATAGAATATATGTATGTGCACACATACACACACATACACACACATTTACATCTTTATTGAAAACGTATTGGCTTACAGATTTTTATGTCAGATCATATGTTTCATCATTAAAACTAGTCAGTCCTGTTAGGTGGGGTTTTTGTTTGTTTGTTTGTTTGTTTTTGTTACATATCCTAAACAAAGTGAGAATTCCTATTGGAAAAAACAAAAAATAACTTGCTATAATGATTCCTATACAGCTTAGAGGAGCTACGGATGATAGAAACATTAATAGAAACCCCCAAATCCACCCTATAATAATAATAATTGGATGATTTCTATAATTGGTATTTGAGGATGGTATTTTATATTTTAATTCAGAACTTTACACCAAACAAAATCCAAGAGTGGAGAAATATTGTGACAAAATACTATGATTTTAAATATAGCGGGCAGCTGGAAAGAGTGTGAATGTGTGTGCTGATGTGAGGGGTATGTGTAGAGGGGCTTCAGCTGTGGATGTTTTGGGTAAATATCTGCAAATATTATAGAGCACGTACCACAGGGGAAAATTTTATCCGCTCTGAGACTCCTACCACGGAATGACTAAATCCCATGGGCAATCTCTAATATAATCCTCCAGGATAACATACAAAGCCCACGTAAAGAAAAGATTTTCACTAACCCTGATTTCTCTTTCCTTAATTTGGGACATCAAAAATTTAATTTAGTCTCAATGTTGGATCAAATTCTGGGTGGCCCTCAGGGAAAAGTGGAAATGGTTTTACTCTTACTTTTCTTGGTGACAAAGGAATTTTCAAGCTTTGTGCAAGATCCTTATTAGAGCAAAGCAGATATGATCACAACATGAACAAACCCATGACATTTTATTCCACTGTAGCCAATTATATTCAGCTACTCAATAATTTTGATCAGTGTTGCAGACAGTCTTATATTTTTATCAGTTACATAAAATGTAACACACATATATATTATATCTATATCTATATCTATATCTATCTATCTATCTATCTATCTATCTATTTATCTATCTATCTCCGTTGTTAGCTATAGTTATGTATCCTCATACAACTATAGATTTGTTTAGAGATGTACTGGGATTTCAAAGAGGGAAGATGTTGTCAAATTCATCCTATCTCTTGTTATCCTTGGGAAGATGAGCTACAAGTCAGTATCCTTAATCTCTAGACTCAATTGCATGTCCAGAGGAAAGCGGCTGACTAGGCATTCTGGCTAGGTAGCACTTTTGAGTCATTCCATCATGCATGTCACACAAATTCTAACCACAAACCAATTGTCAGCCATTTTGAAATATTCTGAATGTTAAAAGGCTGTATTTGGAACAGATGGGTGTTCACATGATGGCCCTTGACTGAAAGGAATGATGCTTTATATATGCTATATAGAGGAAAGTACATGGAAGACTGCTATCTTACACCCACCCCCGCCCCCACCAGCGGTTCATCAACATTACCAAGGGATGGCTTACAGAACTTAAGGCTATCTGCTAGATTGTAAAAATAACGCCAACCCTGGCATTGCTTGGAGGCTCTCAGATGCATTTCATTTGTATTCTCTTCTTTATTCAATTCCATGGTTTTATAGAAAAGGTTTTGTGTCTAATTTCTCTACATCAGTGAAAGGAAGCTTTGCTTATGCTCAATTTGTGAGCAAAGTGTTTGGAATGAACCTCTGACTAGAAAGACAAAAAAAAAAAAAAAAAATCGCTGTTGTCTTAAAGGAAGGGAAGGATTTGAAATACAATAAAAATCGTTAAAATTTAGTTGTTTTTGGGTAAAGTGATAGAGATGAGTTTTGTGTATACACACACACAATCAGGCAGAAACTAGATGCACGTTTGGTGAAATGATTTGATACTTGAGAAAGAATAAAGAGTCTAGCAATATACAGATGGGCTACTTCTGTCCCTAGGGATCTCTCTCTCTCTCTCTCTCTCTCTCTCTCTCTCTCTCTCTCTCTCTCTCTCTCTCTCTCTCCCCAGGGGAAAGAAATCGAGCACTTCTCTCCTGTGGAGAAATCACAGCCAAGGACTGAAGCTTATCTTTTGTTCTACTTCACTCTGAGTGCTTTACACGGACAAGATGCCCAATTAATGCTCACGGAATTGAATTTATTGAATTGCACCGAAGGAGAAAGAGGACTCGTGGGATTGAGAGCCGTCAAGAGTATATTGCAAGAAGGTTTGGGGACAAGTGGAGAATGGAGTTTTAAATCTCTGGATTTGTCTGTTGGGACCTGGAGATAGATGTATGTACCTTGAATGGGAAACAAACAAACACCAAACATATTGGAACTACCGAGCATGTAGCATTGTCAAGGGTCCTCCTTGGGCATTTATCTACAGTTTGTGAAAGAATATATGAATTCATAACTATCATTGTATTAAAGCCCTAGCTAAGTTTTATTTGTTTTTCTTTAGATTTTATAAACTTCTGTATGATACAACTCAGGTAAACTATTAGAAGACAACGTCCCATGCCTCACTCCGTAGGCTATGGCTTCTACTAGGAAAGTCATTCATTAAACTTGAAATGTAAGTTACTTGCTTTTGAATTTGAACTGATATCAAAAGGCATTTTTTTTTTGATATTGGGGAAAATACTTCTTTAGATGTTCTTATCAATCAATTAAGAAGATTTAAGGTCTTTTGCAATATGATTCAAGGAAACAGAATGCCAGCTATGTTTCACCAATATCAAATGAAACCCAGGCCAATAATCGAAACTTTCTTTTCTAAATTGTAAACATTGTCTAAAAATATGACCAGTAAAATTAATTTCACAATTTCACAGTATCTTAAAGTCAATATAATCATATAGCCTTTCAAAACCATGTTTAAACAAACATTGTGAACACATTTTTTTTTTTTTTAATTAATTAGCTGGAAGGTGAGTTTTTGAAGAAAAACTCAAATTTGGCTTGGGAAAGTGTGAACATTTTTAACCCAGAAATGCATTTTTCATAACTTTATCATTGTGTGAAGCCTCATAAGTTGATCACAGGGTTACACCTGATCCTGAGTCCCGGCAGTGTGTTCTGTTTACTGACCCATCATGATGGGAACAGCCTCTGCCGCTGTGCTCCCACCACCAGAAACCAAGCTGCTCCAGTGGCCTCCCTTGCCACGATGCACTGAAACTATCTGAAAGTGTGTTCAAACAAGTCCCCCCTTTCTTATGCTGTTCCTGTTACGTGTGGTGGTCACAACGATACCCAGGTGACTAACGTAAGGGCTATGAAGAGTAAGAAAAGAGGCACAGGGTGGGTAAAAGGGTTAGGAATTCCCCAAAAGATTTCCGGGCAATGTGTTTCTTCCAGTGGGAAGACTTACTTGTGGTTTTCTCATAGGGGAGGCCAAAACTGGGGAGCCATCCTACAACATGTCTGTGACCCAATTATTACCATCTGGGCAGAGTCCTCTGGGATTCATTCGAATATAGCTGTGTGGAGGAGGGTGGGGTGGGGCTTCAGCGCTGACAAAGAGCTGGAAAGCTAGTGCATGGAGAAATCTGTATTGTAGGAAAACCAACTTCTCCACTGTGGTAACAACCTCCTCCCCATCGACAAAAGGAAGCTGGAAGCCAAAAGCCCTTGTCCTCTTCTCTCCCTTCACCTTATAAACAGCTATGACTTAAAGAACGAGTCTTCTCTTTACACGGGTGCCCAGTACATACACTTAGCCATGGGTCTTGGACCCAGTGCGTTTAATATTGTCTCGTCTGACTTTGAAATGCATCTTGGAGAAGTTTGAACTGGAATATCCCAAGATGAAAAAAAGCAGGAGCTAACTTTTAAGTATGAGTGTTTTTTTTTTTTTTTTTTTTTTTTGAGAATTTTTTTTTTTTGGTTTTTCGAGACAGGGTTTCTCTGTATAGTCCTGGCTTTTCAGTTCTTCAACATCTTTGTGTGACATATCAGAGTGATGAATTTTAATTTTAAAAGGGATCATGACGAGCTTATTCAACACTTTCATTTTATAGGC
>NC_034608.1:65209214-65214483 GCF_900095145.1 Mus pahari
CACACACACACACACACACACACACACACACACACACACACACACACACACATTTGTTCAGGAGTCAGAGGTATAATGTATACCTGTTATGGGTGGGAAAGCAAGAGAGGGTTGGGAAGTGGGACTGTGTAGAGCCAATGAGGAAAACTCCATCTTTGTCTATAGCTATGTGCTTAATCAAATTTGCTATATGAGTGTTGACAGGAAGTTAGATCACTTAGATCTGTGACTATTTGGATTACCTAAGCCTTGAGAGATACTTAAATGTACACAAATAGTGTATTTTGAACAAAATACAGATTTTCTTTAGGATCTTTCTAAGAGAAAGTGTAGACTATTGATGCAGTCCTGTGGAACAAAACCACACTGTCTCCGCAGACAGGAATGTACTCTAACATGGCTAATAAGTACTTATTAGTGTAGCGTGCTAATGTGTTAAGCCTAGAGCCCTGCTTCTTAAAAGGAAGTGAATGTGCTTTCAGGAATTAGATCTCAGGTGGAGCAGCACAGAGTCCTATGCAATATTCTTGATTAGTAAATAAATAATTCCCGTGGCTTGACCTGCTAAAGGAGACAGTTGAAACGGGTATGATTAAAGTTGACAATGGAATTGTACAAATGACCCTAATTAATGAATTTTCCTCATTCCTTTCATGTTTATGGTCATTAGTCCCCCTTTAAGGAGTATGGACATGAATATGCATGCCTTGTCACCTGTGACACCCTTAACGGGGTGCAAATGATATCCAGGGACCCATTCTGTGACATCTGTGAGCCCAACTTCATTCTATCTTAAGCTGGTGAAGTTTAAACTCTTCCCTAACTCCCTACCCACCCCCGCCCTTCTTAACTGCCACCAACTCGGAGATCGCTCACCTAGAAAAATCTCCAGCCAGATGCCAGATAAAACTAACCATTTTACAAGGCATCAAATCTTCTGCAGCTTTGGATTAAGGGTTCTGACCTTAAAAAAAAATACCTTCTACTTCCAAACACCCCTCCTCTTTGTAAACACAGTAAACCGATGGCTATTTTGCTCCTGTTCCTGACAGGAGCAAGATAATGTCACTCTTCAAATAAGTTCTTATTGGTTGCTTTTTGATGGACTTATCAGCTACCAGCAAATACTGGATTACTATTTTGGTGAAGCCATCCATGGCAGGCCTAGAGATAGGAACACCTCCGTGTGGAGTCCAAGTATAGCAGGTAGGTCTCCATGCACACAAACCTGAAGGAATTAGAAGCACCCCAAATGCCCCAGCTCTGAGAGATTTAGGACATGAAGCGCCCATGTATAGCATGATGACCAACGCACACATGCATCTAGATTAAAAGGCGGCATTACAATCTCATCAGTAAACTGATAATAGTGCTTCTGACTCCCATTCCACTAATACACACCAGTTCATTATCATGGAACTTTAAAATGGAGCATCAATGGCGTGTTCTCACAGTAAATAAATTGTCCTTTCTTGCGACCTGGAAGATGACTCCCTTTTCATCGTAAGTTCTCCGGGATGTGGACCCCATAAACCCTCCTGAGCCTTCCTCTCCTCATTTAAAGTTCAGTATCTTTATGCAAGATGATTACTTGATAGCATTTGTATGAATGCTCAGACTGTTTTGCTGGGCTGACAAGATGGCTTCAGTTGCTGCCAAGCCTGGCACTCCCAGGTCAGTCCTCAAAAATCAAATGCTGGAGGAAGAAGAGTTACTCCTGCCAGGTGTCCTCTGACTTCCATACTTTCATTACGCATGACAGACAGACAAACAGACAGGCAGACAAGCAGACAGGCAGGCAGGCATGTACGCATGTGTGAGTATAAACACACACACACACACACACACACACACACACACACACACACTATACACATATGTGCATCACCCACAATTAGTAAATACATGTAAAGTACATTTTGCTACAGTTTTTATACATTACAAGTTGTATTATTTAAAGTTGTGGGGAGAACTGTACATTCTAAGTTACTTTAAAAGTTTTAGAGAAAAAGGACTGGAACTGTGTGAGATTGCTTTGTTTTGCTAAAACTTTTTTTTTTTTTTTTGCTAAAACTTTTGGCTTACACCTAAATTATCTTATTCTAATCAGGACTAGTAAAATACGAAACAAATAAAACAGAAGCAAACTCGAATATTAGCCAAGCATTTCTTTCATAGTCACAAGAGCATATAATTTGGGATAAATAGCTGCATTAAAGCACAATGGATTTTATATTATTCAGAAGATAAATCATAAGCAAAACTTTAAAATTCTTGATATCTATCTGGAATCCACAGAATCTTAACAGGCCCAAGGAATGGGGGCAGGGTAAGGTGGAGGTAGACAATGCCTACCCTCATTTTTTTTTTTTAACCAAATGTGTCTTAGGTGTCTTGAATTCATTAGATTTAATATTGTGAACATATGCTATCATATAAGATTATTATGTATTAATATATTATGTATAATATATGCTATACTTAGACCTATTTCACAGGTGTACACTTTTTGTGAGTGGAATAATGTGAAATGAGTCCAGAGAATGGTTTAAAGAGCAGGACCATACATGTTTTACACATTTGCCTAGCATTGCATAGAAGGTAGACATTAATTCTTACATCCATAGAACATTTTATTTTATCATTCAAATTATTCAGTCTCTTTCATTTAGTCATGCTTCAATGTATTTATAATAAATGAGAATACATATAAACCTTCCAGAACATCTCTGGGAATACTGAATTATATTAATGACACTCTTAATGTCATTTATTTGACATGGGATCTGATTATGCCATTAAAGATCTAGTTCCTCTGATACTCACACAGGGATCAGAAATAACTGAATTGGGGAAACATCCCAGAAACCGGGAATAGTTATTTTTAAATTCAATGGCAGAATTCACACATTTGAAATGGTACAATTCACAGTTTCTCCTCTTCAGGAATGTTAAATCTTGTTTGAGAGGAAATTTATATATCCTCAGTAAATTAGAAAACAATTTGGAAGCAGTCTTTAACATTTGAAGACTGTCACAGACTATATGTGCCATTCGGAGTATATTCAAAACAGGAGAAAAAAAGAATCACCCTGGGCTGGTGTGAGTGAAGGCACATCTCAGTGTGAGGGCAAGCGTTGGGCTGAATGTTAAAGATGTGTAGGATGGTTGGCACAGAGACAAGAGAGAAACGAGGAGGATGGAAGGGAGTGAAGATGAATGTGGACATTTCAGGATGCTGAACTGGCCAAGAGAGCTGATAAGAGGTAAAAATCTAGTAAGGAAAGACTCTCACTTCGCACTCTCTCTTAGCAAAGCGGCGGTAGGAGATCCTTTATAGAGGTCCGTGGCCTCGCTAGCACCTGGAAGCTGACTAGGTTCCCAGTACTAGATATGCATTCTGTCATGTTGAGTGGACTTTAAGTCCAATTAGACAGCTGTTGGCTACCACAGGTATATGAATGCCTCTTATTGCACCTCTCTGCCTACCTCACCACGCTGGCAATGGTGTTATAGCCGGGTAGGGCTGTTCTCTCCTTCTCCCCCTTGGCAGCCTGAATAGTGTTTTCTGAAACCTGGAAGCTAGACTGCAGAAAAGAGGCTTTTAGGCCAGATCCAGATCAAAGCATCCAAAGTGTCTTCAGCAATAAGGACCCATTCTTAACCTCTGACAAGATACCAGGACACATCCATATTGTCACCTGAGCTTCCAGCTGACCAGTCATTTGAAAGGAAGTTTCCTGTACTGGGTTTCTGTTAGTGAGTGTTTGTTTGTTTGTTTGTTTGTTTGTTTTTCTGGAGCATTGTCAGCCAAAGTGATTTAGCATCCTTTAATACATACATATTAAATGTATATGTATACTAACATAAATTAATATCATTCATCAGAAGACTAGGATCATTCCTTAACATATTCTAATTCTTATGCTTGTACCCATAGACAAATATAGCTACCACCCCTCATCAGAGAGGCCATCCCAGAAAACTAACATAGGAAACCATTATGGGAAATCACAACAGGACACATGCAGAAAGCATATCGTTGGGAGCCAAGCTCTGACAGATATATGCACATCATAACTCCTACACCTATGGCTCAGGAACCACCATAGAGGAGAGGTAGAAAAAAAATGTAAAAGCCACCAGAAATTCAGCTGTGAAATAGTCTCTCCTGGAAATGGCTGTGTAAACAAGACCAAAACCATGGTGATATCAATGGACATGTTAATGCAGAAGTGGAAAAGGTTTGAATGGCCCACTCTCAGACAGAGCATAATAGGCAACTTAGCTTCTCACAGGGATGAATCCCTTCATTGGTTGACCAGTGCAGGGTGGACAGCCATGAAAATGCATACACAGCACCAACAAAACAGACTCGACAGTTGTGTTTTTATACACATATATACATACATGTATATATAATGTATGTAAATATTATCTATAATTATAAATTTTTATTCTTTTTAATAATAATGAAAGGGTGGTAAAATGGGTTGCATTCACAGACACCTTAGTGCTGGCCCAGAATTTTACATTTATTGTGATGTACAAAAAGAAGCTCATATCGATCCTTCACGAAGGGAAGATGTGACAAGGTGACATAAAACCATCCTGAAATAGAGAAAGTGGCTCATAGGAAGTAGGTAGTCTGAGAAACCAAACCTTCTCCATCTCAGGACCAGCCTCCATCTTAAAACAAGAAAAAAAAAAAAGCCGGAGAACTTGACCTGCAGCTGAACCCAAGCTGTATCCAAGAACCCCATGGTTGGTCCTTGGCCCCTGCCCCAGAGTTACTCCCTAGCTACCAATCAAGAGTAGTCTGATTGTTTCAGATGTACTTCGTACTTTCAGACCATTTGTGACTGTTGATGATTTTGCTGCAGAGCATCCACCTGTTGGCTTACAATAGTCATTCAATTAGATGCTAGCCAGGCTGGAGAGCCCCCCCCCCCCGCTTGCTCGACATTTCCTATAAATCCTTGTCCCACTGCACCATGATTGGCAGTGAATGAGCTCCAAGAGACCCTAGTGCAATTGCATCAAGTTGGCTCCTTGATGGTCTTTTGGGGCTCTTGAACGGAGGAGGCACAACAGTCAACTATCAAAAATATAGGTGATGAGGGTCCAAATTAGATTAGCATTGTAGAAGGGAAAGAGACTAGTAAAGTCATGAAGCACATGTTCTAGCAATTAGTGGCTAGAGAGAAAGGAAGAGGGGAAGAAGGTATGGATGGGGAGGGGGAAAGGGGGGAAGGGGGAGGCAGCAACT
>NC_034608.1:65215084-65218993 GCF_900095145.1 Mus pahari
GACACAGACAGACAGACAGACAGACACAGACACAGACACAGACACAGACACAGACACAGACACAGACACAGACACAGACACAGACACAGACACAGACAGACACAGAACCAAACCCAGACATAAACACAGAGCATGAACTCTATGTATGGGAACCTGGGATATAGTTCAGGGGTCGAGCACTTGCATTGCATTCTCAAGGCTGTGGGTTTGATCCATTCACAGCATCTCAAAAGCCACTATAGAGTCTATTCACAATCAGAGAAAAGTCATCATGGGCCAGTTATTGTGGGGAAACAGCAAACCATTAATGGCACTGTCAGGGGTCTTAGCTCATTTGGTGCTGCTATAACCAAGTGTTCTAGTAGCTGGTGAGTCCAAGGGCAGGCAGTGGCACCTATGATGTTTCATGCTCCCAAGGTTGTACCTTGGGAGCACAGAAGATCAGGGAGTCAGAATACACATCAAGCTCTCATTCATTCATTCATTCATTCATTCATTTTACCTCCCAATCACAGACACCAGTTTCCCCATTACATAGGCCCTCCCCTTCCCCTTCCTCTTCTCCTCTGGGAGGGTAGGGGCCCTTTTGGGTATCTCCCTCCACCCCCCAGCACATCAAGTCTCTGCAGGGTTAGATGCACCCTGTCCCACTGACACCTGACAAGGCAGCCTGTCAAGCTCTTCTTATGAGAAAGGCATCGCACATTCACCTCTTAAGCTATCACACCGAACTCAGGAAGGGCTACAGTCACAGGCGAGGAGGAAGTTAGGCAAGGAAGTCATCTTCCATCAACCGATACAATTAAACCGGACGTCACGAGCTTGACCGCATGACTGAGCATAAATAGATGCAAATAAATCCAGGTTCATGGTTTGAAAAGAAAGGGGCTGCGTTAATAATGGTAGACAGCGATAACGCCAATGAGCAAGAACAGGTAAGCAATATGAAAAATGTATGAAGAAACACAGAGGCCAAGCAGTAACTCCAGAGATTCTGTGTGGAAGGAACAGGGATAAAGAGTAATAGGACATAAAACGGAAGTAGAAAGGCGGCAGGATGGTTAAGGGGGTGCTCACAGCCGGCCATGAGGATGGAAGCAAAAGCTGTGAAAGCTGTAAAGATGGCGGGCATGCAATATTAGGGAAAACCCAAATTTCGGGTCCTCCATTTGTTCTACAGGGACTATAAATGAATTAGATATATATAAAAAATGTTTATTGAAGAGGGGATTATTTCAGGCAAAATTTATTTTACCCAAGGTGGTAAGGCAAGACTTCCATTTCTTTAAAGGCGTTATCCTCTTCTGAGGCAATGAGTAGCCAGCGCGCTTCTGTTTGTTTCTTACAGGAATCTAGCAGTTCGGCTGAACTAATTTAAGTTTCTGAGCCTATGAGCAGCTGCAACTTTGTATTTAAATTTCATCCGCTGTCTGTCCTACTTAATGTTCCAGTAACAATCCATCTTACTTTCAAGCCTGACAATTTCATGAGGGTATTGACCACCCACCGAGAGTGTGCCTTCAAAAGGGAAAACCCTTTAAGAGCTGTGTTGAGTGAGGCAAACTGCTTAGATTGTAGTCAATACTGTTAGAATGGAAACTGGGATAAGAGTTCAGTGACTCAGAAGAATTCGTTCCATCTTTTTTTTTTTTTTTTTTTTTTTAAACAGAGGCTTCAGGAAAGCAATAGCATCCAGGAAAACAATAGAAACCAGGGCAGCATGGTCACTGGGATGGGAGGCTCTTTAGCTGAGCACTCTCCCC
The DNA here is from genome assembly GCF_900095145.1 of Mus pahari. Taxonomy (NCBI): domain Eukaryota; kingdom Metazoa; phylum Chordata; class Mammalia; order Rodentia; family Muridae; genus Mus; species Mus pahari. Next base: position 65,216,848 of record NC_034608.1, read on the forward strand.
TCCCTGAAGTAGTTAAACACCTGCTAATGCAAACCGCACCAGCCTTGAGGGACTGAATATTTCCCAGGTAAGTGTGAGTTCCTTTGTATGAGACTAACAGACAAGGCAGTATTCTCTTTGGCTTATAAATATTCTAATAATAGCGTGGGGGGCACATTTTAGTCTGACAATTTAGAATGAGCATCATGATTTTAATGATCCGATAGGCAAAATAACAACAACAACAACAACAACAACAACAACAACAACAACAACAACAAAATCCTCAATGAATAGTGACATTTCAAAACCTTTTAATAGTAGCAAAAATTCTGCACATTGGACCAATATTCTAATAGCTCTGTATTCTTAATTTTTGACACTTAGTGGCTTTGTGTAGAAGTAGTTTTGAACAAATCTTATTGCTTCAATCCTCAATTTCAGGATTGAGACCGTGTTCCTTCATACTAAGTCTGTTTCTGAAGCGACCCATATCTGGCCATCAAGTAACCTATATCAGTCAGTACCACATGTTCACATTCAACCCCAGCAAGCACCCTTGGGGCTGATAACTATAATATGACAATTCTGATAATTAAACCACCTAAAGCCAGGGGCTGATGTCTTGCATTAATGCAAAACAGCTTAAGGTGAAACAGCTCAGTATTCAATTACCACAGACATGGTTCTATACGCTCTCAACCATGTTGGCGGGGTTTTGCCCGGGTACACTAAATGCGATACCTGGCAAAAACTGTAATTTAAATAAATATTGGGTGCAGTTGATGGGTTTTAATCTACCCATGAGTTCCTCTGAAGAAGTCTCTTGATTAGTAAGACTGAGTAGGTCAAAGAATGACATTTTCCAATCAACCTAACATTCACAGAAAATTATATTTTCCAATATCATTCATTAAGAGCTAGTGGGATTCAGATTGTTGAGCTTATAAAGAAAATCCCAATTAATTAAAATAGTGGATAATAAAAAATAAAAGCAAATTACCTTTATTCTGGGGGTATAATTGTAACATTTATATTCATAGATTTCATTAGCAGTAAAAGATGTTGACAATTTCACCGTTCTTTTTAAAATGCCTTCAGAAAAATGTACAGTGGGAAATGTGATTCCAATGGTTACGGTTTTGTGCCAATTTTGTTTTTGGAAAAACCCGAGAAGTCAGGACTGCTAACCTTAGGGGGAAATTTCTAATTATTGCCTGTTCAATTAAGCTGTTTAGAAATCTTTTCTATGAGTGCGACTGCTGTGATTCCGTAACAGAGACTGGATACCGGGAAATGCCTTAAAATACCTAGATGCTGTGTACATATCACACAGTGAGGATGTTATGTGTGCACTTGAGTGGACTGTGGGGATGCTCAGGGAGGTTCTGACATATTATGTCTCTGATGGCGTTTTGGGCCCAGAGTATTACGTGTATTGGTGGAGCAGGTAAGGACGTCCTTCTCTCATCAGGATTCATGGAAGTGTAACAGCTAGATATACCCAGAAGCATGGGATTGTTGTCATGTCACATGCGTGGCCATCAGTCTCTTCCTGCCCTTGGGTATTGTTGCTTCTGGGCTTTAGACGGTGGCATCAGTACAACCTTCCAACTTAAACTAGATCGCGTCATCAGTTCCTGGTTTTCCAGTCTTCAGACGGTAGGGTGTGGGATACTAGACCTCTATAATCTTACAAGGAGTTCTAACAATAACCGCAGACTCATATGGAATCATTCTGGAGAACCAAGAATCCTACAGGGAATGGTTTGAATCTGACGTCAATTTATCTCCTTTTCATAGACTAACCTAAAAATTTTGCAGATAAGACTTTATCAGAGAGCAACACTGGACACTGCCAAGCTCAAGTTGTATCATCTATTTTTGAGTCAAAGTCTCTATATAGAGTGTGACGACTGGTGTAGAACTCCCTATGCAGACAAGTCTGGCCTGGAGCATGCAGAGATCTACTTGCTTCTGATTCACAGGTCCTGAAATTAAAGCTGTTTGCTACCATGCCAAGCACATTGTATAACTTTTCATAGCTTGTATTCTTATATCATTTGCTCTCTTCTGTCTTAGATGTACACGCATGTACACACACACACACACACACACACACACACAGAGAGAGAGAGAGAGAGAGAGAGAGAGAGAGAGAGAGAGA
>NC_034608.1:65220063-65221535 GCF_900095145.1 Mus pahari
CCTCTCCCTCTCTCTCTTCTTGCAGTGCTGGGGCTAGAACCCAGAACCATATACAAGCTAGTCAAGTACTCTTCAAGTGTTTTATGCCTCAGCCCCCACTATGACAGTTTCATAAGTATATACACTGTTGTAGGACAGCCCAGGCAGCAACTGGATCTCCGTCTTAGTCTGGTGTCCAGAACTGCAGGTTCTTTTCATGTTCTTCTCTGTGCCTGGGACCATTTGATTGCTCATTAGGGTAAACAAGGTGAATAGCATGGAAAACCTTAAGAGTGTGCTGTGTGAGAATTCATGAAAGAAGGCAGAAGAATATTTCAAGTGGTTGCTGGGTTTTTATGAGCCAAATTTCTTCCAGGCAGTTATTTTCTGTAGCTTCCAGATTTTATTTATGTTGGCTCAATGGAGAACTTTCCTAGTGGTAAAGGACATTCAAGCAGGTGTCAGGTACTAGGAATAATGTCAGATATTAATTACCCAATTTAGAAATATCACTGAATTAAACTGAATTAAAACTGATCATTAAAACTGAAGTTTATTAGTAAGGTATAATATCAGGATTAAGCTGGTGACAATACAAGATTTTTAAGTCATATTTTTGATTACTTTGAGTTTTAATTTGAATAGGAAATGGAAGCATGCAAAGTAAAGAGAAAAATACAAGATACTTTCCTTTAAAAATGTGGTAATGGATAGCCGAATGCTTCGTACATGTCCACAATGTGTTTCTTTGTTACTTATTTTACATCAAATATGTAGAGTATTTATAAATTATTAATTGTCAACATTATAGAATGAATGAATAAAATACAGAATAATTAAAAAATGCATCTTTGAGTCTGAGCAATACAGAGGTGGATGCTTGCAGCCAACCATCGGACTGATCACAGGGACCCCAATGGAGGAGTTAGGAGAAGGATTGAAGGAGCTGAAGGGGTTTGCAACCCCATAGGAAGAACAACAATATCAACCAATCAAACCTCCCCAAGAGCTCCCAGTGACTAAACCACCAATCAAAGAGTACTCATGGAGGGACCCATGGCTCCAGCTGCATATGTAGCAGAGGATGGCCTTTTCAGGCACCAATGGAAGGAGAGACCCTTGGTCCTGTGGAGGCTAGAGGACCCAACATAGGGGAATGTCAGGGTGGTGAGGTAGAAGTGGGTGGGGGAGTACCCTCATAGAAGCAAGGAGAGGGGAAGGAGGTAGGGAGTTTGCAGAGGGAGATGACATTTGAAACGTAAGTAAATAAAATAAGCAATACAAAAACTGAAAAAAAAGTCCATTTTTTCATGCATTCATGTTTAGGTATATGCATATGTATATGCATGTAAACTAATATATATTTACTAAGTATTGCCACTGTATAAAACAAAGGATTCAGAGAATAATTCAATAGTTAGTGCTTGTGTGTGCATCTCTGTGTGTGAAAGTGTGTGCATATATGTATCTGTGTGTGTGTGTGTGTGTGTGTG
>NC_034608.1:65222175-65228249 GCF_900095145.1 Mus pahari
TGTGTGTGTGTGTGTGTGTGTGTGTGTGTGTGTGTGTGTGTGTGTATGGAGTGGAACATGATTTTGGCCTTAAAATTCTGTTCATAAGCTCTGACATGAAAGACTGACCCTGTGTTATAGTTGTTTTCTATTTTAAAGGGCATAAGGAGGCTCAGCAACTCAGCTACTGAAATCACCAAGCTCATGTAAGTAAACTACTTTCTAAGTTCCCATAAGTAATTCCAGGAAATGTAGTCACCAATATGGACTTAGAGGAATATGTTTCTTTGGTCTGATGCTGTCCTCACCATCTGGGATGCATAGAAATACATTCTCCATAAAATTTATACAGTGCCCTGATAACATTATGTCAGGTGAAATAAGCCAAGGCCAGAGGATAAATATTATCTGAGAAGAGTAATGGGATCAGCGGAATGGAGAAGGCAGAGAATAATGCAGGCACATATGAGGAAAATGTGTTATATATGTGTATGGAAAAAAATCACAATGGCTCATCATTCTGTGTAATTAATATGAATGAACAAGTGAACACATAGAGTATTGTATTTGCTTTTATGTGATACATATAATTCAGAAACTGTAGAGGCTGAGACTAGAGTGTAGCTTACTACAGGTAAAGACAATGAGGAGAGTAGATTAACCTACTGGTTAATGAGAACCATTTCTGTTTGAAGTATGGAAAGGTTCGGAAAAATGTTGATATACAATATTGTGAATAAGCACAGTACCACTGAAACTAGACTAAAGATAAATCTTGTTATATATAATTATAATTTTTAAACTTAAAAATTAAGAAAGGAGGAAACTTACATACTTCTTTCTCTATTTAAGAGGAGAATTTTAACAGAGTCATGGTAAAGAAGTGGCTAGCTTTTAAGCAAAGCCACACAGCAACCAATTACTAGATAAAACCTATATGGAGGACATGGAAAAATGATAAATTCATGCAAACTTGTAAATAATGAGATTGGCTTCACCCGTTTTTGTCTGGAGACCACAACTATTTGACTGGTTTATCAAGACGTGTTATTTCCCCCGTGGAACCCCTACGCTTTCCCCTAGATTCCAATGAGGACTGTGATACTGAACACATTTCCCTTTGATTCCCCAGGCTGCCAGATAACTCCAGTGAAATGTGATGCCCAGCTCAAGATTCATCTTATGATTGGCAAATTTACACTCTTCTGCCTTTTTGGTTCTGGTATTAAAATTCTATTTTTATATGTAATTTATAGCACTGTAGGGTTACTGTAGTCATTTTTGAAAACGAACATTGCCTTCAATTCTTGGTCAAAAGAGTTGAACTGTAAATAAATATCAGTATGAGAACAGTTTTATCCGTGAGCATAGTATTTGACATGATGACGGTGCCTGTTAGCTTTGCTGAATACATCTAATAAGATGATCTAGACAAATCAATGAGCTTCAATTCAAACAAGGATGCATACATATAAGAACATGAATATGTGTGCATGTGCATGCAAGCATGCATGTGTGTGTGCTGTGTTATTTCACACACACACACACACACACACACACACACACACACACACACACACAAATACATTCTGTATTTGTTCCTAGGTCTTAGGCTTTTGTCAACCTACAAGTTGGGAAAATAAACAGACTCCTTTTAACCCATCACAGAATATTACACAAACTGGGTTAGTTATGTTCCTTTAAATAGAGTTATTAAAAAAATACATTCAAGAAGTTCAAGAGTTTACAGATTCAGAACAAAGACAAGAGCCAAGCCATTAATTTGAGTAATCTCAAGGGTACAGATTTTTGAAATAACACATTTTCTTATTGGTCTGTTTCTTTTAATGCCACCATTGAAAGCATGTTCAGATGGTTTTAAGTAATTACCACTATACTTAGGACTACAGCTATACTTCCCATTTTTAGTTCTCAATGCTGGAGTAGGCGAGTGGACTGTGGAAATATCACTGAAGCCCTTTCCAGTAACAGAAGCCTATAATTATATGGAAATATAAAATTTTAGAATTGCAGACCTTAGAAATAATTGGCCTTAATGTGCTGTCTCTACAAATGAGGTCTTTGATACTAAATATCCAAGGTAATATAACCAGTGAGGGCGAGAGTTAGGGTTATAGCTCAGGTCTTTGGCCTTAGTTTGGCTTCCCCAGAAGGACTGTGACGGAATGAGAATGGGCACATACTGTATATTTCTACCCTCCTACTCAAGAAGTGCCCTGTCTGGCAGACTGTACTCTATTCTTGAATACTTAAATAGAAATGACAAGAGTGGGAGAATGGTTCAATCCTTTCACTTCTCATTCAGTGCATCTTGTCTGCAGGAACCCTAGGCTACACAAAGTGAGGAGGAACAAGAGTGATGAATGAATTCCCAGCACCCGTGTAGAGGAATAATTAATCCATTTGCCTCTCATTTTGAGTCTGTCCCTCCCTTAAAATTTATTATTAGAATTGAACAGATGCCCTCTACAAAGGTTTTACACACACACACACACACACACACACACACACACACACACACACACACAGTGATGTCAGAACCTGGTGAGTCTGGGTACTGCAGCAAATATTCTACAGGCAAATAGGGAGGGCTGTGGAAGTCCTTGAGAACATATGTTCTTTTATCTAAAACCTTGAACTTCCAGAATTAAGTTGAAAATTACATCAGGGTGTTTGCAGTCCGCATTTCCCGACTTTGAGCTATGCACCTATTTTTCCTCTCATTCAAAAGTATATGGGAAAAAGAAAAGTCATAGGAGTTACATGAATATGAGGGATAATGTAAAAGATAATCATTCTAATTGGGAAGGATGCATGTCAAAAGCCTGAAACTAAAAATTAGGTTAATTATATGGTGGAGCTGCTCAGTGGAGAATGAGCACATTAATCATTTAGTGGAAGTGTTACAGTTCTCAGGTTCACTTCATTTCACTGCCAGGGTTAGAAACCCAGGGAACCCAAGGGTTAACAGCTGGCCTGGCCGGGCTTAGACCTTGTCTCGGTTATAGCTCTTAAAGTCTTCAAGAAATATACTCATGCCATGTCCATGCCTTTGACTTTTCACAGTTTCGACATGTATAAACTCAGCTACAGAAGTAATGCGGTGGAAACAAATGGGGTAAAACAAAAAAATGAGGACTGATTTGAGGACAATGTCTCAAGACATAAGATAATGCTTTATGGTCAGTAAACACTGCCCCTTCTGGCCTGGTTCCAAACAGCACCTATAGACCTGACAAAGTATGTTCCCTCACATTCATATTAGAATATTCTATTTAAACCTGTTCTCCTTAAATTCCTTCATTTTTGCCATTTACTTTCTCCTTGTTAATTGTTTGCATAGACATAGCTGTTTCTGGTTGGTTTTAGGCTTGAAAGCCAAAAAAGAAGTAACAATACACTAACCGTTCTATCTATCCCTGGTTTTACTTCTATAGTCTATGTAATATGCCAAATAGAGTTACTCTTCTACCCAGATTGCAAGAGAAAATTTCTCCCTGGAATTGTGGAGGAGAATTAGTTTGGAGACGTTCCTAAATGAGAACATGGAGGAAGGACTTTTATGTTCATTCTGCTAATCTGAATTCATTTGATAATATACTAGTTAGTGAGTCCCCCTGAATATTCAAATTAGCTCAAGTAAAATAACAGAATGGAGACTACATAATAAATAAAGCAACATGACACGTGTCAGGAGTAGGACTGATCCCACTCCGACCTCTCTTAGATGCACTGGGGGCTGGCTACTGAAGCTGGTCCTCTGAGGCGCTCTGTTGAAATGCTTCACGGATTTTACTGCCTTTGTCAAAGATGAGGGCTTGTCACTAACCAGGGAACCTGGAGCTCTTTTGTTTACAGAAATATTTTATGCAAGCTAGAGAGCATATCTTGGGTGTTTTTTTGTTTGTTTGTTGTTTGTTTGTTTATTTCCTAATTAGTTTTCAAAGTTAGGATATAGGTTTAATAAATACACTTAAAATTTATTAGCATGCAGTAATTATTCCCTGTGAACTTCATCCTGACTTCATTCATGGATACAATGTAGCTTGATCTTCTTTATCCTCTCTGCTGTCTATTGTCCTTCCAAGCTCACCTGTCCCTTCTATTCCTATTATTCCTATTCTATTCTCTATTCCTACTTTCTTGGCTTTCCTTTTATTTTTTAACCTATTAGTTTAATTAGAGTTTCTTACTGGGGCATGGGCCAGAAGTCACTTACAGGTGCAGGTGCAATTTAGCAGTGGTTAGTCCACCAAAGAATTTCTTTTCCATTCCCCAGAAACATTAATACGGGATAGATCCTTATGGAAGGCTGGGGTCTCATGAGGCCATCATTCTACATGACAAAGTGTTACCAAACTCAATTGTGTTTATTTTATGACTTAATTCACCAAATATAATTTTATTTAGTACATATTAACTATCAAGCAATATTCTGACTGGCAATAATTTTCTTGGGATTCTTTAACTTATATCACAATGATACTGTGTTTCAAGTAGGAAAAGTTGCCTCTGCTCAATTTTTAATAGTATTTTTTCCATCATAAAATAAACTGTTGATGAAAAAAAATCTTTTAATGTTCTGATGCCTCTTTATTATTTTTAAACTTCAATCGTTCTCAGTGTTTGCATATTTGAAGGTCTCCCGTTTGTTAATTCGCCGTACACTCGGAAGCACCCCAGAGCTTCATCTCCGTTTTGTGAATCAGTGCCATTAGAATTCCACATCCAGGTGATCACTGGGCATGGGACTTGCACACTTTCATACTTGGGAAGGAGGGACAGAGGAAGGTGCCTTTGGCTGGTATAGGTCAGCAATCAACATGAGGCAGAGTTTAACAACGTTTCAATTATGAAGTGAATGAATAACATTATGAAGTCTCAGGAAAATTATAATAAATTATTTCAGAGAACAGGAAGGGCAAAGAAAAGGAAAATCCCAGCCTATTTATCCCTTCCCCATTGACTTGCACGTGCTGAATTTTGAAAAATTAACTTAAATGCACTAAAAAAAAAAAGTTTCCTGATTTTTATTTTTAAAACCCGAACCGAACACGAAACATAAGATTAAAAAAAACAATTGTAGCCCCACCCCCACCCCCACCCCCTTAACATCAGTACGTGCATGAAGCTCACAGGTGTGGGTATTTGACAGGTCACTCTGGAATGCGCGATAAAGTCAGCGCCACAAGTGGGCCTGCTAATTTTGTAAGAGGGAATAGAGTATGAGGTTTCTCTTCAGTATCGCAGCATCACAGCTGGGCCTTTTACACCGCGATCTCTGATGCTTAATGGGAAGAGAGAAACATGGGGAATTTCAAGGAAAAAAAAACCCGGGAAAACTCTCTCCCTTTTTGGAAACAATGCCCTCGCAGGTTCTGATGGGGCGGTGGTCCACGGGAAGCCAACTCTCATGGGAACGTTGTGGGTAGAGGTGCTAACTTGGCACCTTTCCCTCTGGGTTGGCAGCCACTTCCCCTCAGAGCGGGTTCACCTTCTCTGGGTCCCACCTTGTTTCTGCCAGCCTGCAGCTATTGCTAAGCACTGCTCAACATGAACTAACAGGATTCCTGAAAACAACACAAATCTCCCTGACAAATGCTGGGGGGGGGGGGGCGTGGGCGTGGCGGAGGGGGCAGGAGGTGGGGGGCGGGGGGAGGCAGAGCTGGGATGCCTCTTTCCTCTCTGTTTCCTGCTCTTCTTCCTTCATTCTCTTCCTATGTTTTTTTCTTCTTTCTTTCTTCAAGACAGCCATTCATGTGCAAACAGTGTGTTGAATATTGACAGGTCACGGTTAGATCACGTGACAGTGCTGCTTTCGGTCCCCCTGACCCATATTTTCTCCACTTGGACCCACCAGGATGATCATCCTGCTCTTCCCTATGAGACGGCTGTAGAATAGGGGGACATTCGGGTTATCATGGAGCAGCTCGCGACTCACCGAGAAACCCATCTCTAACTGAAAAAATAAAAATAAAAATAAAATAAAAAATCAGAATAGTCTACAGTTCTATCATCCCATGGTGATAGGGTGATGTGGGAAATACAGGATGACGGTGATGACTGAGAAAGGT
>NC_034608.1:65230834-65252238 GCF_900095145.1 Mus pahari
TACTGATTAGTTCATATTGTTGTTCCACCTATAGGGTTGCAGACCCCTTCAGCTCCTTGGGTACTTTCTCTAGCTCCTCCATTGGGGGTCCTGTGTGATATTTCAACCATGAGCGGTTATGATGCGCCACTCCACATTTGAGTCCCACCTCAGTCATAAGGTTTAGAAGGGTATTTTTTCCCCTCTAAACTCTAATAGCATTTGAGAAAGCAGCCCCTTTGGTAGTTTTTATTTAACTAGTTCTCAAACCCAGGAATGGAAGGGTTGGGTTCTTTTTTTTTTCAATTTTTATTTTTTTTTATTTCATATAGCTCACAGGCAAGTGATTTATCTATAGTGGGTTTTAGAGGGTTTATTGATATTTTTGATTATGTATACATGCTATGATGCTATGATACAGTTTCCTAATAACTCTTAGAGAATACTGCTCTATTATTGATAATATAATTATTTCCCTTTCTTTTTCAAGTCCCCTTTACAATCATTTCCCCCAAGAGAAATATATATCTAAAGTATTTGACCTTGTAAGTCAAGGAGATCAAAAATCTATGAATATCTGAAATCCTAAAACTTTTAAATGCTATTAATAAAGACATCAAAATTCTGTTTAAAACACTTTGCATATCTAATGTTCTTAACAAAACATGCATTTCAAGCAGAAGTTTTAAGGGTTTTAAATCACAGATTTTCACAGCATTTCCTTCCGGCAGCTGATGAAAATTGGATAATATACAATCAGAACACTTTTTCTACACATTTTAAATTGATTGAAAAATAGAAACAGATTTAACATTCAAAAAAAATTTGTGAACCGTTACATAAAAACGGCCTGATCTGATGTAGTAGATGGTAGGTATAGAACTTTCGAGGTGAAGGCATTTATTGGGGATGTTACAGAGGGAGCACAGCACAATACCCAAGCTGCCATTCTCAAAACACATGCCTCTGACTAACAGGTTGAATCTTCTATGAAGGCTGCCGTCAAAGACAATCTTTTCCTTAATGGACGGTGTTCTCCATATTTTTCTTTAGGCACAAGCTTGGCATTAAACAGGTTATGAATAGGTTTCCATGTAAAACATAAAAGTAATAAATTGCTGGAGACGAGCAATATGGAAATACAACATGCTTGCATAAGATTTGAAAGTTCAACGCATATTACAGCCTTCAATGTGATGCATAACTTGATGATTGAAAAATAACTGGGTAACCATTCACGTTGTCAGTTTGCATTAGCTAAGTGTACATTCAAAGAAAAATAAATAATGAACAAGAACCTGATATCACTCTTGCTAAGCTGCGGAGGCATGGGCAGGAAGGCTAGAAAGGTCACAAGGGGACTCACAGTTGTGGTCAATGATGACATGTTCGCTCTCAGTGGAGTCGTTCATTCTTTTGCAACAACAAGAAAATGCAAAGTGCTTTTCTTTGCAGATTCCTTTTCCTAAGGCGCTTGGGGTGTATGCAAGCTTCAAGCATCTTTCAGAAGGTCATGTTAATCATCCCTGATCTGTAATGACTAAGACTTTTAAAAACTGAAAAAAACAAGAGGATCCCAGTTTTCCTTTCTCCTGCCAATAACAACTAAATAACCGTATCCATTGTCACATGATTCTAAGCCACAGCTCTGGATAGGGAGGACATGGAACTAATTAAGTCAACTATCAGTAGTGAATTGAACTTCCTTTTTAAAAAAGCATGCATTTCTGAGCAAATGAGATAAATGCATCCTAGTTATAACACACTTACCAATAAAAGTATGATTTTTGATGCATGGCTTATTTGTTTAAAACATATTTTTTACTACATTTGAAACTTGTTCAAAGAGAATAGTCAGTTGTGCATAGAGAAGAATGTTATTCCTAAAACAGAAATAACTATGTAATTCAGAAGGAGCAAAAAAGGAGTAGTTGAAGCGATTATAGAATGGAGATAAAGTTGAACTATAGGATGTTAACTCTTTAAAAATCTTTATGACGTTTAGTGTTATAATTAGGATAGGTGGGCAAATTATTACAGAAGTTAGGACAGTTTTGAAAGTGACATGAGAAGTCACTTTTACAACAGGCGATCAAGAAACTTGGAAATTCATCTACTTTATTTGTTATTTGTCTAGAGTTTAAGATGATGAGATAGATATCTTTTAACTTTGCCAAAATGAAGACAGAGACTCATTATATTTATTTGCCCTAATAAAATGATGACAAAAGAACTTCTGTTTGACTTGACAGTGTAACTTCCATTGGACATACTCTTTCACTGGAAAGAACACTAACACTGGACCAAAAATACTGTTTTGAGGCAATGATATCATGCAGTCGGAGCTATGCCTCTCCATAGAAGGGAAGCCCATGAAGAGAATGCAATATTTGTTCTCGCTTCCTGTTTTGTGGCAATTTCCAGATGGCATGAAAAGGAGTAGAGCCAAAGAAGAGAGCTGAGTCATCATCAAACAGAGGCAGCTGATAAAAGACACCAGGTTGCTGGATTGTCTGGATTTGCAAAGCAGGAGACCAGAAAGGAATATGAATCCGGTAGTGTTAGGATTTGAATATGAAATGTCTTCCACGTGCTTATGTTCTGAGTGCTTGTTTGCAAGCTGGTGGCACTCTTTGGAGAATCGACTGAAACTATTGGAAGGGAGGCCTACCTGGTAATAGGAGGTACTGACAATGGGCCTTTGAAAGAGGATTTTAGTGAATTTGATGCTTGTTAGGCTCTTTGGAGGAATCTGTGATGTGAAGAACCTCGACTAAGCACTCCCACTGCTCTGACTTAAGCATCTCTGCCAGGATGCTTCTATAATGATGGATTAAAATTCTGTAAAGCCATGTGCCAAAATAAACCTGCCTTCTCTTTTCTGTCAGGTAGTATGGTCTCACAGATAGAAATACCTGTAGTGAACATAGGCAGGAATTGGGGGAATAATCTCCTGGGCATGGAGTTTTTCTGTGACTTTATATATATATATGCATATATATATATATATATATATATATATATATATATATATATATAACAGAGAGCAGCTGTTGATTGAAAAGTTGAGTACCAATATCTCTTTATTTTTTAAGTCATACACCAGTTTGAATTGTAAGATTAATGGACTATCTCATTGTAACAAAGGGTTAGTACATGAAAACCTAACATAAATTTCAAATGTATCCACTACCACTGCCAAGAACGAAAGAAGTGATACATTTGACAACTCAGATGGAATAGAAACACTGAAAAATACAACTGTCAAAAATAACATAATAAAATAATAACATTGATAATTCTATATCTTAAACAGTCATATTTATACTTAGAAAATTCCTTACCAAGAAACTCAAAGATTGATAAGTTTTCTTGTGATTCTCTATACAAGTTTTATGTAACAGATAAATCTATAAATATTATTTAAGCAAAGATAAAATGAAATACTTCAATACTTTCCAAATCATTAAATGGATCAGAAGCATCCTATTAAAAACCAAAAGTATATTTCAAGAAGATACTTATCTCTCTCTTGAATAATTAAATAAAATAAATTGTTTTAAAATATCATAAAAGTCAAACCCAGGAGGACATGATAGCCATGTTATTACTAAGTAGGGAATAGAATGGGTGAGGTTAGTTATGAAAATATCTATTTAATTCACTAATTTATCAGAAAAGGAAGAAACACCTTATGATCATTTTAGTATATGCAGAAAAAAGAAACTTGTGACAAAAATTCATTATTTGTTCATTATACCTAATACTTAAAAACTAGGAATACAAATAAATTTACTTTGCTTGAAAAGGCATTTACACAAAGTCTAAAACTGATATCATAATGGTAAAACATTGAACATTTTCCTCCAAAGATCAAGAACCTGACAACTATATCTGTTCTCAGCATTGTTTGAATAGTCTAAGATTGTACAGAAAAGAAGAGGAAGTCATAAAAGGGGCATAAATGATGAAGCAAAATTCTCTATTATACTAAAACATCTAATTATGTAATGCAGCAAGCTAACTCTAACTGTTCATTAAAGTGTATAGATTTCTAGTTTGGTTAATTTAGGAGTGTGATGTTTTTACATATTTGCAATTTTTAATAATAATATTTACTTAAAATGCATGCATGTGCATGTGCGTGTGAGTGCGCACACACATACACACACACACACACACACACTCCAGAGGGAAAGCCACATCGAAACCCCACTGGAAATAATAGAAGTTTGAATGTTTATATGACACAGATCAGTACTTTATAAATCATTTATGTATCTATATTCTGTCATCAGACAAAAAGAAATAAAACTCTTGATTTATAATACAATACTAGGATTAAATATTTGAGAATAAACTTGAAGGATGAATGAAAGTGCCAGTGGAAAAGGACGGAGTATGAAGAAAGATTTAATAGGAGGAGATTGTCATATGCTCATGGGTCATGGCTTAGAAGACTAAACATGGCTGCCATAGCTATTTCTCTTCTTTGTAGAGCTAGTACGCTTATCTTAAAGCACATATGCACATATGGAAATACAGTGTTTAAAGCCATTAAGGAGCATTGAAAGAATGAAGACAGTTGTAGATCTATGTCATCACAGTTAAAGGCTCATGGTACTTTAGGCAGTGGAGCTAATTCCCATAGTAGGATTGATCCATGAAATAAAATACCCAGTTCAGAAGTACACATAGATGATTCGTTGGCTTTCAAGCAAGTGTCAAAGCTATTCAATTTGGAAGGGAGTAATTTATTAATAAATTACAGTAGAAAAAGTACATAAGTATATGAAGATGTGCATTAAGCCGTTCCCCACACCACACATGCAATTAAATTAAAGGTTACAACAGATTTGAAGTTGAGAACCAGTACTATATAAAGATGTTGAAATTATTTTGGCCTATACTTCCGAGAGTGGACATAAGAAGCATGAAGTGTAAAAGGAAACAGGACGCAATTAGACCTCCTCAAATTATATTCATTGCAGGTATAGTTTAAAATTAGACAAATCTTAGATGGCGTGGAAATATCCATAGTGGACAATATTTGGCAAAGAGTTTATGTCTCAAATATGTTCGAAAACAAGGCAACTATATTTCATGGGCAACTACCTTCAGAAACATTCTGAATTAAAAGGAATGAAAATGGCATGCATTCCTAATAAGTAACAAAAGTGAATTCTGCACCACCAGTAATAGAGTAGTGCAAATGAAAGCTATGGGGAGACAACCAGGTAGGCCCAAACCCAGAACACTAATGACATCAAACACAGAGGATGATTGCAAAGAAATGTTCCTGTGAGACATTCTTGTGGGAGTATAAAATGGAGAAGGCAATCTGTGATGATGACACATCCCTAAATAGTTCTGAAAGAGTTAAACACATTTGTTCTACGACCCAGAAATTATCTGATCAGAAATAAACACACACACACACACACACACACACACACACACACACACACACACACACACAAAACACACACTTACATTCAGGTTCACATACATGCACACATGCATACACACATGCTCACACACAGTCACATGCACACGTTACCACAAAAGGACTTCTTCGAAAATGCTTAGAAGCAGTTTTCTTCATTGTATCTCAAACTTGGAAACAACCCTGTCTCGTGAAATGATAATTAAATGTGGCACATTTGCTAAATGCAATGCTAGCAAACAGTACAATAACAAGTATACAACTACTGTTATGCTCAACAGCACAGACGAAACGTCTCAGCAAATGACAAATTTCCAAGTAAATAAAGCAGACATTGTATCATTCCTGGAGAGCTGCAGTTCAAGGACAGGCCAAATGAATCCCAACATCGAAATGAGAAAGTGGTTGCCTACAGTGTGTGAGTGAGTGGGACTGACCCCATCTTTATTACAGAAAGATCTTGTATTTCTACTCATGCACGTTAATAAATAGCAGAATGGAATATAGTCCAACTATATTAATTTTTGTAAAAAACTACCATTTTATAAATAAAAGTGGGACTATTGTCAAGTCATCTTTTAACATCAACTTATATTTTTCAGCTTATTAACTATTTCATCAGTATCAGTAACATTTAGTGATACTGATAAATTTCATGATTTATTTTTAGAATTTTGAATAAAGGGAAATCCTAATATTTTTCTCTTAAAATATTCAACTAGTCTAGTACTGGCTGAATCAGTGAGACAACCAAGTGTCAGAATATAACTGCTACTTTGAATAGGTCTAAAATTTAGTAAGCATTAGGAGGCTGGTACCAAGCGTTCCGTAGTAAATGACCCAACGAGGCACCAACCCTCCTTGAAATAAAAAAGAATGTGATCTTCTTTCTCACGTATTATGCTAAATACAATGGAGTATTCAATAGACATGTACAAGCCTTTCCTGATCTTGGGCAGGGTTTTTATTAAACAAAAATATGAATGGGTATGAATACAGAAGTTAATCAGCAGTGACCCTCAATTAAACAGGCGATGTTTGCGGGGCTTCTGGGTGACAGCATTTCCAGCCCAACCAGCTGTTAATCGCCTGCCAAAGAGGTGTCACATAGATGAGTCACGTGGCCCTCCTGCTCATGTTTCCCCTTTAAGTCACTCCAAGAACAGTGAAGCAACTTTTAATGTTAGAAATCTGGGTGGTGGGTAGTCCTAATAGGAGTGGAGAGAGGGTGACTAGTTGAGAAGCGGTGGTGGTGGTGGTGGTGGTGGTGGTGGTGGGGGGGAACAAGAGCAGAACCCCACTGGGACACTGGTGAAGTTAATACCATTTAATGCATCCTGTTGCTGGCACATAAATGCTCACTTTGTGAAAATCCATGGAAATGTGCAGATACTTGCATGTTCTTCAGAATACATGTTGCATTTCAAAACATTTTACCCGAAGTATAAATTCCTTACAGAAAGATGTGGAATTTCTACAGCATTGTATAAAACTGAAAGATTTTATGCTAATGTCTAAAAAAAAACCCTGTAATTATTTTTTTCTCTGCTAAATCTATCTTCTCTCCAAATAAACCAAGGCCTTGATTTTTTTTTTTTATAAAATCATATTCCTGTCTGTCCATCTGTCTACGTGAGTGTGTGTTAGTGTGTGTGTGTGTGTGTGCGCACATGCATGTGTTTGTGAAATAGGTCTTAAAAGAAAACAAGGCAAGAAAACCTGAAATTTGTTATTGCAGTATGATTTAGAGATATATATGGTACTTACCCCAAAGGTATTTTCTTCCTCAAGTTTCGTGGCAGGTCCCTTGTGTCACCAAAGCAAAGCTACCACTGCAGCTCAAGCCTGAAAAAGGAGAATAAAGAGAAAATGTACTATACCATAAAATATTCTTTTAAATGTCTAATCTTTATTATAGTAAATTAATCTATATGCCATAAAAGAAGTCATTCACTTAAATACTCAAGCAAAAAAAAAAAAAAAAGAAAGAAATCTGTTTCTTGACAAAGAGATTGTAAAAATTGTGGAGTAACTGGGCTGTCCTGATAGTGCTTAATCAGCTGTTTTTCATGCACACATTTGGAATACCAGTTTTTATAGCCAGTATTTGTGTAAGTGGTACAGAACTATAGCAAGACAAGAAAACAAACAAAACAAAACAAAACACACACATCAACAACAAAAAACTTCTTCAAAAAAAAAATTAGGTAGACAAGCATCTGTAACTAACATCCTGGTTGCCGATTTCCTAAAGGAAACAGAGGTTATGAGATCAAAGGTGAGAAAAGGTTATTACCAACAAGGAGAATGGATCACCCTTTAAAGCACAGGTGAGATGTCAGCTGCAATGGGAGGTGTGTGTGTGTGTCGGGGGGGGGGGAGCTGCAATGGGAGAGGTGTGGGGGGGAGGAGCTGTTCAGGCACAGGGACAAAGGAGTCACATTCTAGCTTTTGAACATAAGGACATTAAAGGGCACGGAAACTCAATGCATTTCAGTTTGCTAGATGATTACTTTTTTAGAGGTATTAGAATGCAGAAGAATGTTAGCTTAGATTTTTTTCCCAAAACTTACTTTAATAAGGGTTCTTAAACACTTCAGCCTCTCTTTTAGGCCACCATCCAAAAGAGGTAGGGGAAAAGAAATGTTATTAGGGGAAGTGGACCTGCTTAGAAGTACTTTTTGGGGGTGGGGGTGGGGATGATTCCAATCTTTGTTGATAGCATATCGGCATGTAAATTAGCAGCTTTGTCCACTTGCAAACACCATTCACGAATCAGCAATGGCCATTTGATCCAGAAGAAATCGAGAGGCTCTGACAATTGTCCTGAGTCTGAGGATGTGACAAGGAGCTGCTGGAATATGAGAGGCCTTTGGTGCTTTTCCCTCTGTGACATCACATCACAACAAATGATAATCAGTGGAGAAGACAAGACCACAGTATCATCAGCAAAGACCAGCATCAGCAAAGCCCAATGAAGACCAGCAAAGAGTGGCAAGGTGAACCAATGCTACAGTGTGATCCACTGTCTGTTGGACGGACCCTTTCCAAACACCACGTGTCCTTTCACATGCCCTCTTACCAGGAAGCTTCCAGAAAAACACCACATGTCTGTTTTCAATATCTTCCCACATGTCTGCTTCAGCAAAACATCCTCCCATGAGACAACCTCCAGAAAAGCATCACATGATACAACTGAGTCTCCAAAGACACCAGAAAATTTTACTTCAGGAGAAACTTTTCATGCAAGAGACTGCATGGCAAACATATTGGTAGCGATGTGACTGAGGTTCAGCAGTGAGTAAGACAGGTATGAGCCATGAGTCTGTCCTCACTAGGACTGACTGGCACAATGGATTATAATGACAAGGAGCAGTGGTCCCTGAAGAGTCTGTAGAAGAGGAACGAATTTGACCCAACAGGCAGAGACAATATTTTGGGTTGCAGGGGAAAGATTCCGAAGGCAATGGCATCTGATGAAACCAGGAGAGACAGCATAATAGTAGTATGTAAGGAGGAAGAGCAGGGACAGCCTCACTTACAGGCAGAGAAGGACGTCATCATCGTGAACATGACCTTCAGGAGAGCCTGATATCAGGAAAACCAAGCAAAGAGTTTTAGAAGAGAAGAGTGGAACGTGTTAAAATTCAAGCAGGGTTCGTGTTGGAAAGTGATTATCTCTCTCCTTTTTTTTTTTTTTTTTTTTTTTTTTTGACTTGTTTAGATTTAGATCCAAGGTAATTATAAGTCTGTGGAGCAACAGAGCCTGCATGCTACTCAGGTTTTATATGTATATATTAGTAACAAAAATCTGCCAGAAGCTGTGTATTTTTCTGTGCCTTAACAAGCTAGTTGTTAAAAGTTTTGAAGTTACCCTAGCTGGTGATACGCTATGCTATGGTGAGTAATTATTCCTATGAATGGCTCTTTTAAATGTTCTTTGGGAAGCAGTGATACTTAACACACTAGGAGTACTTTCCAGTGATAAAACTTAGCATACCAGAGTTCTGTTGTTTTAGGTAATTAAATTTAGCATACTACAAGTCTCTGTCAGTGATTAAATTTAGAACACTAGAGGTCCCTGTAGGTAATTTAAATGCTCCCCTTCTTTCAACAACCAGAATATTTGTGGACATGAAACACCCCAGGGCTCAGCAATATGCCACTTAAAGCTGTCATGTCTAAGAAAAGGGACTGAGGGTAATCTAATTGTCTGAGTGCTGAGTTCTAAACTCTGTGTGATGAATCTCAGAGCTCAGCCTACTCCAGAAGTTAGGGATTCATTTATGACTTGGGTGTGCCTATGCGCCCAGAAGACGCAGTCTGATGCTGGCCTCGACGGGCAAACCTGCAGCCAAGACAAACCCTGACTCCACAGTTCATTTGGGAGTTGACAGTGATGATCACGAGTGGATGTTTATGGGGAAGCATGAAGTGCTATTCTAGAAGACACATGATCATTAACTCATTTAACCTTCCCATCTACCTCAAAAGGCAGACACTTCTTGGTTCCAAAAAACAAGAGAAAAAAGGATCAGGTAACAAAAATTCAGAAAATTTCGAAAGATAGAAATTACATTGTAAGGAGGAATGAAGTATCCACATGTTGGTCTTCCTTCTTCATTCCTCCTTAGAATAGGGAACAAAATACCCAATGGAAGGAGTTACGGAGACAAAGTTTGGAGCTAAGTTGAAAGGATGGACCATCCAGAGACTACCCCACCCGGGGATCCATCCCATAATCAGCCACCAAACCCAGACACTATTGCATATGCCAGCAAGATTTTGATGAAAGGACCCTGATATAACTGTCTTGTGTGAGGCTATGCCAGTGCCTAGTAAACACAGAAGTGGATGCTCACAGTCAGCTATTGGATGGAACGCAGGGCCCCCAATGGAGGAGCTAGAGAAAGTACCCAAGGAGCTGAAGAGGTCTGCAACCCTATAGGTGGAACAATAATATGAACTAACCAGTAACCCCAGAGCTTGTCTCTCTAGCTACATGTGGAGCAGAAGATGGCCTAGTCGGCCATCATTGGGAAGAGAGGTCCTTTGGTCTTGCCAACTTTATATGCCCCAGTACAGGGGAACACCAGGGCCAAGAAGTGGGAGTGGGTGGGTAGGGGAGCAGGGCTGGGGGGAGAGTATAGGGAACTTTTGAGATAGCATTTGAAATGTAAATAAAGAAAATATCTAATAAAAAAGTTATATGTTTATCTAAAAAAAAAAAAGAAATTACATGTTAATGTGTGGAGAATAACTACTCATGTGTGCTAATATATTTAGCCATGCCATCAAGACTAAATATCAAGTGACTTAAAATAATCACTTGCTATTATCTTTTATTTTGAAAAAAAAAACAAACTATTTTTAAGTTTTTAGCAATTTGATCTCCCTTGCAGATATATAGGAAAAAAAAAACCAAAAAACCTAAGATCTACAACAGCGGTTCTCAACCTGTGGATTGTGTTAGATATCCTGTATATCAGATATTTACATTACTATTCATAGCAGTAGCGGCATTATAGTTATGAAGTTGCAGCCAAGTAATTTTGTGGTTGGGGGGTCACCACAACATGAAGAAGGGTCAGTGCACTAGAAAGGTTGAGAACTACTGCTCCAGAGATTTAAAGAAACTTGTTGGGGCAATTTGTATTCTATGCAGTTTCATAAACAGTATAACCAAATGGCCTCAAATTGCCCATTTCCAATATCCCTAGATTTTTTTTCCTATATTTTGAGGTTTACCCAATCAGTTGGCTTGCATATGCACTTGGGTTGCATTGCGAGAAGAATGGTAGAACAGGCAGAGGAGTTCTGACTAGGTTCCTGAAACACCACCTTGGAAATGTATATCTGAAGATCAGAGGAAAAATGTCTATGATGAAAATAGACAGAGTGGAAAAAAAAAATGGCTATTTCTGTCAGCGCTAAAAAAGCTGAGAGAGTCACTGATTAAGGTCACTGCCAATTTCATCAGTGAGGAAAGTGCTTTAGCAAGCAGTCCGCCCCTCATTGGCACAACCCTGGGTAAGCCTGTGGTCATAGCCCTGTCAGTGCGTCTATGATCAAGCACAAAGAAGATCCAAGGGTCAGCCAGATGAGAATTTTTTTAGTAGAGTGCCAAAGCTATCCTAAACTGACACCATATAAGGCATATATGTCTTCCTGTCCCCTGTCCCCTTCAGGGCCATCACCACCCACAAACTGACAAGAAAAAGAGGACAAAGGGGGAAGAACACTAACCAAAAGCCAAATTAACATTTCCCCAAGGCTTCTCTGGAAATAAAATCTCCAATCCGCAGGTGGAGTCTTTCCGTTAAAGGTTTATTCTAGAACAGCCTCAACGGAGAGAAGATATTAAGAGGTAAATTCTTTATCCCAAGCTAATATTCAAAACTGTATTGCTAGTTATCAACCTGCATGGCCTGGTTTGCAACTCAAGTGAAATATGTTCAATGCTTTTCATAACTGCAAGCTTCACACAGGGACAAGGATACTCGCTAATTGACTTTAGTGGCACTTGTTAACAAGATGAAAATGTAGCAATTTCACATTCGAGCACACTTCCCTTGGTACAGACAGCTGGCTTGTTTGGCCATGTAGAGGTCCCAGGCCCCGATGTGACACATCGAATCACCTCACTGGACAGAAAATTGAGAACAGTAAAAGGAAAAGTGTGGCCTGCTAATTTGGTGTTGTTAATTCCTGAACCTTGGAGAGAGAGGTTGTCCTCTGAGAACACAGCAACTTAAATAAGCAAGAGCAATATAGTGCCACGAGTCCCAGTCAAAACTTCTCTGCACATTGAATTTACACCCTGGACACTTGGATGCTAAGATGCAAGCTTAAACTTGTGAGGGCAGTTTGCCTACCATATTGAATCAGATCTCATAGAACCTCACTTTACCAGGCCTCTTTTTACTGTTCTTAATTGAACTAAGTAAGAAGATTCATTATATTTCCCCATTTTTATGCTTCTTTCCCTCTCCCTTTCCTCTTCTACACCCCCAGTAAGTCCCCTTTTAAACTAATGTCCCCCACCAATTTTACATCTATGACAACGTATATAGTACTTTGTCTCTGGGGACTGGCTTACCTGATTCTGCTCCATATCTGGGTTGAAACAATGCCTGACTACACTGGTCCTCAGATCTGTTTCCCAGGTGTGGCCTAATTAGTTGTAAGGTGTTTTTTTGAAGGGGAGATGGGTCTCTGTTGGACCCTCAGATGCAACCAGCTGTCTCTCATCCTCTCTTTGTCTTTCATCCTCTCTCTCCTCTCCTTCCATCTTCAGTGGCCTGAGTGTTTCAGTTTTATAGCCATTAGTATCAGAGGACACCATGGTGAAGATGCACTCTCCATGTGGGAAAAACTTCTCCTTCTCCAGGTCATTATCAGTGAACCCATGCTTAAGTCCCTCAAATGCAAGCTTTCCCTGTGGAGGACGCCCTTGCCACTTGAAGGTCCTGCCTGATGGATAGAAAAGTCATTTTGCTAGGTTACTATCTGCACGCATAGCAGAGAGACATTAATACTATCAGGGGTTGGCTCCCCCAAAAGGAATGGTTCTCAGGTTGGTGTAGTCATTGATTGGTTGTTTCTTCAGTCTTTCCTACATCTTTATCCCTGCACATCTTGTAGGCAGGACAAATTTTGGATTGAAAGTTTTGTGGGTGGATTGATTTTCCTCTCCCTCTTGTGGAAATCCTGCCTGGCTACAGATGGTGGCCCTTTCAGTCTCTAGAGGCTCCATTCAGCAGCGGATGGAAGCAGATGCAGAGACTCATAATCAAACACGATGCATAGCCTGAGGAGTCTTGTGGAAGCATGGAGGATAGAAATGAGCAAGTCAGAAAGGTTGAGGAAACCACAATAAGGCCTACAGAATCAACTAACCTGGGACCAGACCCTGGAAGCTCACAGAGTCTGGGCCACCAACCAGGACACATGCAGGAGCTGGAACTAGACCTCCTACACGTTTATAGCAGAGGTGTAGCTTGGTTTTCATGGTTTACTTAACAAGTAGAATGGGACCTGTACTTGTCTCGGTTCCCTGCCATTTCTTCCACTCCCTGCCTACTTGGACTGCCTGGTGGGGGTCTCAGTGGGAGAGGATGTACCTAGACCTGTTGGGACTAGATGCCCCAGGGTGGGATGGTACACAAGATGGGCTTTCCTTCTCTGAGGAGAAGGGGAAGGGACAATGGGGGAAGGATTTGTAAGGGTAGGACTGGGAAGAGAGAAGAGAAGGGATTGTGAACAGGATGTAAAGTAAATTATAAAAAAGAAACTAATAAAAACCCCTCATTCTGCCTTCTGATGTTGAACCGTGTACAGTTTCATAAATGATGTGGAGTATTGGCTTACAGCTATAGTGCTGACGTGGTAGAAGGTGTTGTTCATGAACTAATACTAGTGCACTGCCGGAATTAGCTGTCCTGGACCATTATTCTGCCTGCACATCTGCCTGCAAGCCAGTGCTTGAGAGCTTGGCCGTGTGTTCCTGCAACATAGTTTCCCATGCAAATCATCAGAACTCCTGAAATCTATGGAGGGACACAAGGCTAGTTTTTCCTGCTTTCAATTTGTCTTGGTTGCAGACAAACTTAAATGGATTAACGTATTTATGCCATTATCATTAAATTCTATATTTCATCATCGTTTTTGGCTTATTGCGCAATTGCTAAACTATGTTAGGTATTGTGTTGTTCCTGCTGAGGGATTTATTGTTATTTTTCTTTCTGAGTAGAAATGGATTGAGGTATGTCTATTCCCGCAGCCCAAAAATTTGAGTCCTATCTTAAAGCATGGAGGTTGATCACAAAACATTCCATGAGCCAGGCACTTAATAAAAAGATTGTTGGCTGTTGCAGATAATTTTAGATCCTGTATCCAGGAGAAAGGTTTAGGGGGGTTAGATACCCCCAGAAAGAGATGTAAATAGGAGACAACACCTTGACAGTCTTGCCAAGAGTCAACTTCATTTGTACATCAAAGAACCCAAATTTGTTTCAGTTTTGACTTCTTACCCAGAAGTCCTGGGAACCATTATTGTCTGTACTTCTTTTTTTTTTTTTTTTTTTTTTTTTAGAGGGTTTTTCTTTATAACCCTGGCTGTCCTGGAACTCACTTTGTAGACCAGGCTGGCCTCGAACTCAGAAATCCGCCTGCCTCTGCTTCCCGAGTGCTGGGATTAAAGGCGTGCGCCACCACGCCCAGCTTCATCTGTACTTCTAATCCATTCTTTTGCCCAGTTTCAGACATTCATTTAGTGCTCAGAATGTAAATTACATTTCCTATTTGTCCTCAAGCCAATGTAGCATTTCTTTATGCTTTTTAGGCATGATATTCACTGTGTCTGTGACATTTTTATTTAGTAGTCGGTCTTAATAAATCATCATGAAAGTAACAACATCATTGTGATTTTGTTGTCAATGCATTGCTTATGGCTCTTTGAAGAAAGCATGAATGTTCAGCCACAACGAAATCCAAGCAAAAGGGAGAAACGTGGTTACTGATGGCATCTTATTCATCTTGGAATTGGTGAAATTAATATAGCTAACAGACCGTTGCTGCCTTTCAAATTCTGCTCTTTCCAGCTTATGATTAAAGTAGCATTTTTCTTAAAAAATTACCTAGACAAGACTGTATAAATCACATCACTCCTGACCCCAATACAATCATGTTGCTTTGTATAAAACAGACACAATTTCCTATCATTTGCTCCTGATCTAGTTTGGAAACTCCTCCGTGCTTTCGTTTTCAATGTCTGAACTGAACTTCTCTTGTTGGTACCTGACCTCACGTCTATGGATAGCTTCACCAAGAGCTGATGTATTATTGGCTTCTTATGGAATATACTATCTTACCATCAAAATGCACGACTGTTATGGTTTCTGAGTCGTATATTTTATCCTCTGAAAGCTACTTTCTATTGCACTGAGCTGATCATGCACTTCCAATCATCAAAACAAATCAAGTAGTCCTAGTAAAGAACCAATATAATACAGTTCCATTCACAATGGAATGAGGCAGCAACTCTGAAGCAATTTCACTTTAACGAAGGAAACATACATATAAAGCTACCTCCAACAGTGTCTGGCGTATAGTCAGACCTAAAAGTAGGTTGCTCTTTTCCTTACCCTTTCATTTGCGTTTCATAGTAGTTTAGTTTGTGACATAGCTTGTTATATGTCCCCATGACCCCAGGATGCATTTCAACTAACAAAGTTTAGCAGATTAGATTGGATTGAGGAAAAAAAAAAGGCAAAATACTAGAAAATGCTAGCTAAATTTATTGAATGAATTTAAAATTTTTTATTATATTTCTTAAAAATCTAGGTCTGTATGGAAAATTATGGTGTTAGTGTATTGTATAATATGTCCCTCAACCAAGTCAGTACAGTTTTTCCTAGCCTAGTGAAATATATTCTCCTGGTGCATGTATGTGCACTTGCATAGGTAAGTTTGTGGAATAAAAAGTCATTGTCCTGTTAATTTTATTTTTTATTACAGAATTTAAATACCTACTTTATCATCATAAAGCATTTAAAATGTCTTTGCTTTATAACATCTGGCCAAGAAATAATACCTTCTTCAAACCATCTTAAAGAGCACACAAACTTGGAGACGTCCTCTTAGGAACAACTAAATTTGTCACTAGTATCACAATAAAGCCATTAATTAAATGGATATGAATCATGCTACCCCAAACCAGTCTTCCTTTAAGCCACCAGTGAGCTAACCAAAAAAAAGATTATGGGGATGTTAAATATTGTGAAAAATTTCCAAAAATTGAAAAAATTAATAGACATTTGACCAATCATGGACTTTGGAAGTACTAGGAGCTTTGATGGAAAGGAAAAGAAAGTGAAAGAAAGAAAAACCAAAGGAAAAACCAGGATAAATACCGACTGACACCCTTAGCATGCCCAGCCTTGCTTGCGTGTTGTCCATGTAATGAATATTTCGGTTGCATCTCAAGTTTCTTATATTTTTCAAAGGCAGTAAAGACTATGAGTTTTACATCTGTTAAAGACTTCTGATTGGCAGGCACACTGAAAGATTGCCTCATATTTAAAAGGAGAAGGCTCCTTAGGAGTCATGGCCATGAAATATTTATCACACCTTCTTTCATTGAAAGGAGCTAGCTGACTTGGTGACACATGGCCTACTATTAATACCAACAAAATTACACGCCTCCTGTTAAATATCGTTCTGAGGAGATGAACGAGGACTTGTTTGTTCTAGATGATCAGAGAGAATAATGCAGGTTACCATTTGCAGTTTTCTGGTAAAGTATAATATATGTTTGAGCTTTGTAGCACAGAAGACATAGGGCTTGATAAATACTTCTTCAGAAGACAATGTGAGGTGACTTTCTTCCTGGACGTGTGTTCTTTTAATTGCAAAATTACATTTTTATCGATACCCACCCCCCCCTTTTTTTGTGGGAAGCCTTTGGATACAAGAATGCTGTAGCTATACCTTTGAGTATACTTTTATTAAACGAAGCAGAGACTCATGTGTTTCCAAATATTGTTCAAATCTCCAAAGCCAGCTGAATAAATAAACATTATGTGAGCTGTAGCCCAAAAGTCTGCGAATGACTCCTTGGGATGTAAAAAATAACTATGATCCCTTCTAAGTATTTCTTGGAGCCAATGATCAGCAGTTTTGTTTAAGTTCTGGGACCCCTGAGCCTCCATAAAAATAACTTTGAAATATTGTATTATGTGTGAAAATTTTACACACATGCACATTTATAATCAGCAGACAGGGCCTCTGCCCTTCTTCAACCCGATAATCAACCGTAGGACCTACTCAAACATGAAAAAAAGGAGAAAGATTCAGAACTCTAAAGCATATAATCTTAGTGTCATTTAGAACCATGTGTCTTTCTGAAATGACCTATTACTGCAAATCTCTTGGTTATATTTCTATGGAAGTGTCTGTTTCTCATTATCAAAGCCTAAAGAAATTGGATACAGTTATGTAACACTTGGCAAAGGGGGGTCTAAGAAAAATGCTTCCCGCAGTTTTCAGCTTATCTTTTCTTTCCAAAGCTGTAACTACTGCCTGATTTTTCCTACTTGGGAGAAGCCAACTGGGACAGTGAAAGGGAAATAAAAATCAAACCAAAGTAAATAAAGTGATGGCCCTGTGCTTGAATCAATCATAGATGTCAGCTTTTAGACAATGATTAGAGTGAACAGACACTAAGAAAAAGTGAGCAGGAAGATGGGATACCTTTTAAAGAGCTTCCTTTCCCTTGGAAGAGGGCACTGAGTATTTTCACAAAAAGCTTGCCAAACGCACTAGTGTAGGGGCTGGGGAAGTTGGCTGGACTGGAAATGTACTCATGGTATAGGCACAAGTACCAGAGTTCCAGTCTCTAGCACCTACACAGTAGCCAGGCTCACTGACATCGATCTGTGATTCCACTGTGGAGAGTCAGAGACAGATGGACCCCTGGTACGTATTGGCTGGCCAGCCCTGCCTAACGAACTGCTGCTAACTGGTCCAGCACCAGTGAGCTCAAAAGTTAAGGTAGGGAGGAATCAAGGAGAAGACCTAATGGTGATCTCTGGCACCCACAGGCACCCATCACACATACACCTATGTGAATGTGTACACAGGTACACACCACACACACACACACACACACACACACACACACACGCACACGCACACGCACACGCACACACACACACACACACACACAGTCAAGGGGATGATGGTGTCAGCAAGATCTGACATTTACCACTTTCACAAGTATAATAATAATCATTAGCAACTGCTTTCTGTAACCCAGATTAAGATCTTGCAGAGAGAGCCTATGGTGTGTTTCTATTCGTGGTTTTAGTCGGAACCCAGGGCTACATACGTTCCTTTCCCAGAACTGAAGGAAGAGAAGTCCTGAGACAGGTTGTGAGGAAGAAGTTCAGTGGGTCTCATTCCCACAGGAGTGCCCCCCCCATCCCCAGTTCACATTAAGTCGGTGAATTTATCATTTCTTCAGATATTACACAGTGTTCAGACAACTCTAGATGCACATCTGATCAATTAAGACAGAACCCTGTTTTTTTTTTTTTTTTTTTTTTTTTTTTTTTTTCTTTGTTTCTTTCTTTTTTTCTTTTATTTTTTTTTTTTTTTTTTTTTTTTGCAATTCAAGCATTTTAAAAAGCATTATAGTTAAAATACACTGTGCAGGCCTGCTGGGATAATTGGTTGTCAAAGTCCATGGATACCAGCGAGTAACCTTAAAATAGCAGGAAATGCAACTGCACACTAGAAAAGAAATCACTATTTCACTTTTTCAAATGAAACATATTGCACCTCTGAATTCACAATGGGGTATTTGCTGAGAGCCTGTAATTAACTCATAATGACGAGAACTGCAGTGATAAACATTTCCTTCGCCAGAGCGCTCGCTTGTTTTTCCTCATTCCCTCCGAGTTTGTTCTGTCCTTGTCAGTTCTTCTAGTTAGCTTGTCACTACGACTCAAGACAATAATGGAGAAAAGGGCAAATAGTTTTTGTCAAAGGGGATTATTTGTTTTAATTTTTTTTTTTTTTTTTTACATAAACGACTTGAGAGAAACAATTTACTTTATTAGATAGCTTATGCGGCACTGGCAGAGTGAGCGAGTGGGTAAGGGAGAGCGAGCTCTGACCTAGTCCTACCAGGACGTTACTTTGGGAACTCAGAGCCAACCAAATCAGACTCGCAAGTCACCTATCGCAGCTGTTTTCTGAGTCATCTCCTGGACTGCACACAGCTGTTGGATTAATCTCCCCAAAATACCTCTCCACCACGTCTCTCCTTCCCTCCAAACTCTGCAAGAACTGCCCAATACCAACAGAACAAAGTGCACATTCCTCACTAGGCATTAAGCCCTCTACAATCTGCTTCCAATTTTCTTGTCTTGCCTCATTTCCCACTGTTCCATTATAACATAGAAGCCCATGTGAATTCTCCGCTCCGGTCTGTTCCATGTCCTTTGAAAGGCTTTAGGCGTGCTTTCTTCTTTCCCTGTTCAATCCCTCTTCCCTCATGAGTCCTTAGGTGCTGGTTTGGATCAGGGAATGCTGTCTGGGCTGATTACCGGATCTGGAACGTGTCGTGGCTCTGCGTGAAACTGTAAGCTGCACGTGAACAGGAGTTGGCTCCTCCTTCCTTTCAGGTCCTGATTTTTTTTTTTTTTTTTTTTTTTTAGCACAGCATCCTGTGTTTTATAGTACTTTGTGAAACAGCCATGGGTAGGGCAGTCATTACTGTAACACCCAGGGCAATAGCCTGGCATTTAGTTTGCCTCGTCAGTATCATTTCGAAATAACTAGGTTATGATGCAAGCCCCGAATGATTTCTCCGTGGTTTCTCTATAACCTCCCAAAAGTGAGAGTGCGGAAGAGGAGAAAGTAAAGAAACCACTCGATGTATCTGAACTGAATCTAGGGAACCTATAAATACCATCACAGTACATTCCATAACCAAATGAAGGCCACCAGTGCATGCAAATGCTAATCCTAAATGTACAAATCCTTGAGAAAGCCAGTACCAGCCCAGGGCGCCATGTTACCAAATCCCTTGGTGGTTCTGGACTTGCGGCAAAGTCTTGGCTTCCCCACTCTACCTGCAGCTGCCTAAGGGTAATCTGTGCTTCTGCAACAGTTCTTAACCGTAGTCCTCTCCCTCAGCTGACAGCCATGCTTCTGCAGTAGAAGTACCGTCACAGTCACAATGCTCTGTTTTCAGCATTGCTAATGGGTGCCCCGTCTCACAGGAGGAAAGCTTGCATTTCTTCTGTAACTGCTCCGACTCCTTTCCCTCTAACCCTCCAGCCACACTGCCTTTCCTTTCTCCTGCAGCCCTGTCTTTACATTTCCTATTTCCCCCCAGTCTCCAACCTTTTTTTTCTGGCCGGTCCCTGAGTTCATTTTGGAACATTTTTCTTCGCTTATGTCTTCTTTTTTCTAAACTTCCAAACTTACTTCAGTGACTCTTACTCTCTTCCTCAATTCTCTATTATGTTACCCAATTTTCTAACAGGCATTAGTGATATTTGAAATAAGCTTATTTACTTAGTTTTATTCCTGGTCCGTGTTTATGTCTAGGAAAACAGGATGTCTTTAAATACCCGTCAAATGAATACTTTAGCTTGGCATACTCAGTCAGTAAAGGCCGATATTACTCCTGGAACCCAGGATTTTCTATAGCTAACTTGGTGTGGCCTCCTACTCTACCAAGACACTGATGGTCCCATAGACACCAATTTTGCCATTCACTCTTGAGTGGACTTTCTCCAGTATGTCCAGAGCAGAGGTACTAGACTCAAGATGACTTTAACAGACAATAAGGTACCTGCCAGTCCAGGAAGAGAAGCTGTCTGTAAACTATAGACAAGAATATGACCACAGCACTTCACCATTCTGGCAAGCCATCAAAGACTGGCCAGTTTAGGGATTGTAGTAACTCCTAATGAGCCACTTTAAATTTATTAGGAATAATTCAGCATCCGTTGTCAAGGTATCAAACATGGAGAATGGATGGAATTCTGGATCTACTTTTATTGGCCAAGGCTTCAAGCTGTTTTTTTTGTTTTTGTTTTTGTTTTTGTTTTGTCTGTTTGTTTGTTTTTTAATCCATCAAATCCATCTGTAGGGCAAAAGATACTGTTAATAAGACAAAAAGGCCACCAACAGATTGGGAAAGAATTTTTACCAATCCTAAATCTGATACGGGACTAATATCCAACATATAAAAAGAGCTCAAGAAGCTGAACTCCAACAATTCAAATAACCCCATTAAAAATGGGGTACAGAGCTAAACAAATAATTCTCAACTGGGGAGTAACAAAGGGCTGAGAAGCACTTGAAAAAATGTTCAACATCCTTAATCATTAGGGAAATGCAAATTAAAACAACCCTGAGATTTCACTTCACACCAGTCAGAATGGCTAAGATCAAAAATTCA
>NC_034608.1:65252908-65270408 GCF_900095145.1 Mus pahari
CCCCAATGGAGGAGCTAGAGAAATTACCCAGGAACTGAAGGGGTCTGCAACCCTATAGGTGGAACAACAATATGAACTAATCAGTACCCCCAGAGCTTGTGTCTCTAGCTGCATATATAGCAGAAGATGACCTAGTCAGCCATCATTGGGAAGAGAGGCACCTTGGTCTTGCAAACTTTATATGCCCCATACAGGGGAACACCAGGGCCAAGAAGTGGGAGTGGGTGGGCAGGGAAGCAGGGTGAGGGGGAGGCTATAGGGGTCATTCGGGATAGCATTTTGAAATGTAAATGAAGAAAATATCTAATAATTTTTAAAAATCCATCAAAATTATTACACAGAATAGAAAAGAACTCAGTGCTCATATAGGTATTTCTTGCCATATTTTTCTGTCTCAGCCTATCTCTCCCAACAGAAGTGGAGAAGCAGCGAGTTATTTCAGTTTCCCACAGAAAGAAACAAAAGCAGAAGCATGCTTCCTCTCCCTCTTCCCTTCCATTTTCTCCTCACCCCTTCCTCAGTGGTGCAGACTTATTAACACAACAAATCCTCCACAAATGCCAGTTATAGCAACCATCCAAAAGGAAAACTCAGCTTAAATAATCTCATTTGCAGGGCTTTCAAGTACCATGGAGTACAATAATAAGTTCAAACATTTTTACCACTTCATGATTGCAGGCAGTTTTTTCTCTTCAGGTTAAATTGAGGGGCTCGACATTTCTGCGTTAGGTTCACATGAAAGGGAGACCAAAAAAAAAAAAAAATGCATCATGACACTGAGCAGGACACTTGGTTTACAACTGATATTTTAAATCTTTATTAATATTAATGTTTCAACATTACATGTTTTTAATTAAGGTTTTGGGGGAAATTGCTATGTAGATAGATTGAGAGTGGTATATGCCACTTGACTGCTGATCATATCTTATTCAGAAAAACATCTGGCAAGTGTAATTACAAGTGAAATTGAAAGTAACACTATATAATTACGGACTTGTGGTAAAACAGATTGTATAAAAAATTTTGAAGAATCAATAAAAATGTTAAAACATTAAGACTAGTATTATTATTGTCAAACTTTTCAATAAATACAAAGAAAGCTGTCATATTTTATAACACTGTGAAAAGCTACAAAGTAGATTTCACTTTAATCCACTTTCACTAAGCAATTATACAAACAGTTTTGACTGAATTTAAGGGCACAGTCTGCTCTTTCAGGGGCTCTCAGTTTGGTTCCTCGTACTCATGTTAAATAACTCACGACCTTGTGTAACTACAGTTCCAGAGGGTCCAATGTCTCTGTGGTCCAGAAGCAGCCACACACATGTGCACACCCCGATTCCAACACATATACACATAACGCTTAAAAATTCGCTAGTGTTATAACATAAAATTAACATAAAGTTTAGTGCTCACGTGCCTGCTTCCTGTTACGTAATTCTGCATCTGTTTGTCTATCTCAGAAAAAAAAAAATTGACAAGCACCAGATTACTTCTGTTCGCATGCAAAGTAGCAAAAACTGAAAATGAAACTTAACAAGATCCATCCTGTCTATATTTAAATAAAATCTCTGTACCTGTTGAAGTGTGCTGTACTAGAGATAACATGAGCCTGAGGGGGCAGGCTTGGGGGTGGGTGTGCACTTTTTCTTATATCCATTCATCATTAGCTATCATTGACGTAGGTTACCTTGTGACCCTCATATATTATGACTAACTTAGAAATTAGACAAACAGTACATAAATATACTTCAGAGATTGATTGCTTGGGCCCGGCTGACCTCAAATGACTCGAGAGGTTAAATGTGTTGGAAAAAATAATAATGAAACACCAGCGAGTGTCAGACAAAAGCTGGCATGCCATGTTTCCTGTTACTTAGATTGGTTTGAAGACATAAATGCCTATCACTCCATGATTTTGCACCAATTTATTGGCAATTTAATCGCTTAGTAAAGTCAGGCATCATCCTTTATTGCCAGGTGGAAAAGGCAAAGAGACAACAACTGTGTCTAGGGAGGGATTCTATAGTCTGCACATTTATTGGTCCTCAAATTAAGCTGCTTTCCTCCACAAATTCGCCTAGGACTTGTGGAGTAGCCCGGTGTTCTTCTCTCCCTAATTTGGATTGCTTGAGGCCATAGATGCATTGAGTGGTTCCATTCATGAACAGCAGATGATGCATGAAAAAGCGGGGATGCTCGTCTGAGGAACTGAGCTCCGGAGAGCCATACTCTACCAGAGGGCTTCTGCTAAAACTTTCATCCAGTCTACAAATTGTAGACATTGATTTGAAATAAACTGTGACTGATGATCTGTCGATGATGATTTCCATAATCATTATGCCGTCAGTAATTTATCAAGGTAACGATATTTGTGTCCCTGATGTCACATTCATCCTGCACTGGGAGGACCGAAGAACACGCTGTGATTTTTAAAGCCCTTATTAAGATCTGACTGGTTTGCTATACTTCCAGCCACACAGCAATCTTTGTGATAGCTACAAGGGAATAAAACATTTTAAAAATCCTGATAGGTTTGTAAT
This sequence comes from Mus pahari, assembly GCF_900095145.1. Taxonomy (NCBI): domain Eukaryota; kingdom Metazoa; phylum Chordata; class Mammalia; order Rodentia; family Muridae; genus Mus; species Mus pahari. The sequence continues at coordinate 65,255,452 of NC_034608.1, forward strand.
AAAATTCTTTTGACAAAAATCTTCCCTCACATAAAGGCAGAGACCTACGCGTACAGGATTTTAATTAAATCCGCCTTACTGAGATTGCTCTGTGTGCCTTGCCAATATGCTTTGGAAAGAGATAGTAGAGCATGCTGGCCAAAACAATCTGGCCAAACACCCCCTCTTAACCCTCTTGGGCCATTTCTTTCCAGTGTACCTCCCTTCTCCTTTAGATGACTGCTATATCCTAGCAACCATGATTGTTTAGCATGCATACCGTCAACAGATGCACCTATATCCTGCGTTTACTTGCATTAGGTTTCAAAACTCCCGGACAATATTCCCTCCTATCTCAGAAAGAAAGCTAATGACATTAAACACTAAATGTCACAAGTGTCTCTTCACCAAAAGTGAAAAGTGAGCTGAGAAAGTCAACGAGAGTGATATAATTAACAAAATTAGCAAATGTGTTTCAAGATTGCCATTATAAGATGAATTCCGATTAGACTGCAAATGTTATGGGATCATTTATTTTTATTTTCATGGAACATGGCTTACACGCATATAATCCAATGTCATTTCAAGAGGTTCATACATAATTCTAGTTTGGCAACTTCTAAGGCTCCACAAAAGTTAATATAAAGCAAAAATAACTTTGAAACTAGAAACTAGAGTGTTAGCTATCTTCCTTACTGTGTCTATTCTGTGGACACATCATCTTATTAGATGATTCTACATAGGTCACATGTCCAGGAAGTCTCTAGATAATGATCAACCAATCAATAACTTTGCCTGATACCGAGTTTGTAAGCTTTAGTTTCTAGTTGCATAAACGTATGTAGGTGACAAACCGCCACTTGTTTTAGAAATGTTTTTTTTTTCACTATTCTGGATTAATTACCATAGTCCTATGACTTTAATCATTAAGATATCTCATACGGTCTGGTTGCTTTTCCTGAAATTATTTATTAATTTATCTCATTGATTGATTATATTATGGCAAAGTGAATATAACATATTTGCCATCTCAGATAACCCATATATGATGCATATAAATTTCTGTATATTTATTTATCTGTTGTGCACGACTCTGGGGATATACAGGTACTGAGGAACATACCTGGAGGTCAGTGGACAATTTGGATGAGTTAGTGCTCTCCTACCCATAGGTGGGACCCAGGTATCAAACTCAGGATGTCAGACTCTGGGGTAGTGCCCTTACCTGCTAAGCCATCTTGTCTACTCTTAACTATTTTAAGCATACAGTTTTGTGGCATTAAGAATACTCATAATGTTCTGCAGCCATTGACACTACTCCTGATTTCTTGACATTTAAACCTGATTCTTTTCGTTACCTCCAAAACAGAGGAAAGATTATGACAGTTAACTTCATATTACTTGGGGACAATTAAATGAGATGATATGTCTGGTACATAAGAAATGGTGAAATATATACTCTAGTTCTCTTGATTGACCTTTGTCAGATGTATATATTATTTAACTCCTTTTAAAAGAAAATAGTGCAGCCATAGGAGGACAATTTAGTTGGACCAGTTCTCTCCTTTCACCATGAGATCCAGGGGTTGAACCCAGGTGGTCAGGCTGTTGCTGTAATCCTTTAAAAAACCCATTGATCCATCATGTCAGTCCATTAACTCAATAATCAACTACTGGAAAATCACAACAGAATAGTCTTCATTTGAACAGAATATGGATAGATTGTTCAAGGTCATTCACTGGTGGCTCTATAAGTAAAAGTTATGTATAGATTCAGTTTAATTCACACTAATATTCTAATTCAAATGGGAAAAACCACAATACTAAAATTCACACACAAGCACAAAACATTCCAGGCAGTAACACAGCATCATACTTTCAGTTATACTAGAGCTCTGTAGTAACAAGACAGCATGGTACTGTACAGAAAGAAATGTCCATCATCTGGAACTAATAGCGGACTGGAAATAAATCCACACAACTATGGCTACCTAGTCTTGAAAAAGATACTCAAAACATACATTGGCAAAATGATAGTGTTGGGATAACCTGGTATCCTCCTGTGAAAAGCTGAAACTAGACAGCCATGTCTCACATTGTACAGAAACCAACACCAGATGGCCAAAACCTCAATACTGATATCTGAACCTTTGGAACTATGGAAAGAAAATACTTTGAGATAGTTACAGGGAAAAAAAAAAAAAAGCTTCCTAAAAAAGGTTCCACTGGCTCCAAGAGATTCAACATAGACTTAACATAGATGGTTCTATGAACTTAAAGAGTCCTCTGAGTGGTAAAAGCAATGATATGGAGTGAACAGACCTACCGAGGTGTGTACATGGCACACAGGTGTGCACATGGCACACAGACACACGTTCAGGCAAAACAGCAGTCAGTATACAAAAACAAAACAAAACACCTTAGAAAAAAATAATACAATAAAAATAAATAAAATAAATAAATAAATAAATAAATAAATAAATAAATAAATAAATAAATAAAAGAGAGTTATAGAGGAAGACAACTTACATCAATTTTAAGACTCTATGACATGTAAGGCATGCATACCTGCATATGTGTGTGGACAAGCATACATTCACAGGTACACGCACTAGAAGACAAAGCAGCGAGAACATCTACAGGTGGGAAAATGATAAAGAGGGGAGGAGTCTGGAAAGTATCGGGGTAGGTGTGACTTAAAGTATGTATTATATTTGATAGAAATTCTTTACACAACCCACTACTACTTACAGTGAATGTACACTCTTCTAGTTTGTTTCCTGTTACAGTGATAAAATACTGACCCGAAGCAATGTGGCATGAAAGGGTTTATTTGGCTTCCAGGGCCATCTCCAAGAGATACAGAGGCAGGAAGCCAAGCAGACACAGGAGGAATTCTGCTTAGAGGCTGGCCTGTTTCCCCCAGGCTAGCTCAGGTCCCTTTCATTCACAAGCCAGGCACACCTGCTCAAGCAGCCCATGAAGGTGGGCTCTTCTATACTAACTACTAATCAAAGAAGAGCCCACAAACATGCACGTGAGCCAGTCTGGTGGAAGAGATTCCTAAGTTGAGGTTCCCTCTTCCCAGGTAAGTCTCAGTTTGGGTTAAATCGTCAAAAAAAATTAAGCAGTACATGCCCCAGTAGAAAGTTTTCGAAGGAAAAACAATGCCCGTCTACGGGGTAGTCATAGAAACAGCAGCATGCTCATGTGCTCCTATGGGCTCTGAGCTGGGAGAACCATTTGTGCTGCTGACAGAGTGTCAGCCCTTCCTAGGGATTCTGCTTTACATTCGTAGAAACCATCATGATCCCAATTACTGGAACTGAAACAAAACTCTTGGTGGCTCTTAAAAAAAAAAAAAAAAGTCTATACAAAATTCTGCGCATTGCTAATGCTTCAGTAACCATGTCATTAGATACTTCACCTCAGGCAACAAAACACAAGTTCAGGTTTTGGTTTTTGACTGTAAAAACAGGAAGAGCAAATCCTGGAAAGATAAATCACCAACGAGCTTAGAGTCAGAGAGCGTGGAGTTAGAACTTGAACCCAGTGCTGACCATTTGGGAGGCAGCAGATTACAAGTGTCTGTTGACAAAATGAACATGGTCCAGGCTCCGAAAGCTTCTGACTCTAAGGCATAGCACAGACTCAGTTGTCCAGCCAATTCATCCATATCTGGATCCCTCTGGTCCCTGCCTTTCTTCAGCATCCACCGTGCTACTTTCGTAAGGGACAAAAACTCAAAGGGTTCACTGTGAACTCCAGGCAAGTATAATTCTTTGAGATCGACCTTCTCCTTGGTTTGATTAGAAAGGAGTGACCCAGGTTACTAAAAGCCAAAGCTCTGAATTTGACAGGACACTCAACAAGCAGACAAGCGGTCCTAGAAGTCGTTTTGTTTTAGTTTTCATGAGTTCTTTAGTTTTATTTCCTATGCATAGTTTTGCTTGCATGTATGCATTGAGTTATGTGCCTGGTGCCTAGGGAAGCCAGAAGACATATGCTCTGGAACTGAAACTGCAGGCAGTGATGGGTGATGGTGTGGCTGAGAGAAACGAATCCAAGTCCTCTTCAAGAGCATCTAGTGCTCTGCACAGCTGAGCCATCTCTCCAGCCCACTAGAGGTCATTTAAAATCAGACGTTCTTGATACAAGGAGGAGAGTGTTCAGTGATAAATCTCAGCAGGCATTGTGTTTTATGTACATCGGAGGCCTTTGTGCAAGGTTTAGGACTCAGAGACAGATGACAAGGGCTCTGAATTTGCATTGTGGTTATGCTTCCCTAAGCATATCTTTAGTTAGACAAATATTTATTTTCTTTGAGTTAGATCTGTTATTTCTTCGGAATATTATTATTGTCTCTGAGTCATGCGCTTGCCTGTGTGTTACCTGTATATTTGGCTCAGCTCTCAGTCATAATGCCAGGCCCAACAAGATGTGCCTATCCTACAGCGTGGAAGAGAGAACCTTAAAAAGATCACCATGAAAAAAAAATAGCAGTTTTAAATGTCTAATTTGTGGAGCACTAAAACTCAACTTGGGTTCCCCTAGTGTATTCTGCTTCTTGGTGCTGTATGTTGACTTTGAATAATCGAGGGCTGGGACAGAGACCACTACAGCGGTGTCTTATGGCTGGACCATGGAGTTTGGTGGAATGTATGTTGCATGAATGCTAACATGAGTTAGGTACCATGGAGAATTGATGGATTTTCCTAAGGAGGTTAGCTTGGAAAAGAAGCTCTGTGTATGTGTGTGTGTGTGTGTGTGTGTGTGTGTGTGTGTGTGTGTGTGTGTGTGTGTGTATAGAGGTCAGAGGTAAACTATAAATGTTGTTCCTTGGAGGATGTCTTCCTTATTCTTCAAGACAGTCTCTCATCGTCCTAGAATTCACTAATGAGGGAAGTCTGGAGGGCCAGTGAATGCCAAATGTTGATATAGTTTCTGGGGATTAAAATCAGGTCGGTGAGTTTCCACAGTGAGCACCTTAAGTGACTGAGCCTCTCTGCCTACCCTGAATATACAATTGAAAAAGCAAGTGGATCTCATGCAGGGCACAGAGCCAGCTACTAAGGGTCTTTTGTAGTGGGAAGGTTCCAGGCACTAAGGTTTCACGTCTTGAAGGGGCATTTCTTGAGGAGGAGACACAAGAGAGGTTCTGAAATCAACTCAGTGGCCAGTGAATCATTAGCTCAGGAGAGATGTGCAATGCAAATTAGCTGGTTCTTTCCTGATGTTCTCATCCCAGGTTTATCCTGACTACTGTCTCCTTTAGCAGCAAACCATCTCAGCTTGTGTACCTTCTCCAGCCATGCCATGCGGAAACTACTTAATTCTGGATGTGTGGAATGGAATTAAGGAGAACACTGAATATGGGCGGGCATGCACTTAAACTATTTTAAGGAAAAGCCAGCAAGTAATATCTTTTAAAATATTCCAAGGAAACAAAGAAGGAAGCTGTCTATGAAAAATAGTTCACCCATAATATCTGTAATGTTTTCATAATACATTTTCAAATGTATGATGGCATAAAACAAATTCTAATTTCTTTATTTTAAAACATTTAAGATGACTATGTGTAATTTTAGGTTACTAATTTGGTAACCTAAAATTAGATAGATACCCTGACCTGGTCTCTTACTGAGATTGAATGTGGAGGGGTAGAGAGCATGGTCAGATTATTAGGAGGTAAGGAGAACGATCCAACTACAAAATGTCTCCACTAAGGGACAAGTGGCAAGTCAGTCCTAAATTTCATGTCGCCTGTGTGCAGTGTATGTATGTATGCATGCATGTCTGTATGCACTTGTGCAAAGCCTTGTATGTAGGACAAAGGATAAGGTTGGTGTCCTTCTGAATGAATTTCTGCCTTCTTCCTTTGAGACAGAGTTTCTCACAAATCTGGAAGTAGGTCACACCCATCAAGCAGCCATGATCATCCTGTTTCTGCCTCTAAGGGTGATGGGTTATAGGTACCTGCAGCCAACTCAGCATTTGCATGGGCTCTGGGAATGGGAGGGCTGGATGTCATGCTTGTGCAGAAAGGACTCTTCACTCTATAATTTGATACTAAAACCAGATGGGGTTAAGAAAACAAAGTTATAGGCTAATATTCTTGACACACACAACTGCAAAAAATAGAAAAAGTAGAATGTTGGAAAACCAAATCCAACTGCACATGAAAATACATGCATGTGAAATATTTAACAGAATTCAGGAAAATTCATCACAAATATTCAAGGAAGGTTCAACATGGGGAAAAAATTAATAAGCATCATACACTGTGTTAATGAAATGAAGAATAAAGAGAAGGCTTTTAATATAATTCAACATACTTTATGATAAAAATGCCAAATATATTAGGCTTGTAGGGAACATACCTCAACATAATAAATTTAATAAATGAACATTTAATGCCATACCAAACAGGGAAAAGCCAAAAATCCTCTAATCTCTGGAGCAAGATAAACATGTTCACCTTTATCACTTTTATTAATCATAAAACTAGATGTCCAAACAGAAAAACTAGGCAAGAAAAGAAAAGAGCTTCTAAATGGGAAAATATGTCAAATATCTTTATTAGCACATGACATGGCCTTCTATATAGAAATCCCAAAGAGACCAGCAAAATCCCATCAATCCTAAGACTCAACAAGATTGTAGGAAAGAACACTGATATAGAACATTTACTCATGCCACACTACACGAGCACCAATGATCAGAACCAGAAGAGCAATTTTATTCATGATAGTTAAAATAAATGAATAATCTAACAAAGTTTAAACAAAGAGTTAAAAATTTTTATAACAAAATTTGTAAATAAACTGTGAAATCGAATAATCAGGATGAAACATCCATACAAAAAAGGTAAAAGAGTAAAAGAAAGAAAAGGAAAAAGAAAGAAGGAAAAAAGACATCTGTACATTTGAAGAATCAAGACTGTTACAACATTTATATTGCCCCAAATCTCTACAGATTTAGTGCAGTCTCTGCTGTAATATCAATGTGGTCCTTCCTAGAGCCAGAATAATCAATCCTAAGATTTGCATACAATGCAAAAAGTTTACATAGCTATCATTGTCACAAAAATAAGTCAAACACAAAGGGAACAGGATAGAAGTGAGTACATGCATGTGGAGCAAACTGATCTTTGACAAAGAGAGCTAAGAACACACTAGTGAGAAAGCAGCCTTCTCAGGTGGAGGAGGAAACGAGATACCATATGCCGAGAGGCAGACTAGCCCCTATCACTCACCCACGAAACATGTACCCAATGTGGATGTTAGATACTGGAATGGATAGAGGTATGTGTGTGTGTGTGTGTGTGTGTGTGTGTGTGTGTTTAACAAAAAAAGCAACAAATAAATATCAACAATAACAAGTGGAACTAGATCTCTACAAAATAAACAACCAATAGGGTAAAGAGACAACCTATCAGATATGAGAAATTATTTCTACAACTCACATTTGATAAATGGTTGATGTTCACAATGTATATAGAACTCAGAGTTAATAGCAAACTTTAAATAATAAAAGAGATCAACATGGCCTGAATATCTAGCTCAGGACTATAGCCCTTCACTAGCATGTTCTATCCCCTGGTTCTATCTCCCCAAATATTCTCCATCTGCAAGACAACAAGAGATCTAAAAAGAACATTTTCAAATAAGATGTATACTTGGCCAACAGGCATAGGAAAAATATTCTCAACATCACAAATTAGGAAATTTCAACTCAAGGCCATAGTGAGATAATACTATAATGTTACACCAGCAGAGGTAACACTAGCAAGAATGAATAGTATATAAAATGACTATCCAGAGACTACCCCATCCGCGAATCCATCCCATCATCAGCCACCAAACCTAGATACTAATGCTCATGCCAGCAAGATTCTGCTGAAGGGACCCTGATATTGCAGACTCTTGTGAGGCTATGCCAGTGCCTGGCAAACACTGAAGTGGATGCTCACAGCCAGCTATTGGATGGAACACAGGGTCCCCAATGGAAGAGCTAGAGAAAGTACCCAAGGAACTGAAGGGGGCTGCAACCCTGTAGGTGGAACAACAATATGAACTAACCAGTACCCCCTGAGCTTGTGTCTCTAGCTGCATATGTAGCAGAAGATGGCCTAATGGGCCATCACTGGGAAGAGAGGCCCCTTGGTCTTGCAAACTTTATATGACCCAGCACAAGGGAAGGCCTGGGCCAAGTAGTGGGAGTGGGTGGGTAGGGGAGCAGGGGCAGGGGTTTTGGGAACTTTCAGGGTAGCATTTGAAATGTAAAGAAAGAAAATAATAATAATAATAAAAAAATGACAAAGTTGACAGTAAGCCCTAGTGGGAATGTAGATATAAGAAGGTAAAGTTGTATGGCCATTATGGAATCCAATATCAATGCCCTTCAAAAATATTTAGGCATAGAACTATCATTGGATCCAGTAATTTCCATTCCTAAGAATATATGCAAAAGGAATGAAATTCTCATGTAGATGAGATATTTGTACTTATATTTATTTATTACAGTCATTGTATTCATAATAGCCCCATATTGGAGACAAACTTAATGTACATCAACTGATGTATGAAGAAAAACTGTGGTATACACACATACACACACACACACACACACACACACACACACACACACACACATAATATTCAGTCATAAAAAGAACGAGATCTTGTCACGTTCAGCAACATAGATATAACTGGAGATTATGTTAAGTGAAAAGAGCTAGACACAGAAAGACAAGCTCTGCCTGACCTCATTCCTAAGAGGAATATACAGAAGCAAATATGAGTCATTATTACTAAGAAGATTATTACTAGAGGTCAGGGAGAGTGCGGGTTAGGAGCAAAAGGGAGTGGACATTAGTCGAGGAGTAGATAGAGAGTCCTAAGTGTTTTTTTGCATGGCAAGGGGGCATAGAAAAATATTAATGTTGTCTACATTTTCAAAAGGCAAGAAAAACAGTTTGAATGTTTTAACCACAAGCAAAGGCTATACAAGATCAGTATATTTAATCTCATTTAAGCACTGTATAACAGAAACATTCATTGAAGCATCACATGACATCAAAAAAACTATTACATTTTGTAATGCTTTTACATATCAGTTAAAAATAAGTTTTATTTAAATGCAAGAATAATCAAGGAAAGTATATGTATTTATGCAAATAACACATAGGCACATATGTACCAATTTTCGTTTACTGTCATGGAGGATTTTTAACAGTTACAGTTAAGGGGATTGGAGAAATGGCCCAGTAGTTAGGAGCACTTGCTGCTTGTCTAGAGGACCTAGGTTTGATTCCCAACACCCACATAGTGGCTCACAATTAGAGTGAAAAATTTAAAAGCCTTTCAGTTAAAAAAAAAAATACTGCACTTTAGAAATATGGATTTTTGTTACACTCTGAAAGTTATGAGAAATATAAACTTCCTATGTAGCTTTTCAAACAAATGTCACTTTAAAAAACTTTAAATGTCATTTGAAAGAAGTAAATACCAAAACTTATTTCAAACCATATTTGATAGAAAAATGTATCAAATTTCTATTAACAACATATAAGATGATTTATTCTGTGTTATTAAAATTTTATCTCTTGTTAATCAAACCATATTGACTAACAAAATATAGTTAAAGCTGTTTGAAACATATTTGCAGTTTTAATAGAATGTGGAAAGAGTTCCTGAGAAGCAAAAGAAAATGATACTCAGGACTAAGGAGAACTAAAGGAAATGAAGATAAGTATGAAATGTCAGTGAGGAAGAAATATAACAAGCTGAAAAGCAATGGGAGGGAAGTGAAGGGAGAGAGAGAGAGAGAGAGAGAGAGAGAGAGAGAGAGAGAGAGAGAGAGAGAGAGAAAGAGACTGAAACTCGGTCCAACGTAGAAGATCGAAACTCTGCCTTGTCAACATTTCTTTTAAAGTTATGGCAGAGCCACATGCGGATTATTCAAGTATCTGTCAGGAGAACCTAATGAGAATTTCAGAATTTTCAAAGATAATTCAGAAAAATACCAACAATGTCTGTATAATGTCATACATAAAGACCTGGGGAAACAGCGTATATCAACTTGAAGGATGACACCATATTCCATTAGCTTGCTTTGGCTTTGACTTTTTAAGTGGCTTTTAAAAACATTTTTGAATTTTTAAACACATTAAAGAAACACTATAATGCTTTTTAGTGTGAGTATGTAAAGCACATTTTTTTTCCTGCAGCATAATTGAAATCTAATTAATCATTTTCTCTAGAGATTTTTTTTTTTTTTTGCACGAGACAACTTACTGTGACAACAGTAGGAAAACGACTGCTCATTAGCATTGGAGATGTTTTAGTTAGGGCAACAATATAATTTTGTTAAAAGCTTGTACACATTTGTATTAGATACATTCATGCAACTTCCAAATGAAATTAACAGTATAACTAAGATGTTGGTAAGCACATCCCCATCTCTCTCAGAATGTTCCTTAAGAAACTGATTCATGCCATGATTTTAGCAACCTAGATCCCCTGTGCATTCACTGGTTATGAGGGCAGCGTTTCCCCTTTCGTTGTAGATTCAAGTATAAAGGGGTTTTTCTTATAACTGCTCGGATGTTGGTCTCCTGATCCTGATGACCCCCCGACTAGAGCTGAGTTGTGAAAGCTTGCTGTTAATCTTTATGACTGAACTGTACATTTTATGCCAAACCGTTATTTCCTTCTTATTCATCTGGGTCTCACAAAACAAATGGATGCGTGGGAAAGTTCTCTAAGTTCAGTCCCGTTGACTCATAAAGGAATCTGCAGGTTTTTCAGCTGTGGATTAGCTTGTAGACTCTCATAATTCTCTAGTATCTAAGATGTTTCAGGCTCAAGCAGGCTTTGAAAATCAGCCTTGGCTATTCAGAGCTGACCCTCAGTCCCCAGATCTCTGGATTTTCTAGAAATTCCCCTCATACATTTCGCAATCTTACTTTCTCCTTAACCAGATTCATTCGTTTGCGTTTTGGTGTTTCCAATTTCTGTAATCTTACTTATTCACTTCCTTCAAGTGTGGTGACAAACTTTAAAGCCATTGGTATTTATTTTGATGTTTAGATTGGTTTGTTATATTTGACATGGGTCATGATAGAAACCCTTAGATTTTCACAGATGCTTGTGGTTAACAAATGTAACCTGAAGCCCATTTGGGGTGAATCTATACTGAGTTACAAAGTCCACACCCACTGTTCCCTGTCTCTTAATGAAGGCCATCCATGAAGACTTAAGACACCTCCCCAGGGAATCTAACATGGAAAGACAACATTCCCGGATTCACCTTCGACCAACAGTCTCATACCATCTCACCCCCACATTGCGATTTTACCCATTTTTAGTAAAGCAAGAATAACTAAACAAGTTACATACTTTCTGGCTTACATTCTAGTTCAAACTATATGGTCCTGTGTACTGAGTGAGTTTAGAGTCCCAGTGGGAACTCTGCAGACATTTGCAAACTGCATGCTTTCTTCAGATGAGAGTCTTCTACACCCCATGATTTCTAAGAAGAGTAAAGCATTAAGCTGCGTATTGGCAAAAGAGGGATAAATCACACATTTTAAAAGCACTTATACGTTCCATTTATGCTGTGCACCCAATTAGTGTCTTAAAAATAACTTAAGACAATTTTCCAGTTTTAAAAATCCAGTTGCAAATGATATCCATTGTGTAAGGACTGACATTGTGGGTTTTGTTTTCAGTTTTTTAAAAAAAGGCTTAGTAATTATACATAGAGTAGTTTCTAACAAAAATTATATCCCTACAGAGAATCTTTCTCAAGATTATTTTTGAAAAATATTTGAAGGAAATATAATAGGTTCTAACTTTTAAGCTTGGAAAGTTAATAGCCCTGGGAATATTATAAACTAATAAAATTATTGTATGCTATATATAGAAAATGATGCTTAGGTAAAGTGTCTCTATCAGTATATCTGTGAAAATACATGCCATTCAGGTGAAGATACACAATATGTATTCAGTATGTCTATAAATACATATTCAGCTACATATATGTTCTATATAATAAATACTTTAGTCAGTAGTAAAGATCAACTTCTCTGTGAAGGGAGAAAGATAATGATTTGGTTACTACATGGATTTAGCTTATTCTGGAAATGAGAATGTGTCCAGTGCAGGCCATGAACAAGATAGGGTTGAGGGCAGACAGATCAAATGATAAACTGCAATGACACCACCTCCATTTCAACTATCACCCCTCAGAACAAAGAAAATAGAAATTTTATCTTTCATTTTCTAAATGTAACTCGTGAAAATGATGGCTAAAGGTTTAGGGGGGGGAGAAAGAGTGAGATAACTAATTCATTTGTATTCCTGCTATAATGCTTTCCATATGGAGAGGATATTCATATCTAACATATATTCATATGGAAATTGTGGAGTCACAAATTTCCTCCTGATGAAGCAACTATGCTTCCAGATGCTGGTGTTCTCAAACCAGCAATGTCTTGCCACAGGATAGCAAGGACACTGTGGTATATATTATTATTTGAATGAAGGATGTAGCAAACAAAAGCATCTTATACAGGATACAGTGGATAAAACTTAATTTTAGTTTTGCATGTCATTTGGCATATATAGTGATTTCCTCTTAAAACATATAATTTTGTAGTCAGTGTTTTGTTTTATTAGTTCTGTATTTAAAGGCACTTCTATACTGAAATACTGTTTCTTAAATATAGACTATCATACATACCAAAAATCATATGTGGCAATGGTTCTAACAGATTTCCAGGCTCAAAAGCAGAATACAACACAGAGCTTATGTGTGTTTCTTCTCATTTACATTCCTGGCCTTTCATATGAAATGGGTGGCCAAAAATATTTCTTCACAGGATGAATTATTGAACATTAAAAAAAAAAATGAGAATCGTTACTCTATAATAAAGAAAAACTCCAAGACAAGTAAAAACAGGTTCAGGCAAAAAATAGCTTTATTTCTCTCCACAGTCCATCGAAAACTGGACCAAAATAATTCCAGGGAAATTATTGCTGAATCTTTAAGTTGAGTCAACAGAAAGATTCGATTTATTCCATAATAATCTTCCAAGGACATGACCTTACAAGGACACCGAGTGTCCTATGAGGAGTCGAACTCTCCACAGAACTATTTTCTCCATCACTTCATCAGAGAAGTTCAAATATTAAGCAATGTTGTCTATTTCCTCAAATCTGGATTTGTAAAAAGTTAGATAGCATTTTCAAATGTCAAAATTTTTCATATATTGTATATTCTCCGTGATTTCTAGGAGAACTCAAGTTTTGGACAACACACAGCTCTAAGATTGTAACGTTATTTATATAAAACCACATAGCCAGGGAAATAGTAAAAATTCAGGAAAGAGAAATTGAAACCCAGTAGAGGATTGGGCTTGGGGCTCAACGGTATAGCACCTGCTCAGCATACACAAGGCCTTAGTGTAGATCCCCATATTGTAAAACAAGTAGAAAAACCATGTAAGAAAATACCTTCGAATACCTACAGATGAATAGCACACGGAAAAAAAAAGAGAAAGAATCCATGTGAGATAGAGCACACCAGAATTTTTCATAAGTAGTGAAAACCTATATAAACAGAAATAACCAGAATCCAAAATCCTGTAAGAAATTGAAAGAAGGCGCGAGTTACCAATAGGATAGAAAAAAAGGTTCCATCCTTCCTCTAGGGAAGCAGGTTTGCTCTCCTGTGGTCTGAACAAGAATGGAGAGCACAGTATGCTCTCTAGAATGATTATTAACACATCTTTGCAATAAATAGAAGAAAGGTATATCTTTAATATGAGTCTAACTATACTTCTTGCTGAGATAAATATTATTCTGAAGACACATGCATTCACAGATGTGTGAACCCAGGTAAAGAGTTTGTAACTTGATCTCTGTGCTCTCTATTGCAGTGTGTGGCAAGCAACAAAAAATTTTAAGGCAAGTATGCTAGACAGGGTGTTCTATGCTGAAATATTGAATATGTGCACATACCATATACATCATATACATCTTTACCAAATCATTACCATGTTAGTCTGAAATATAAAGATGTATCTAGCAGAGTTTGTATTGAAGTATCAAAACAGTATCTGGTCAGTGCAGGTATATGATTTCCTAGGTATCTAGCAAAATTCATGAAAACTCTCTCCACTGACCCACTTTTTTTTTTTTTTATAATTTCGAGGCATAGTATACTTTATTATCATATAGCTTTGTTAAAAGTAGCCCAAAGTTTTTAAAAAATGTAGGTGATACATTTCATAGAGGAAGAGCCCCAGAACAAAGCCAATGTAGGAAATTCAACCAGATTACTCTTTAATCATACAGATTTATAAACACCAGACTTATCGATCCCCAAAACTTAAATATCACATGACATGAATAGCAAATGGTATAAAATATGCAAAATAATAGTACATTAAGCCTAAATAATGCTAATAAATTGCAAAGCTTAGCAGAGAATTGAAAATCACTAATGGAACAATATGCAGTTTCCTTGTGCAACGAGCGGAGTCTCATACATAATGGAAGAGTACCACTGTTAGCAGCAGGCTTGGGGAGGAAAACTTAAGTGTGTTTTTATGGACAGACTGGATTGATCTGGGAAGTGGTTCCTGAGGAGATTCCACTTATCCCGAAGAGCATCTTGGGAGATTGCTGCTACTTCCTACTGGTATTTGAAACTCATATTATTTAGATCAGTTGCCTCCTTCATACCATGTTTCAGACATTGGGAGGAAAAAAAAAAAAACCCAGACTTAACCTAAAGAATTTATTGAAATAACTAGCAACAATAGCTGTATGGCACGGGGTTTTCTTTGATGGTCAATTTCCATTTGATATTCAAGTTAAATGTTCTGTAAATTTACAAAGACCACTCCCTTCATTTTGATGAGAGGGGCCAATAAGTGAAAGACAAGATTCGAGCCCTTAATAATATTG
>NC_034608.1:65275408-65280408 GCF_900095145.1 Mus pahari
TCATTGACAGGCCAACCGCCCCTCAAGGAAAACTATATATCATCAAGCAAATCCAATCAAATTCAAACACTGATCAGTGTAAGTTATTGAGAATGTGACTAACTATGCCTGCTATACTGTGTAAGCTAGACTACATAGTATATACTCTTACTATTTAAGAGTAATTCTGGAAGGAGTAAATAGGCTTTGAAGTATAGCAATGAAACAAGATATAATCACAGGGTATAAAAACAGAAGTCAGAGGTGTGAACTTGTCATACATGGCTGGAAAAAAAAGAAGAAAACAGAAAGAACAAGAAAAAGAAAAAGAAAAGATGTGTGTGTGTGTGTGTGTGTGTGTGTGTGTGTGTGTGTGTGTGTGACTAGGTTAAGAAAGCCACGACCTGGTGAGACTTGTGCATGAGTTTGAGTTTCACTTATAAGACTAATCAGAAGTTTTAAGCATAGGGGTGGCATGATCATTCTTCCCTCTATTAGGTAATTCTGAATCTTTCATGTGACATGGGAAAGGGGGAGGCAGTGTATAGTTAAGAGGCTGTTGAAATATCCTAGCTGAATGGAAAGTGATGTCTAAGTTAAAGAAGTGACTGTAGAGATTACGGGGGACCAGGATGGAAGGAAAGGCAGACAGGAGTCAGAATGGACAGACGTTGTGGCTAGTTGGCTTGAGACTGAGGAGTTGTGAAAACTCTGGCTTTAATCATGAGGGCTTGTCTCCCTGGCAGCTCTCACCTTTATTCTTGGGAAATCTATTCGCACACCAACCTACATTCTCTTATCATGTTAAGTCTTGTTTCGGTCTATAGAGAAGAACAAACAGTGACTGAACATCTCCATAATGACCTGTTGAATGGTTAGAGATATTTGCTGCATATGCATTAGCTTTCCTTTTTCAAGAGGACACAGTCCTAGCTCTTACAAATCTCAGCTGTTTCCTGGAGGGCTTGTGTTTTGCTTCCCACTTTTGTTGTTGTTGCTGTTTGTTTCCACTTTGTCATGTTTATTTTTCACTTGCTCATCTGAAACTTGGAAGGAGACCGTGGCCCCAACTAGTCGGAAAAAAAATGTTATATTTTCTGCTGTATCCATTCTTGCCCGGGCTTTGAGTTTGAATGCTGCTGTGATTGCCCTAGAATGTCCACCTTTCTTCTCACACATTGGCTCAATTTGCACAATATGTATGCCTCAGCATATACCAGCTACCATTCTCTAACCCCTACCTCCAGACAGACTTCCTCATTGATCCATTGACCCAAGACATTTTTTAATGACTAGAAATGTGAGATGACAGAGTAATCACTTGTTCTTCAAAGACAAGGTATTGCAGGCAAATTTCTTAGTGTGTTATTAAGTGGTACTCCATAGTCATATTAATGGGTTAATCATGGTTTGGAATTGAAACCTGGATCTAGCCAACAGACTTCTGACCTAAGGAAAACGCTGGTGTATATAGACATAAAGAGCTTTTAGGATTGAAGAAAAATGAATTCAGAGCTATAAGGCTGGGAGCACACTTGAAGTTCCATCTGACTTCTGTGCTTCCATGTGGGTAAGCATTAATTTTCTGGGTTTAGCTATTATTATTATTATTATTATTATTATTATTATTATTATTATCATTTTGGGAGTTAAGTTCTTTAGCAGGAAACTAAAAAACAAACAAACAAACAAAAACCAAACTCTCAATTCTTTTTTCTTTGTTTGTTTGTTTGTTTTTGTTTTGTTTTGTTTTGTTTCGTTTTGAGACAGGGTTTCTCTGTGTAGCCCTGGCTGTCCTGGAACTCACCTTGTAGTCCAGGCTGGCCTCGAACTCAGAAATCCGCCTGCCTCTGCCTCCCGAGTGCTGGGATTAAAGGCGTGCACCACCGCGCCCGGCTCAAACTCTCAATTCTTGAGTGTTGTGGACTTGGTAACAGATGTTGTTTAGATGAGAATGCTTTCATTAAGGCATTTTTTTTTTTAAAAATTCATTTCTATCTTTGATTCCTCCAGAGACCACATTGTAAATCTCTTGTTTTATTACCTAGAATCTTTTTTTGAGATGCACAATAACCTGCTATTGTACTCTACTCTCTAGTGCGCACTGTGGTAAACACAAGTGAAGTGGCGGGGAAATCGTGGTCTACTCTGAGTTTATGACGTGGCTTGGAACGCAATAAACACACATTTCACGGAGGTTGCTGATAGCGTTCACGCATGGTCACTCAGAGAAGGAAGAAGAAATGCAGGCTGTTGGCTTTGGACTGAAGTGGATTTTAAGAGGCAGGAGTTTGGGAATACATTTTCAGCAATGGGAGGGAGGAACAGGAACAGGAATAGGAAACGTGTGTTATATTCTTGAAACATGAAAAGGTAGAGTTTCTTATGCCAGTGTCTGCTGTCTGGGGTCATTAGAAATAAGATTGAAGACCTTCAAAGCTAGCAAGAACTTTGGCATCCTGATCTAGGGCATTCACAAGTCTCTCTCCCAATTGTTCTCTAACCTCTCTCTAAATCCTTCTGTACCTTTCAATGATTTGAAGACAGAAATATGTACGTCCAGGCATATATACTTGCCCTGGTACTTTATGCAGAGTTGAGATCGAGAGTGATGAGTTAACCCCAGAAATTGTTTGAACTCTCTTATATCTCCTTCACAGCTTTTACTTATATCCATTGTTCAGCTGACTAAGTGCTAGCTGGTTTCAAAACAAGCCATCTTGCTTGGAAGATTCAACTCTTCTTGCATAACCTATTTCTTAAAAAGCTTTGTCTGTTGCTCGCCAATGTCCTATAATTGATGTGTTTGAGAGTAGATTTTTTTTTTTTTATGACATTTCCCAGTATGTTTCAAGATATGGAAATTAAGATCACTGGTCTTTGAAAAAGATTAGGATATCTTATTTTATTTTACTATTTTTTTTTTTTTACATTACAGACAATATACCTCTATTTCTAGGCTTTTATGACTCTCCAAAGTCAATTTTGCTGGCACATTAGGCACATGTTAATTAAAATGATGGGTTAATGTTTTAAGGGTCAAAGAACTGATGGCAACGATATTAGCTAATAAACCATTTGGATTTTTAAACTTCTTCAGTAGAAAATAAAACTAGAGAAATAAAAGCCCTGTGCTTATTAGCCTTAGACTTGTCTTGGAATGACAGGTGCACATGACCAATCATGTCATCAAGGACCCTTCAGAAACACAGTGTTTGCAGCCTTTAAGCATAAGCTGGAAAAAAATGATAATATGATTGTCAAAGTATTTTCTTGACAAGAAGTAAGGATGAAAGGATTTTTCTTCAAGTCACAATAAGTGTATTTTTAAAAATCTGCAAATTGAAGGAAGTTATTTCCTGTTTATCTCTGTTATTAGTATATAATGTTTTCATAAGTTTTAATAAGCCATTGAGGGATGACTAGAAAGCTTCATCATGTGAGTTAGAGAGTCGTTTTTCAACATAGTTCTCCATTGAAATAGCACATATAGGAGGAGTTAGGAAAAAAAAAGAAAAACCTTTAAAGACTTAGGCTCATAGTTAAGAAATTGTCTTCGTTTTTGACACTATAAATAGTGAAAACCAAGAGGCATATTATTGCAGGGGTGGAGCATTATAGAAAATCTTAAATCATGAGATTAATTTACCAGGAAATCTCCCCAGTGGTCACACTATGTTGAAGAGAATCTACTACACACCTATTGCTTTTCTGGATGGTTTATAGCTAAGCATGTTAGAAAGGTATGCTCTCTTTTAGATTTTATTTTATTTTATTTTTGCAAGACAGGGTTTCTCTGTATAGCCCTGGTTGTCCTGGACCTCACTCTGTAGACCAGGTTGGCCTTGAACTCAGAAATCTACCTGCCTCTGCATCTCAAGTGCTGGGATTAAAGGGATGCGCCACCACGGCTAGGCTTTTATACTCTTACAAGTGGGTCCTTTAACACTGGATAAAGGGTTTGCCACCTGTTTCTGAATTGTTACTGTGATCTCCTCTATCTTCATTCTCATCGCCCAGGAACCCATCACAACAGTTTATCAAAGGCAGATAGCTTGTATGGGAAATGATAGAACCAATAGGGGCCAAGAGGCGATAAAACTGTGTGGAAACTGGGAAACAGTAGAGAATATACACATCAGTTATAGCCATCTACCACCCCCAGTATTGCTTGAGGGTTACTCCTGTATGGCAAGCATTGCATATATTGGCTTTTGGAAGGAGGAGCCCTGAATGACCACAGTATCCTGAAGTAATAAAGGTAGGGGGACAGGATGAGATCCAAAATATACACATTCAAATATGTCATGGCTTGTAGGAAATCTGTTACAAGGTCGGCACACGCAAAAATATTTGGAGGGGGGGTGGGATTACAGCTTTTTGAGTCAGGGCCAGAGACACAACAGCTGCAATTTTAATCAATGAGTTCTCTGGAAGCAAGGGTTGATAACCCTCTTGAACACATATGAAACTCCAGTCATAAGTCTTGTTATTTTAAATCATGTATCTGTAGCCATAAAAAACAATACTTTTTTTTGTTGTTGCGAATACAAGTAGTACAATGATTTTTATGTCTTTAAATACTGTAAAATATTGGAATATAGAGAACAGGACCAATTCAGAACTTCCATAAGAACGTGGCTAATAATATGGCTGTTCGTGATGATGATGATGCATTTAGTTGTAAAAGTAAAGACATGCATTCTTTAATGATGCAATTTTAGTGAACAACACAGGGATAGGTACAAATTCTCTGTGTAGTTTCCAAAAACTCCAAGGTGGGGCATTGCATGTTGGTGTGCATGTGTGATTTAAGGTATTGTTTTCTCTAACATCTATAACACAAGTTAGTAGGTGAAATGGGTCCAAACCACTATGGCTGACTGTTCGCTGATGTATGGACGGGGAAAGAATAGCCCTCTTAAAGAACACATGTGTTACGGAGTTTCTCTTGCAGGCTCCTTTCATTCTACTTTCCTCTTGAAGGGCCCCAAGCAGTCTGTCAGAACACAGGACATTTG
>NC_034608.1:65285408-65309013 GCF_900095145.1 Mus pahari
ACTCTTTCCCACCTGCTCCTCTCCTGTTTACTTGAACCTATCTGATGGTGGTCTATCTATCGTCTGATTTCTACACTTTTGGGGATCTTCACTAGCTGCTATACTTTTCACTGATATTTAGCCCTGATTTGTATCCAGAAGAAGGCAAAAATATCAATACAGAAATTGTTCTGCACATGGAGCAGTCCATGAACCTTCTATCTGACTTCTACTTGGTACCCATGGATCTTCTACCTTTGGGTAGACTGGAATTCTAACTGAGATCCCTCTGTCAACATCACTGTGTTAAATGGAAGTCGTCAAAGAGAGACTACGATGCCTCTCCTCCATCAGTAGCTGGATGGACCATTCAGAGCTGGAAATGAGGCCACTGGCTCCTAGGATGGAAAAAGAGAGCCTAATCCTAGTTTGTGGTCGGCGGTGTTGTCTCCCTTTAAGTAGGAAATAAGCCTTTTGGCTGTTGTTCCAAGCTGTAAGTCTCCATTTGCTCCAAATATAGGCTAATCCCTTAACGTACATTAGATCTTTCTGTACCTGTTATATCACAAAGGACAGAGGAGCTGGGCCACTGTTTTCCTCTCTTTCAACTGAGTAAAAAGAACCAGCCTGCTATCTGATAATGTTAGGTTGGGGTATTTTGAGGATTCACATAAAGTCTAGGTTTTTATAAGCTATAAACTTTGAAGCACCAAACGGGTGCCTTTAGTATTAGAAGAAATGAGAAGCAATGCGTGTCATGGAATGGATCTCCAACTAGGAAAACCATTATTGCACTGGAAACCTTCCGACTGAGTAGACAGAGAGTCCTTTCTTCAGGATGGGAGGGCATTCAGTGGGAGCTGTGATGACTGCGTCCCAGAAAATGTCCATCACACCAATAGACCATTGAGGGTTTTTGCGAGCAACTTACATACAAACATTATTACCTTGCTATGCATTGTCCTTCTGTCTGATTATTTGGTTGAGGGTGCTGTTACTGCCTGGTTCATATCATCCCATGCCTTAGAGTGACTTTGTCATTCCTCTTCCCACTCTCAGAGCTCCTTTACCAACTACAGGCCCTAGTGGGACAGTGGCCACCCAGGTGTCCTCATGCAGAAACTGATGGATGACTTGCTACCTGATGCCTGGTGAATTTTGAACAAGATGTTCAGAAACTGGTTGCTTGACCTGATTGCTCATTCTTGATAAGGCACCTCTGCACAGGATATCTTGTGCTAACTTGCTGCTTCAGAAGGACAACTGGTGGACCAGTACAAGAGAATTTTCTGTGAGACCTAAGTTTAGACTCCTCTGGCCTACTAGGGAACCTTGTTTGCTGTGGTTCAACAGAGTTTTTCTCCAAAGTGCAGTCAACGGCATCGTCTAACTCAAACACTACATAGTCTGTTTCTCTTTTTGCGGATATATATGCTCTGAATTAACCAGAGGAGGGGGGAGAACACCTAACAAAGGACTATGTTTGATGAGTTACTAAGAATGATCTTAAAGACTTATCATTGTCTCTTAGGGTCCGGATTACACCTGTCAATTAGTGCTAGCAGATAAAGTCTGGGAGACTAAGACAGTAACAGCTTTGCCCTCTCCATGGGGCCTTTCTACACATTACCTGTTTGTCTTATTTAACACTGCCCCAATTTTTTAAAGCAGTGAAGAAGGTGTTGCTGCCCTTGTTCCACAAGACTCTTCTGACTGATACCATCCAGGTATAATAGAAAGGAACGGAATTGGAACAGAGCGAGGCTGCCTGCTTCCAGACTTTCTGCTGTCTCCACAATACCACACTTACAACCTGGGAGCAAAGAGTGTCTAAGGGTGGCTGAAATCTTCCCTTTCCAGTGGAGATGAACAGTGGAATCTGTGGATTTTTATCTCCTTTTAGAGCACTGATTCTTAACCCTGGGTGCACATTAAAACCATCTGGGGAGTTTTTAAAGGGTACCTTAGCTGGGATTTTACCCCGAAGCAATTAAATCCAATTCTCGAGGGGTTGGCCTTGGCATCTGGATTTTTCAAAAGCTCCCTAGGTGATAGTAAGGAGTAGCTAAGGTTAAGATTCACTGCTTTAGAGTAATAATCAACAAAGCACTGATTACATTTTCCCATTAAGTCACACTGGGAGTATAGTAATGAACATCCTTATTGTGTCTTTGGGGAGTGCCTCTGAAGACTGGTCCTGGCCTTGGTCCTTAGTAGGGATGCAAATTTATCTAGAGATAAATGAGAGGACAGAGAAAAATTATACTTTCATTCTCCGCCTCTGTAGTAGTAGAGTTGGCGACTCAGAAAGTATGTGAGGTAAATAAATTGCATTCTGATTCCTTCGCCCCTTTTCATTGTGTCACCCTTAAAATGTCACCACCGATGACCAGAAAATTAACACCTGCCATTGATGGTGCTGTCCTCACTCAGACCTGGCTTTTCTTTATTAAATAACTACTGGGTAGATATCTTCCATTCATTTTTTTTTCCAAATAATTGTGGATAACTGCATTCTTTTCAAGGTTAATTTGGTAATTAGCTCCTGAATGCACATAGCTTAGAGAAATGTTAGGGAGGTGCAAGCTTCAGAGGAGAAAGCAAATGTAACTGGATGGTTTCCTATTTCTTTAAAAATTATCTCACACCTTTGTTCTGGGTATTTACAGAGAGAATATTCTTTAAATTATTTTTGTTCTTACACAGAACTCTTTTTTTTTTATCAAATATAACTTATTTATTTTTTATACAGTTTTTTTTTTATTAGATATTTTATTTATTTACGTTTCAAATGTTATCACCATTCCTGGTTTCCCCTCCGAAACCCCCCTATCCCGTCCCCTCTCCCCCTGTGCACCAACCCACTCACTCCTGCTTCCTGGCCCTGGCATTCCCCTACACTGGGGCATAGAGCCTTCACAGGACCAAGGGCCTCTGCTCCCATTCATGACCGACAAGGCTAGAGCCATGAGTCCCACAAGGTGTTTTCTTTGGTTGGTAGTTTAGTCCCTGGGAGCTCTGGGGGTACTGGTTAGGTCGTATTGTTGTTCCTCCTATGGGGCTGCAAACCCCTTCAGCAACTTGGGTCCTTTCTCTAACTCCTCCACTGGGGACCCTGTACACAGAACTCTTTTAAATATGAACATTAGTAATCTCTGACTAAGTCCTGGGGTGACAAACAGGCGCATACAATGGTCCATCACTCCTAAGAATTTTGGTGATGCTAGTAGCAGAAATTAAGCAAGAATAAAACAGAAAGAGGCACTAAAACAACTTATTTTCCCTCCTCAATCCGGGCAGGTCATTTCCTAAAACAACAATTAAAACTAGAATTCCAATCAGAATTTAACTGTAGTGTAAGACATGTGTTTTCAATATTTATTTTTGTAAATGGAAAATTTTTAGAAGTTGGATATTTTTATATTTTGAGAGGATACTTGTTATGGTAGCCATGTATTTTGTCATTGAAGATATTCTTTTCTGCCAATAAATATGGCATTTTATTTCCTGACTTTCATTGTAAAATTTACAAAATATCCAAGTAAGTTATCACTTATGGCTTTTTCAGCTCTCTTCCACACCTTACTTTTCTAAAACTTTGCATTTCAGTTTCTAAAGGAACAAAATAGTGGGAAAACTCTGTCTGATTCTCTCATACTTTTGTGGGAGAAAATTTATTATAAACTCTTCTGAGTCTTTTTTTTTTCAAGCAAAAGATTTATAGCAAAGGTAGAAACCCGGTAGATCACAACACAAAGGAACCCCACTGCAATAAGGCCACTAGTGCTGAGAATTAAATAAACATGTGACAGCAAGCCCAGACCTTTACATAACTATCAATTAAACGAACTCTCCGTGCCCACTTACTAAGTCTGTCCTCAAATGTCAGTTACTACCCAGTGGCTCAATGCATTTGTAACCTAGTGGCCTGAAATAATTAATGTCCCTCCCTAAGCAATCCACTTTCCATCAGAGCACAGCTAGGCCACTGAACAGAACAGAGCCCAGTGAGTTAGAGGATCATTTTTCATTAATTTTGATTTCCTTTCCATTGTTGTAGTTGCTTTGGATATGAAAGCTTAGCCTGATCAGCAACTTATGATGGTATGAGTTGGTCATTTTTCATCTTTCCCCCTCATGACATATAGAAATGGAAAAAATGTGGCACACACACACACACACACACACACACACACACACACACATAATGTGAGGATATGGATGTGGATGTGCATATGATATGCACAGAGATATATGCACACAAACATACACATACTTTTCTTGCACTAAGTTCAGGCAATTTGTATTGCTATTTTGCTCTGTCCTCTATCATATATATTTTTTTTTAATGCTTGCTGGAGAAGAGTCTTTGAGATGTGCCCAGTGGGGCAATATACTTGCAGTACAATTAGTAGCTGCTGTTATTAGAAAACTACAGAAAAAAAGCCCCAGACACTGGTCTTTCCTGAGACTGAGCAACTCAGCAGGGGTTTTCCTTTTACATCTCTTCATATCTCTGTATCCTTTTTGTCAGATGCAACACTCTCCAAAATGAAGCTTCTTCCCCCTGTACACAAAAGCCATCACTTCAAAAGCCTTTGATTAATTTGAGCACAATCAAGGGCATATGAGATAGCAGCCATTTAGCAAGCCAAAGCAATCCTATGCCAGATGCAATAAACCTATCAAGCTGTCATCCAGTCAAGCTGTGAGAGAGACGGCGGTGATTACAAGCAATAGTTTCCTTCAGTGGTTTCATAATTTCATTTTTTTTTTTGTTTCGTTTCCAGATCTCCAATAGTTCTAGTAAGGATGTCTTGGTAGAGAAACATTTCCCTCAGGGGTTACTAGCAACAACTTAGTGTATTGGTTTTTTTCCCCATCATTGAATCGGTATAGAAGCTCATCAGGCAAGAAATATTGTGATTACAGTCGTCTATAAATTATTTAAAAGGGTTCAGCCAATCAAAACAGAGATCTAAGTGACTATTTTCCTCTTGATGCCTTTATAACTCCTACTCAAAAAGCAAATTTCTGAGTGATAGGATAGTTTTGAAGTTACTTCAAAAAGGCCTTTTTTTTTTTTTAAATATGGGGAGGAGGGTCTCAGTGTGAATGGTTCATGTACTTCAATGACAGCTCTTTTCTGATGACTTTACAGAGGAGACAGAAAGAGACCAAAATAACAACAAGCAGGGAGAAAAAAAAAAGAGGGAGACAGAGATAGAAGGCAAGGCAGGTAGGTAATTAAGGTCTATCCTGGGAAAATCGATTCATGCATTCAGGATTTGCCACATATCCGAGCTCTGGCTAGAGAAAGTAATCAGTGTTGAAAAACACTAGCCAAACAACTCATTCAATTGCCAGTTTCACTCATGCCTTCCAATGGAAGTGCTTGGCACTCTGCAGACAGCCCGGCTCATGCTTCATTTCATGCTCTGAATATTACCTTCAAGAAACAAAATGCTTATCACGTCTCCCTCCCTCTAGTAAAAGCCATTTCCAGGATGCTTTCTTTAAGGACAATACACTCATTGCCTCATGATTTATATTTAACTGAATGTCAGACTCTCTAATCAAATCCAAGAACCCAGGGAGAACTAACTTTAGATTGATCCTGGAGAAATATCCTTTCTTGAATTGTCTAAGAATCGGCACTTCCTCCTTTATGCCTCTTAAAGTGGAAAATGGAAAACCTAGACATTCCTCAGTGCTGGCAAACCCAGCTGCCAAAGTTGCCAAAAAAAAAAAAAAAAAAAATGCCAAAAAAAAAAAAAAAAAAAAACCCAGATGATTTACATCTGGAAATGCATTTTAAAACCTGAACATTTTCACTTCAAAGGACTT
The DNA here is from genome assembly GCF_900095145.1 of Mus pahari. Taxonomy (NCBI): domain Eukaryota; kingdom Metazoa; phylum Chordata; class Mammalia; order Rodentia; family Muridae; genus Mus; species Mus pahari. The sequence goes on from NC_034608.1 coordinate 65,291,235, forward strand.
TCTGTGTGTACCACACATATTTTTTATACAGTTCACAGTCAGCAAGGACAAGGAGATTCTAATCTGGTTTATGGCATTAGTGGGAAAACTATATGATTGGTGCATACACATGCACACATGCACAAACACATGCATATAGAAAATGATGTGATTCATAAATACACACACATACACACAGTTGCACACATCTATGCATGCACAAATGCATGCACACGCATGGACTCAAGCATGATCATACCCACATACATGTACACACATTATTCTAAGCAATATGGAGGTCGACTAGACAAGCTTGGTAGATAAAATATACCCTTTTGCAAAGGGTATATTTACCAAATATATTTAATTTTGAATTTATTGATGTGAAGATTATTAAAATGAAAAATGCTCATTTATTTCCTTAAAGAAGTCTTTATTTTTACAAACCTACCATGAAAAATAATACTCTTCTTTTAAACTCAAACTTCAAATAGAGTTAGTTTCCTGTTATTTAGTTTGAGAACTTTAACATGTCAAAAGGAAAGAAAAGGATACAAACTCACTATTAAAACATTTAGGTTGGCAAGTGTTTTATCTCTTTCTGTTATATGCCTTGGGTTTTTATTTCACTATGTGAGCAAATGCCTACTATCACATAAATCTGAAGAACAGCCAGAAGTGAAAGGCAATGGAAAGACCTACTAAATTATCCTAAACAGCCCCACAAAGTTACATTTGCTCTGTGAAAAATAATTTCTTTTTCTGATCACCCATTCACTTACCAGATCAAAACCTTCCTGTTCTTTGGCTCTCATTAGGTCATTAGATGCAGGAGATGATTCTGGCACTCTCAAAATCTTAAGCAGGAATGTCTGACATGGCCCCCATTCTTTCAAAGACTCTCTTGGTAGGTCTACCAACATGCAAGGAAGTAAAATGACTGTTATGGTTGCTTCAATACACATAACCATGCTATTTAATGTCATAGAGAAGCTGCTTATATCTCTCTCATGTAGAAACCAAATATGCTTCAAATAAGTGAACTGGGCTACAAATTCATTTATTCTTTCAATTTATAAATGTTCCTTAGTGCTCCCTAGTACTAAACACTCTTCTAGGTATTATGAAGTTTTAATGACTAGTTAAGACTGAGCCAACCGGCGTATTTTACACATAGACTGAAGGCTATCCTACACACAGATGAAGGGCAAGAATTACGGCAGAAGTGAAAGGGAATTCAAAGCAAGTAGAGGGAATTGTCTTCTAGAGCAGTGGCTCTCAACCTTCCTGATGCTACTACCCTTTAACATAGTTTTCTTGTTGTGGTGACTCCCAACTACAAAATTAATTTCATTGAGATTTTGTAAATGTAATTTCGCTACTGTTTTGAGTCATACTGTAGATATCTGATAGGTAGGATGGTCTTAGTTGACCCCAGGGAAAAGGTTGTTTGACCCCCAAAGGGGTTGCAACTCATAGGCTGTTGGCCATCTTGCAAGGCGTGGTATAGTAAGTCACATCTTGGTTGGTTAATTCTGAAAACATGTGCTAGAGGAAAAGCAATTATTGGACATTGGTTTATTGAGATCTGGTGACAAAAGCAAGAGAGTAGAGAATGGCATCAGATAACAGTGAGGGGACCTAGTCTGTCCAGCTGTGGACACTACAAAGGAAAGCAGTATGAAACACATCTGGAATGACTGTAAGGAGCAGTGATGTCTATAGGTGGCCAGAACTTCCTCTGGGACAATTCTACCTGAATAATAGACAGGGCTGACCAGCCCTGGAAATCTTAAAGACAACACTGAGATGAATTATACTTTATTTTTGTTTAAGGGTTTAAAATATATGCTTACACGCTTCAGTTGGGGAAATACCTCCATGAGATCCAGCTGTAAGGCATTTTCTCAATTAGTGATCAAGGGGAGGTCCCTTGTGGGTGGTACCATCTCTGGGCTGGTAGTCTTGGTTCTATAAGAGAGCAGGCCGAGCAAGCCAGGGGAAGCAAGCCAGTAAAGAACATCCCTCCATGGCCTCTGCATCAGCTCCTGCTTTCTGGCCTGCTTGAGTACCAGTCCTACATCCTTTGGTGATCAACAGCAGTATGGAAATGTAAGCCAAATAAACCCTTTCCTCCCCAACTTGCTTCTTGGTCACGATGTTTGTGCAGGAATAGAAACTCTGACTAAGACACATGGGATTGTCTTTATAATTTAGGTGTTAGCTAATTAGTTTTAAATAAGCTATAGGCTAGAATGATCCTACAATATAAAAGTAAGTAAGGGAATATGTGACCTACAGAATCTCATGTGCTGATTCCAACATTCAAGGACAACTTAAACCAACAATAAAAATGCTCCCAAATCCACTTTTCTGTGTCTAGCACATGAGCAAGGGATATTGTTTTCGGAACAACACCCTATGGTCCCCATTACGACATGAAAACATTTATAGTGGCATGCTCTCACTGTGGGAGTGAATGTCCTCCCTGCAAATATTTAGCTTTTGTGAGTAATGGGACCATGAGAAAACAGTTCAGCTGAAGCTGGCATTGATGGGGGAGAAGGGCAGTTTTGTTCCAAATTACTGTTGTGAAGTTTAACATGCTTACTATCCCTAACCATTAAGACCAACTGCGTAATGACATTTTCAGCACTTAATTTGTTGTCAAAGTATGCACTGAAATTAAAACAGCCCTAATTATTGGGGAAAATTTGCTTCCTAATAATTGTTTACTCCTCCTGCCAAAACAAGGCCAAATTGTCCTTTAAGTAAGCCCTGGAATGATGTTGGAGACTTTATTTTTTCCATCTGTCTGGAAGATAGATGTAGCCATCTCTGAATTAGGACATACTTTTAGCCCTTGTTCCGGTGATATTGTGCACCCAAGACAGACAATGTCCAAGCACCAGAGCTTAGCAGCACAGAGTTTTGATTTATGGATTTTCAACCTTACAACTGTGCAAAAATAGTAGACATTTGGTAGAAACTGTCCTGGGCTTTTGACCTTTTCTTTGGCTGGCAGTAAGTAGTTAGATATTCTCTTGAGACACTGGTAGTAAATGGGAGAAGAGCTTCACAGTGTAACTAGAAATTGAGATGTGACACCTAAAAAATGACCCAGTTGTGTAGAATAGAATAAATTCCATCTGGGACATGCAATAGCTTAAGTGCCATTCGGATAAGCAGTGTGGTAGTTTGAATGAGAGTGAACCCCTTAAGCTCATATATTTGAATGCTTGGTCCCCTTGATAGAACTATTTAGGAAGGATTAGGAGGTGTGACACAGGGGGAATGGAATCACCGATTTTCTCATCCCCAGTTCCCCCTGTCCACTACTCTCTGCCTCATGGCTGTTGTTTCAAGATGCAAGTTCTTAGCAATCACTCTAGAGCCATCATGCCTGCCTATTTGCTCTCATGGTCCCTGCCATGACTTATCCTCAGAAACTTTGAGTCTCCAGTAAACCCTTTCCCCTATAAGCTGACTCGGTCACGATGCTTCTGCACAGCATGAGAAAAGTAACTAAGACAGCCAGCTTAGACATCTAGTGGGGATGGCCATGGTTTGCATGTGACTTTGACATATGTTGTTCATTTAAGTTTTGGTTATCAGATTAATCCATCGAAGGTTAGGCTTTATTATCTATCATCCTTAGACGAGGAACCTGAGGATCCAAGAGGCTAAGTGAATTTTTGAAGACCATAAAGACATGGTCAGCTACAGTTTGGCTTGACACCAACTCAACAGTACTTGAGAAGCAAAACAAGCCATGCATGGATGTTTATTCCATAATCCCAGCAACTGCGAGATCCAGACAGGAGGACTGCTGTGAGTTTGGGGTCAGCCTGGATGACGGAGTGAGACTCTTTCAAAAACAAACACAAAATTAAACCCAGTGCTAGGTGTGATGAAGAGTGAATGACCAGGGCGTGTGAGTGGGTTGATTTCTCTTGGTTTGTATATTGCTTGCTACTTAAAGAGTGTGGAAAGGTTGGGGTACGGGAAGATATGGACCCTTGGTGTGGGAGAAGTCAGCTGTGTGAGGCCAGTAAGTAGTACACGGGTGCATGAGGTCACCAAACTGGGGATATTTTTTATAATTCACACTGTGAATGAGGGAGTTAGAGAAATTTGGAACAAAACCACTATCAGGCATCATCAATCTCAGAAAAACAAAACTGTACCCAAAAATAATGCCATCTGAGAAACGATGATGGTGCAAATCAAGGGAAGGATATGAATGAACACATTTTGATTGAGCCCTAAGTTTTAGGAACGCATTTACGGAGATACATTTTAATCCCTGAACACCGATGCTCTTTCACTCTGATAGCTGTGTCAAGCATGCTGCTCTGTGGAACAGCTCACAGAAAGGCTGGTTTTCCCAGGTCTGCTTTCCACAGTTGTGATGCTTCTGAAGACGTTCTTTTGGCTGAGAGACACATATTCAAAAGAGTACAAATGAGACCAATTTGATTCCTAATTTAGATTTTCTGAATCGGAGTTTCTAAACATTTCGACTCAGCAACCTCTGTTTTCTATGGAACTGTTCACAGAGTTCTTGAGGAATGGATGTTTCCCCTGTCCCAGGTAATGGTAGGCAAGAATGCCCATCGTTAGAGCAGTATATATGAAATGGCTCACAAAACAAGTGGGCTGTACTTTTCTAATGACCTCCGCAATCAAGTTTCCTGAGGTACAGGTCGGGCAAGGCATCAGTGATGTTATATTCTTCTCCCTCCATTAATTTAATTGTTTTTCATTTTATATTCCAATTGTTTTCCCACCTTCTGGCCCCCTCCTTCCACAGCCCCTCCCCCACTCCCCTCTCCTTGTCCTCTGAGTGGGTGGAGGAAACCCTGGCTATGTCCCCATCCTGGCACATCAAGTCTCTGCAGAACTGGACACATCCTATCCCACTGAGGCCAGACAAGGCAGCCCAGCTGGAAGAACATATCCCAGGTGTGTAGACAACAGCTTTAGGGATGGCATCTTACTTGTGTGTCCTTCATTCCCTTCCTCTGTTCCTTCAGGAGAGTGTCAGTGCACATGCCATTATGTGGTGGTCTTCAGCATGTTTTTGAAGCAGCCTCTACTCTCCTTTGCTTATTTTTTTTTTTTTTTATTTTCAACCTTGGCCAGTCATGCTTGTCTTCTTTTGTCCTATTTTCTTACCCAGGGTCTTGAGGGGACTTGTCTTGGTCCAAGCATCTCCTTAGCATCTGATTACATACCCACCCTCTCTCCTCACTTCACTTGCACTAGTTATTAATTTCTACCACATCTTTCTTTTTGTTCCATACCTTCCAAATTTGTTACATATTTGTTACATTTTTGTTACATATTTGTTACATTTGTTATATTTGTTACAAATTTGTTACATATTTGTTACATTTGTTTCATTTGTTATATTTGTTACATTTGTTTCATCGAATTATTCACCCTGCCTCCCTTTTTTTTCTCTTTTCTTTTCTTTTCTTTTCTTTTCTTTTCTTTTCTTTTCTTTTCTTTTCTTTTCTTTTCTTTTCTTTTCTTTTCTGCTTTGCTCCTCAATCTGGATGTTGCAAGGTCTTCATTGCTTGGTTTGGAAATGGAGCCCTCACTGTACATTTTTTTTTTGAGAGTATCATTTTATAAACAATCTCCTAATAGTATTTGAGTACAATGTGTAATTAGGGGAAATTGTTTATAAAATCTCTACTTAAAATCTGCCTTTTGTTTGCTTGTTTGTTTCCAAATAAACCCTTGTCTTCTTGGCAGGCTTCTCCTTGATTTGGGGAGGTTCAAGAAATCTATTTCAGTGTTACGTGAGTATCCCAACGCTGACCATGGTGAGACATGTTCTGCTCCACGCTTAAAAAGTGTTCTGTTGTGGACGCTCACAGCCAGCTATTGGATGGAACACAGGGTCCCCAATGGAGGAGCTAGAGAAAGTACCCAAGGAGCCGAAGGGGTCTGCAACCCTATAGGTGGAACAACAATATGAACTAACCAGTACCCCCTGAGCTTGTGTCTCTAGCTGCATATGTAGCAGAAGATGGCCTAATCAGCCATCACTGGGAATAGAGGCCCCTTGGTCTTGCAAACTTTATATGACCCAGCACAAGGGAAGGCCTGGGCCAAGTAATTGGAGTGGGTGGGTAGGGGAGCAGGGGCGGGGAGGGGGTGTATAGGGAACATTTGAAATGTAAATAAAGAAAATAATAAAAAAAAAAAGAAATAAAACAAATAAAAGCCAAGATGGAAAAAAAAAAAGTGTTCTGTTGTTTACTTCGTTAGCTTATTCCCAGGTATTTTGTTTTATCATTTTTGTGGCTACCAAGAATGAGCTTATTCCCGTGATTTGTTTTCCAATGTGTTTATCATTGATACATAAGAAGGCTACTTGATTTTGTGCATTTGTTTTGTGTCTTTTCACTTCAAAAAAGGTATGTGTTAGTAGTATGTGTGTGTGTGTGTGTGTGTTTTAGTATCACCTTTGTAGTCTTGTATTATAAAACCATATTGTCTTCATATAGGAATACTTTGACTCCTGTTTGTTCCCTTTCTGTTTCCTTCTCTTGTCTTATTGCTCTGACTAAGACTTCAAATGCCAAGTTGAACAAGAATGAAGAGAGTGTACATCTCTGATTTGTTCTTGATCTAAGTGGGAACACTGAGGTTGTCTACATTTAGCATGGTGCTGGCTATAGGTTTGTTACGTATAGCTTTATTGCATGGAGATATACTCCTCTATCAAAACATTTTCATGTCTTTTATAATGAATGGATATTTTTCAAGGAATTAGAACTTTTTACTGATGAGTTTAAGATAATAAATAAATTGAGGAAAATACCAGTAGATGGAAAGATGTCCTATGCTCATAGACTGGCAGGATTAATATTGTGAAAATGGCTACCCTACCAATCTACAGATTGATTACTAACTTACCTAATACACCAGGATTGTTCTTAACAGTCATATAAAATACAACCACAAAATTTATACTGATACAAAAACTATACAAAAGAAAAACAATCAACCAACCAAAAAGCACCAAAAGGATAGCAAAAGCAATTCTGAAATAAACAAATATTAGAAGTTATCACCATATCTAATTTTAAATTATACTACAGAGCCAAGGTAACAAAAATATCATGGTACTGTCACAAAACAGACACACTGATCAGTGGAATAGAATAGAGAATGCAGGTATAACTTCACATAACTTCAGCTACCTGATTTTTGACAGACACCAAAAATTGTATTTAGGAAAAAAAATTGTATCTTCAGTAGATCTCAGAAATATGGATTTTAATATCCAGATAATGAAATTTGGGCCTGTACATTTCACTTAACACAAGCCTCAACATAAGACATAATAAACTACCACTAGCAGAAAAATAATGGAATACATTTAAACTATAGAACTGGGTGACTATTTTGTAAATCTGCAGCTCAGGAAATAAGACCAAGAGTTGACACATGAGACCTTATGAAAATACAAAGATTCTGTACAGCAAAGGAAATGGCCAGTTTTGTGTAGAGAATGGGAAAAAGTCTGCTCTAGCTTCATATGTCATAGATTAGTGTGTAAAAGACACAAACAGCCCCCCCCCCAAACACAAACACAGAGGAAATGGCACAACTTAAAAACAGGGTTTTGGAATGAACACAAAACTCTCTAAAGAAATGCAAGTGGTGAGTAAACACTAAGAACCCCCAAGTGCTCTATATTATCAGTCACCAGGGAAATGCTGATAAAAATATTTTGAGATTCCATTTCACCCTAGACTAGCCGTGATGAGGAACAAACACAGCAACAAATGCTGGCAGGGGGGAAAGAGACACCCGAGGGCCCTCTTGGGAGAAGGCAAACTAGTGTGGTCACTCTGGAAACTGTTCTGGAAGGTTTCTCCCCTCAAACTAGAAAGAGATCTATTGGGACCCAGCTACACTACTTCTGGGGCATGTACCTAAGGGATTTTGTATGTGACTGTACCATGTTGAGTGCTACTCTATTCATAATAGCTCGGGAAAGACTTGACCTGGGTGTTTGCCAACTGAAGAATGGATAATAAGATGTGGTACAGGTACAAAATAGGATATAATTCCTCTGTAAATTTGCAGTTAAGTTGACGGAGCTTTAAAAGTATGAATCGGGCCCCAAAGACAAAGGCCACGTGTGGTCTTTCATGTGAGGGTCCTAACTTCCACTCTTTTGCTATGTAAGTTTAGTGTGAAGTACATATGGAACACAGAAAACTAAATGTAGGCCATTGGTGGGGGGTTAGTAGAGCATTGGTAAAACAGAAGTAGAGAGGGGAACTACTGGGGACAGAAACATGTAGTAGAGTGAAAAGAATGGGAGAGAAGCCAGGGGGGAACCCTTAACCACAGTGAGGGGTGAGAAATGAAACTACATGGGAATCTATGGTCTTGCAATAAGAGCAAACACTTTAAAACAGGAGATAGTAAAGCTTATATGAAATAACATAGGCAAACGTTGAAAGGTAAAGTGTGGGTTGGGGCAGGAAGCAGGGGAAGGAGGAATGGGAGTGGCTTAATATTTAAGACATCTTTGCAACCGCACTAGTTTGCAAACTAATTAAAATTTACTTTGTACACAGAGTTTGATCAGAAGTGCTTCACATTAGTGAACAACGCTGCTCCCAGAAGACATGGGTTATTAAATGAAAATCTCACTGTCAGGCATGGGCTACCCCACGACAAATTATTAGTCAGAGGGTTCTCAGAGGCACTCAGAACAACACAGGCTGTTGTCACTGCTCTTGGCTATCTGCTATAATGAGATAAGACCATATTGTTGAAGACACCATGCACTTCGGATACAGGATAGAGAAAAGTCAATCTTGAACTGATCAGGAATCCTACCATGATGGATAGCTTTCACAGGGCTAGAAGGAGCAATGTAGGCTCCAGAGTGAGGAGATACAGTGTGCTGCAGTACCAACCTCGTAGGAAACATGTACTCATTGAGGGCACATAGAGTGGCAGGACTGTTCATGGGTATAATTACCACCTCCTTTTATTGGACTTGAGACTTGCTTCATAGGAGGCAATTTGGCAATTCATGACCAGTATCATAAATGTAGTCACAGAACACGACTAGAGAAGGAGTAGGTCCTAAGGTAGAAAGTATTGATGTTATACTCCCAACCTTGATTGTGATACTCCCAACCTGGCTCAGAAAAGCTTCTTATTGCAATGGGTAGTGATGAATGAAGACAATACATTGCATTTCAAAGTGCCCAGAGGGACTCGTAAGCCATAGTTTCGAATTTTGATTAACCCCACCTCCCTACCTCAAGGCTCAGAAAACATCTTTAAGAGGGTAGAGAAAAATACACGTGACAGAGAATGAGAGGTGCCATGAAATACTCTCCTCTGGACATACCATGAAACTTGGCTACTCCTGAAGTTGACAAAAGTCCAAAAATGGAGGAGCACACCTGTGAGAGATTTTTGCTCAATTTGAAGTGGGGAGAACTACTTCAAATTCAGGTCCTTGGGGAAGAAAGGCACGCCTTTAATCTGGATCTTTTGATCTGAGAACTCCATCTCTACCTCTGGGCCACACCTTCTTTTGGAAGTCTATATAAGGACATGGAAAAAAGAAGTCTTTGTGCTTTCTAAATGTTCTCACCTTGCTAGCAAGTCTGTTTGTTCACTGGCGTTAAAGCCTACCTCCTTAGGATTCCAGAGTATACTTGAGATCAGCTTAGATATCTAGTCTCCTGACCTGAACAATTAGATACTTGGGCTTTCCGTTCATAAGCAGTCATTGTTGAATTAGCTAGACCACAGCTATAAGTCATTCTAATAAATCTTCTTTATCTATCTATCTATCTATCTATCTATCTATCTATCTATCTATCTATCTATCTATCTATCTATCTATCTCAATAGATACAGATACAGATATTGATATCTATACATATCTATCTATCTATCTATCTATCTATCTATCTATCTATCTATCTATCTATTGGTCTAAATATAGGAATATATATGCATCTATCTATCTATCTATCTATACATACATACCTATATATCTATATACCTAGAGATAGCTATATCTATACTTATATAGGTATCCTTATATCTATACCTATATAGGTATTCCTATATTTATACCTACACATATCTATCTCTATCTATATTGGTAGGTACAAATATAGATGTAGATTATATATAGATACAAATATAGATGTAGATATAAATGTAGGTGTAGGTATAGGTATAGACATAGGTATAGATATAGATATATTTGATATAGATATATTCACTCTATGTGTTCTGTGACCCCTGAGAACCCTGACGGAAACAGCTATTATGAATACATGAACCTGCTGTAGTTCTTGTTGCCTGTACAAGATCTGCATGAGAGCAAGCCAGATATAACTTCTAGCCTGGAAAGAAGAGTGACTTCTGAGGTCCTATCCATAGACAAGGGGCTACTGGCAGTTAGTAGCCACTACGTGAGGATGAATCGTTTTTCCTTAAGAGCATGACCACTGGAAGGTTGCTTACACCCCAGTAGATGATGGCATACTCATGGGCATGGGGGCAATATTAGTCAATATTAATTGGACTCAGTAGGTTAAAAACTTAAAAACTAGAAAAGGATTACATTAAAATTGAGAGAGAAATATTCTTGGGAAAGCTTGAAATAGGAAGTTAGGAATGATTAAGACACATTGAATACATGCATGAAATTTTCAGAGAATATATATTAAAATTAAAAGGAGATGATTCTTATCTACATTCAAGGAATCATTGTGATTACAAGCAAGAAAGGTCTAGAATGGTTTCTGGCCCATCATGAAACCGCTATGGTGGAGGTTCCAGGCTCTGTTCTCTGCCAGAGAATCAAATCTCAGGCATACACATTTGCAAGTGCATTGGCATTTAAAGAGGTGAGCAAATGCTATCATCTAGTAGCTACCCTCAAGAACTATGTCTGCATTAGGCTTTTCAAGATATATACAAAAGAGGGTGTCAGAAAGAGCCTTGCTTTGGGTTTACCCCTGAGATATAACTAACCTTATAGATATTTATATTTGACTATGTAAATGCTCAAGTAGTTCACGAAGTCCCTAGGTTTGACTTAAAGTCTTGCTAAAATTAAAAGAATGAGTAGGAAACCAAATACGATATTTCTTTTTCATGTTGCCTTTGTTATCTTTATAACCTAAGATTATATATCAGCTCTATTAAGTTCCCTAGGACACATTTAAATTAGCCCAACTCTCACATCTTATCACTGTCCTTCTGGCTAAGGCCTCCTAGTTAACAGTAGTTAGACTCGTAAAGTTAAAGCAAAACCAAACCAACCAACCAACCAAAAAATTCCAGCCAAATACATTGAAAGAAAAGAAATCAAAAGACAGTGTTTACCTTATATATTAAATCTTCATATTTGAGTACTCTATCTGGTTTCCTAAAGTTTTGCAAAACGATAGTATGGATATTCTGAACCATAAAACCCGGTTTTTCTATAATCGTGTTAACACAAGCACATTTTCTTGATAAAAAGTGCCTTCAGAACTCTTCAAACTTTACTCGGAAAGAACTTCTACAATTTTGGAAGCAGCATCTCTAGAAAGATAGAGTTTTAATTATCACTTCTGTGGGGCATAATTGAGAGGAGCTCCATGGTGCGCTTTTGTTTGTTTGTTTGTTTGTTTTGTTTTGTTTTGTTTTTTGAGACAGGGTTTCTCTATGTAGCCCTGGCTGTCCTGGAATTCACTCTGTAGACCAGGCTGGCGTTGAACTCAGAAATCCGCCTGCCTCTGCCTCCCGAGTGCTGGGATTAAAGGCGTGCACCACCATGCCTGGCTTACATGGTGCATTTTTAATGGGATCTGAAACAGGTATATATAACAAGAGTAGCTGAGAGGTTGTGCAAGGAGCTCACAGGATGTAGAAGAAAGAAGGATTAGAAGGAAAGGTATTTAGCACTCGGGATGGAAAAATAGCCTGTCAAGTGATTATCTCGATTTTCAAGGCTGTTATCTCTAAACTATTCTGTGGTGCATATTCATATTGTTATAGGAAGGACACGTGTTTTGGCAGATATATCCCTGGAGTTGAAATAATTCAATCTACTCCAAATTCCTAACGGCTTGCTGCATGGCCCATATGGTACTTCTGCCAGGCTCCCAAAACCGACTCATCCAATTTTGGACACATTTTCTTCCAGCCCTTCTTCCCTCATAACTCATCTTGCTTCTAGCAGTCTCTCTACACATTGTTATTTCTATGTGGTCAACCAAGCTGGAAAATCTGGCTGTCCCCCTATAACCATTTGGGACCCTTTGCTCATCCCCGGACAGCCCAGGCTCCCAATCTTGTACACTGTTTGAGTAGATTTATGGATAGGTAGCACACCTAATCTGAACTCCCCAATTCTCCAGTGTCTGAATTTTTCTGAATTCACATTTCATAGCATCTTGGCTCTTCAGAGTAGGGACTGCCAACGTATACCAACCCTTTCAGCTCCGTACTTCCTCAAGCAAAATTTGCACAGGAAAAAAAAATCAATGCAGCTCCTTCAAGGCTCATTGAAATTGTCACTGTCTCTGAATGAACACCCACTCCTAATTAGAATCATGATTCCGTCCTCTGTGACCCCAGAATTCCTTAATTTTATATTTGATCATTTTCTTCCTATTCATATTTTATCAGTTTTATAGGCATGCTTTTTTTTTTAACCATGCTATATTCTGTTGTGGGTAGATTTTGGGTAGCAAATTGATTCTTAAATGTCCAAGTGCAGTAACATATGTAAATAATTACCCTTGAAAGCATTTGTTGATTGGTAACCTATTGCTATATAGACATACACTGCCTTCCTCGAAATGAAGAAGTTGTGAAGGGGAAGTCTAATAATCTAGGACTTTGAAAGCACAGAAGAAAAGGTTTCCTAGTCGTTCTGCTCTTTCCTCACTAGGTGCCAGATGTTGCACACATCTGGGCTGGTGTTAGATATCTTCTCTGACGGGTTTGTAAAGAAGTTAGTTATTCCCATTTCATAGTTGCTCTTACTGAGAACCAGAGGTTCCAGGGGTTAAAACCCAAAAACAATCGTAGTCTGGGTGCATTGTATGAGAAGAGAAGAACAACGAAATAGAAAGAAGAAAGAAGAAAAGAGGAGAGAGGAGGGGAAAAGATAAGAAAAGGTTGAGAAGTGCCTAATGTCAAATAATTAAGCAGGGTGTTGAGCAATATGGATTACTACAGGTACTCTCTGATGAACCCTTAAGGAAGAAACAGCAGCTGTCCCGGGTATCGGGGTACGGGGGGGGGTGTTAAAGAGATGGCGCAGAGATTGGAACTGCACAATCACCTTGTAAAGAAGGGCGCAGAATGCGAAGCTTTTACTGTCCGTCCAGTGGGAACCTCGCTTGGCCTGGAAACAACAGTCTGGAAATGAAAGGCCTGTCCCTTGCATAGTTACCTGGGGCTGGCATCTCTGCCTCTCCTCCCCGTGCCTTCCCCCCTTGCTAATTGCTTCCTTGGAAGCACAGTTTGGCCAACCTTTGCTATGGTTAACTGTGATCACAAATCCCTTGAAGTCGACAATTAACTGTGGCGTGAACACTGTTGTGGTTTACATTTAGTCTTTGCTTTTGCTCCAGTTTAATTTGGCATGGGGTTGAAAGATAGGAGACTTTTTGTTTGTTTTGTAGTTTTTGTTTTTGTTTTCTTTTTCCCTTGTGCATGTGTTTGCATACTCAGTTTTCCCATCACCTCAGACTGAAGTCTTCCCCCTTTCAAATGGTTTATCCTCGGAGAATCTCTGGCGTTTTTTGAAATTGAGTACATTTTTAATTTATAGATTCTCTATTCTATCTCATTGGATTATTTGTCTCTTTTTATGCCAGAATCATACTGTCCTGATGACCATTGCTTGGTACAATATTTTAAAGTAAGGAATTGTAAATACTACAGATTTGTTCTTCTTCATCAAGATTACTTTGGCATTTATGGTATTTGTAAATCCGCAACAGTTTTAAGATTTTTTTCTTTCTGTGAAGAATGGCAGTAATATTTTGCTAGGAATTGCTTTAAATCTGTAAATCACATTAAATAAAAATAATGGTTTAAAAATTAATTTTCCCAATACATAACATGGATTCTAATTCCAATTTTTCTGTGTGTTTTTTCATTTTTATTCATCAATATTTTGTCATTCTTATTTTGTAATTCTTATCCTTGACTTCTTTGGTTATATTTATTTCTATATTTTTTTATGTTTCTATCATGAATGGGGTTGTTTCATGCATTTCTTTTACAGGCTTTGCCTACTGATACACAGAAATGTTGTGGCTTTTCTATAGCATTTATTTGATCGTGTGTGTGTGTGTGTGTGTGTGTGTGTGTGTGTGTGTGTGATGTGTTTACACATCTGTTCAGCCTTTTCTTTTTTTGAGTTTTTTGAAAATTTTTATTTTTCATAAAGATACTTATGTTATTACTATTAATTTCCCTCAGGACTGATTTTTGCTGTAATGCATAACTTTTGGTACATTGAATTTGTGTTTTGGTTTCTTGCAAGAAAAATATTAATTTCATTTTCAATTTCCTTGTTAACCCATTGGTTATTGACAAGAATGTTGAGTAATCTCCATCTGTCTTCCCGCTTGCTGACATTCTTGCTGCTGATTTTCAGGATTTCTTCCATTATTCATTATGGTCAGGAAAAAAAATGCATGCTATGAATTCAGCTCTTTTTGTTTGTTTGACATGGCTTGTAGCTCAATATATGGTTTATCATAGTCAGATGAGAAGAAAGCATTCACTGTAGTGCTGACTGGAGTATACTCTAAATAGCTATTAGGTCCAATTGGCCAAAAGGGTAGTTTGTTTAGCTCTGTGGCTCCTTGTTGATGTATCTGTCAGGGAGATCTCATCTATCTGTGAAACTGTGCTACAGATATTATTCATTCACTACAGTTATATTAGATGCTGTCTCTAGTCTTAGATAGTATGCTTGCTTTATACAATTTATTGTTCCAATATGAATACCCATATATTTCACCATTATTTTATCTCTTGTTTCACTGCTTCATTATTTATTATTATTATTATTATTATTATTATTATTACAACATATTAACAATTATCTGAATTTTGTACAATTTTGGATTTAAATACTTTTGCCTAATTGGTATCATTTTGTTTGCATAATAAATCTTTTTTTCACCCCAAACTCTCAATATATATGCATATTTATTACCAGAGTATAGTTTTTGTAGGTATTATGGTTTGGGGATTTAATTTATCACCTATTAATCTGTCATCTATTGTTTTAGATTTGATTATTTAATCTAGTTACATTTAAGGTATAATTGAATGATGAATATGTATTCCTGTTATTCTGTATAATTAGTCAAACATCCAGAACTGCTCAAGTATTTTCAAGGTCCAAAAGCAAACTGCTAAGGTTTCCCATTTTGTTCCTGGAAGCTTCAGAGGGCTGGTTCCCACACTTACTGGTGAATGGGCAGAACTGCTGATCTGCTACCCTGAGACTCTGAATGAACCACTCTAAGTGCTACTCAGGTGCTCCTTAGCGATATGGAAAGGAGAGACACATCACAAGTGTTAGGGACACTGACAACTGCTTCACAGGACCTGAGTAAATCTGGTTTTTATATGGTTCCATGCAGCCAGAGCCTGTATGGAAGACGGTGCAGCATGTCTGGGTTCGTTCTCCAAGGCAAAGCAACCATCTGCCAGCTCACCAAACCCAACCAACAGAGGGTGAGGTTCACGGTTCTCTAGAACTAAATGCTTCAAGTGCTTCCACCCTCAGCAGGAATCCTGATTAAACATAGCCAAGGAACTGAGCCTTTAGCAAAAGAATGCAGACCAAAGGCCAACATTCTCAATGCTATTCATTATCAAGGAAATGCAAATAAAAACCACAGTGAGGTGTCATCTCACTCTGACCAGATCTATCAGGAATGTACAGGAAGAGATTGAAACCACCAGGTTAAAGAGACATCTACAGTCCCGTCTTTATTTCAACACTATTCTCGATACCAATGATATGAAATCAATCGGAGTGTCCATCACTTGGTACCCAGAAAAAGAAAATGTGGTCTATATATGAAAATAGAATGTTAGTGTAGCTCAACCAGTGTTGCTACACTAACATTCATAGGCCCAGGGGACACTGTGATATAAAATAAATCAGATACCTACTGAATTTCTAATTCCCGTGCAAGAACGAACAAGTTGATCTCATGCCCCGAGGAGATGGTACAGTAAGTAGATTGCTTGTAACACACATGCATAAGGACTTGAATTGTTTTCAGCCAGGTGTGGTGGCTATTCCAGTGCCCGGGAGGTAGAAACAACAGATTCCCTGGGGATTGTTGGCTGACTGGCTGAATTTGCGAGCTGCAGCTTCTGTGAGATATCTTGTTTCAGAGATAATGTGGAGAGATGTTTAGGAGAGTCCTCATGCCCTCCTCTGGACCCTACATGTACATAGGTGCACATGGACCTTCCAGTACAGGGACATGGATAAAAACATCCTCAAACACAGAGTTGATCTTAAAGAAGTAGTGACTGCAGTCTACTAGAGGGTTCAGGAGGGGTGTTGGTGGAGAGAAGATCATTAATGGGCATAGACACTACTGTGGGATAGGGAGGAATAGCTTTTAACATCCTGTATCTCAGTAGGAAAACTATACTAGGCGACAATTAATAGCATATTTCAAAATAGCGACATTGTAAGGGATCTAACTTAAAGTATTCATGTTTGTCTAAGATTACAGATGTAATAGATACACTGGCACCATCATATTGTTCACATTGTTCACATGTATGGAAATCTTCCATCATACCCCACATATATGTATATGTATATATATACATGTATGTATATATGATATATATATGATATATATATATATATCATATATATATGTGTGTGTGTGTGTGTGTGTGTGTGTGTATGTTGACTGAAAAGACAAATATGTAAGAAATCCCTGGTAAATTAAACTAGCTAGTGAAATAATCTCTTTGACTTTAGAACACAGAGCTTCTCTAGCATACCAATGGCCATAGGGATTACAGTCTCCTGTTAACCTGGATTAGATTCCTTTTCTTTCTTCCTTCCTGAGAAAGGCGATGCTGTCCTAGTAGTTCATCTCTTTTGGTTTTTCTGTCTTACTCTTCCACTGATGCTGTAACTATAATCACGTCCGATTCAGCAACTTGAGAAGACAAACCTTTATATTTAGAAGGCTTAGAGGTCAGAAGCCCAAAATGAATGTTAAGGAAGTAGACTGTGAGTGTTAGCAAGCCCAATTTCTCCTGGTGTCTTCAGGGGGTGAAGTTTATTTCTTTTGCCTTCTTCCCGTTTTCCATGGATCAGGACCAGAGCAGCATCTTCAATTGCAGCCATATGAGTTTTCTGTATTGTTGATTAGTAACAGGGTTGAATAAGAAAGTTCCAACCATTCTAGGCACAAATAGACACATATTCCATTGGATATTTTTAGCCAGTCTAACTGTGGAAATAAATCCATTTGTATTATTCATTTAAAAATTTACTTAATCTACTCAAAGCATATAACTAGCTAAAATTCCCACAGCTCTTATAATTTTTATAGAAAAATATCATTTGTGTCATTTCACCCACTTTTCTGCTTTGTCGTCCTTTTAAGATTCAAATAGACAACAAATGGTGCTGGCACAACTGGAGGCTATCATGTAGAAGAATGAGAATCGATCCATTCTTATCTCCTTGTACAAAGCTCAAGTCTAAGTGGATCAA
>NC_034608.1:65310612-65335603 GCF_900095145.1 Mus pahari
AAAAAAAAAAAAAAAAAAAAAAAAAAAAAAAAAAGATTCAAATAGATGTCCTATGTGTAAAATGCTCACCTTTCTTCAAACTTGC
Organism: Mus pahari; assembly: GCF_900095145.1. Taxonomy (NCBI): domain Eukaryota; kingdom Metazoa; phylum Chordata; class Mammalia; order Rodentia; family Muridae; genus Mus; species Mus pahari. The sequence continues at coordinate 65,310,698 of NC_034608.1, forward strand.
ATGTATTATATTTCTAACTATCTCCTACCCAAGTGAGGGCAAAGTGGCTCTCTGTAACTTCTTCCTCCAGGAGCTTCTTCAGGCGAAGTCATCAGTGAAGGCCCCCATGTGATAGACTGGCAGTTAAAAGACTCAAATGTCAAGATGTTTTTATCCGTGCCATCAACAGTAACTTTCAGAGCGAGCAGTTCTCTGTTTATGTCAAAGCTTCAGCCTGGATATTCCCCCCTCCCCCGTCATAAACAATGAAATTGCTCACATGCTAATGCAAACTTTTTGTTGTCCAATCATTCACACGTCTCATCTCAAATATCCTTCACCTGCTAGTGAGGATGATGGGCTGCATCCTGTGGCTGATGAACACCCATTAGCCTTGAGGAGCAAATATACCTCCTTGTGGGCATCCAGCGTGTGATCATAATAGAATTCCATTTTGTGGTTTGTGGAAAACGAAGTGTTTTAGAAGCAGCCCACGTGTTTGCAGATTTCATACCGGCACTCACTTGTTCAGCCTCTGAGCCACTCACTTGCGTGCTGGTATGTAGCCCATTTTCACACGCAATTGAAGAGAATATGTAGGCAGAATCTAGCTAGTCGGAAAAAAAAAATGAATTTATATATTTTGAGCGTGTGCCTTGCTGTGGAGTACAAAATACCCAGGTAGACATCTCAAATCACTGCAAAACTTTATTATTAAAGAGAGACTAGAGAGTTCAATATCTTTCTCTGTGTTTTCCAACTTTCTTTTATGGAAATTTTTTTTCCATTTAAAGACGGATCTGTTTCATAATCACTGATATAGTGACCAATTTTTAAATGTCGTGTTTTATTTGTCTTCGGCTTGCTCCTTTTGATTTTCATCTTTTGGGGGGATTTGTGTTTATGTTTCGTGTTTTCTTCTCTGATTTTCTTTTCTTTTTTTGTTTTTTGAAAGAGAGAGAAAAGGAGTATTAAACTGGGTGTGTTGGGAGGTAGGAAGGATCTAGGAGGAAATGGGGGAATGGAAAAGCGTGCTTAAAATATACTGTATAAAATACAACTTTCAGTTGAAACACTGGAAGAAATAAATGTTGTGCCATCAAACTACTCAACAGAAAAACCCATTTAAGATTCATTTTGGGGGAGATATCAATGTACACCTGAATATTTAAACTTAATGACCTATATGCTCAAACCCATGACCGTCTGTGAATGAAGAGATAAAGCATATTGATTTTAGCAAGGGCCTTCACTGAAATGTAGGTGTCACTGCATCAGTTTACCATTTTAATGGCTTGCTGCAGTTCAGAAATGAAAATAAATAAATAAGGAAACGGTCATTACCTGGAAGCCTCTCAGACTTACAGAAATGTAATCAATTTTTTATTGGTGGCTAGGCACGGGAAGCCAGTGGTAGATTTTCTGTCCTCAGTTCCACTCGTCTTCTTGTTAAAATATTTAGGGAGCTCCCGTGGGAGATACTGTACCTAGATTGAACCTGTTTACATTAGGGACTGAGAAATTTGTTCTTTGTATTCTGTAGCTGCAAACACATCCTCGTCTCCTGTAATTCCCTCCCCTAGAGGAATCCAGGATGGATTATAACTCTGCTTTGGTGACTGAACACCCTTCTACCAAGACTGGAGACCCAGGGTGCACCACTTGGAGTCCTAGTCAAATACAATGCACAGTTTTGCATCATTTAACATTAGTTCCTATTCAGGTGGGAGCACACCATTTTGATATCTACTATTTTCTAATCATTTTGTTTGGTTTCTTTCTTTCTTTCTTTCTTTCTTTCTTTCTTTCTTTCTTTCTTGTTTGTTTGTTTGTTTTGTTTTGTTTTGTTTTGTTTTGTTTTTGCTGGCTGAAAAGAAATAGCCAACAGGAAGATGTAGAAGTTCTCTAATGACCGATAACATGTTTTATCTAATATTGCATTAAAATATTTTAAAGTCTTCTTTTTTTAAAAAACGAACTTACCCATGTTTAGGAAAAATACACTATTGTTTAAACAGAGTCTAAGTGATGGGAAGATTCAAAAGTCATAGTTTCTCCTGTAGAGGGGCTTGTCACTAACCTAGTAAGAAGAGACATACTTTCAAATAAATTTAATTCAGGATCAAAATAAAGAGATAGCATTGTGAATAAAGAAACGTCAGCCAAGATATGGTAGCTTCTGAGAAAGCAACGGAGCAGAAGCTTGCTTTGTGAAGGAGAAAGAACACTTGTGGTGAATGCAAGTAAACACTGAGTGACTACTGCTAAGACATGCATACTGAGGGATGGCAGTGCTGTGCAAGCAACACATCCCAGCACGTGAGTGATACTTTAAAAACATTAAATAAAAATGAATGGATTATAAACGTAAAGTGTCTATGAGGAAGCACGAGTTTTGACGAATGTGTAGAACCACAGCTCCTAATTCAAAGACTTTCTGACCATGTAGGGTTTAGGGTGACGGTGGTAAAAGCCAAAAGTTGAAGTGAAGCATGGTGGAGCTGGGGAGAAAGAATGGACATATGACCCAGTTTTTAACATGACATTTGTATGGGGGATTAATGAGGTGACTACTGTCAAAACAGCTTTCTGGGGCCTCATTGAAAGGTGGGATTTAGGACCAGACATAGGAATTTCTGAAGCAAGGGTTGAAGGTATAGCTCAATGGGAGAGTACTTGCCTGGAATGTAGTAGACCCTGGATCTGTTTTGTAACACAGGAAAACAAGTATAACAACAAGAAGAAGGAACAGTGATGGCTCAGGAAGACAGAGAACTTCTGATTGCTGATGGCTAACTACAGAGCAGGCACACTGTGAGTTCTTTACATGCATCACTCCATTCCAGTTATTTACAAAGAAGGGGACATGGGCTTAAAAGGGCATTGCCCTAAAGTAACTGCAGCCATGTGTTTCTTCCACTGGAAAAGTCCCAGGGCATTTGGTACTTTGGGCATGTTGTGAGTGGAAAGTGTAATGTGGCTTTCATATTCCTGGGAGAGAAATGAGAGGAGACTGAACTGGTTTTGCAAAGACTGGCTAGGCAGAGTGTCAGGATGAGAAACTTTACTGGGATAATTTCATGTCAACATAAATGTCATCAGTGAGAATTGGAGAAAGGAAACCAGATGTGAGAGAATTTAAAAATGGAAACTTCTGACTCCATATTGCTTCAGAATTCAGCCCGACTGCATCGCCACAGTGGAACTTTCTCTTCAAGGGTCTGCTGCAAATGGCTCACATGTGCAGTGAAAAAAGTCATCTCTCAAGTTCAGGAAGGGAGAAGCTTCGCTATCAAAAGGCATGCACACTCACACATGCATGCACACACACATTCGCACAAACTCATACACACATAAACACACAGTCATACACACACATGCACACATTCAAACACATACACACAGGCACACACGCACACGCGTGCGTGCACACACACACACACACACAAAGTTTAAACATTAAACGTGGAAAAACACAGCATGTTGTGAATGGAAATCTGAATATTCTGAACAGAATCTGCAGTTTGTGGGTCAGAAAAATCCCCCCTGAGGTCATAAGCTTTAGCTTTTACTTTTTGAAGGAAGGCAGATGGATGGAGGTCTTAGGGGGTGTTGATAGGCTAAAGCAGAATCTTCCAGATTGGCTTCACAAGCATGGTTTATAGCAAAGGCTTGCACTGGAGAGGGATAGAATCCAATGTGGTATGTACTTCAAGAGCAGTGTCCAATATGCCAACAGATAGAAGTAGAAAATTAGCAGGAAGATTCTAGGCACATGAGAAAAGGAGTCTATTGATGTTTAATATCTTTTTTTTTTTTTTTTTAAATTAGGGGTCTCAGTAGCCTAGGCCAATCTCAGAGTGGTAGGTAGCCAGGAAGCTCTGGAATTCCTGTGCTTCGTCCCACCCAAGTGATGGTATTATGGGCTTGTAAGACCATCATACCCTGAAGGATGTGGTTTTTATCTGAATCACAATGAAAAAAAAATAGTTAATGAAGATTTTTAGGGCGGTGATATTTTTTATTTGTAACCAATGCAGATAGGATCCATTTTGGGGGGGGCGGCAGATATTGGCAGATAGGAGGATATTTAGGAGGTTACTGCAGGTGGATATTTAATGGTTAGTGCTGGTGGCAGGATCAGGGCAAACCACCCCAGGTGAAGATGTATAGACTGAAGGGCTGGGTATAAAATCACAGGAGAGGGAGGGCGTTCTCAGTGGACAGGCAGATCTAAAACAGAGCTCTCTATAGGTTCTGTCCCAGGTTCTTCCATTTTGAACTTCTCTTATAGGACCAAGCCTGGCGCTCACCCTCTTTTGCTTCCTCTCCTTCATTTCCACCTGTGTATATCTGTTTCCCTCTTTGTATCTGTTTCTCAATCCAGAATAAATAGCAATCTCTTATAATCTCTTCTTTTGGAAGCCATGAATATGTCTGTTTGTTGTATGTAGCTCAGTTTGAATCCCACACCTTTCCTCATTGTCCACACATCTCATGTTGCAGAAGTCTGTTCACTTATTTGTGTCTGGCTATCCTGTTTGGATAGCCAGAGAAAGCAATGTTGTTTTCTTTGTCTATGCAAAGCTTGCCAACCAGTTGGTGTTAGGATGTGTTCAAAAGTCCAGATTATTTCTCAATTAATTTCACATGAGACTGCAGATAGCCAGTCTCCTCTAAGGAGAAGAGAAAAAAGAAAAAAAAAAATCTTTAGCATCAATAGAAGCTCTCCTCCATCCCACCCCACATCCCTCACTAACTTAAATTATTAGCTAGTTCCTGTAGAGGTTGAGTTTAAAGTATGAGGCTGGACATTTTCTACTGAATTAACCAGAATTTAATCAATAATGGTGTGCTGAATTATTTAATTCAGGAGTGATCGGCTAGGTCTTCTGAAATAAAATGCATTGTATCACTCCAATGTCCTTGTCTCAGGGGATGGAGAAAGGGAGGGAACATGGAGTGGAAAGACTGAGGGAGGAGAGACATTTAGTACAAGGAAGGAGGGGTGCCTCGTTAATTGACTATTTTTATTGTTAGACTAAACTTTCATTTACAGCATGAGGAAAGGTAAGGTAGGCAGGTACAAACAGGTGGATACACTCTGAGGTAACCAACATAGCTTGCACTTAATTTTTGAAGATGTGTAGTTAGCTTGTGGACGGCCGTGTGGCTTGGAGTCAAGGATATTGAAGTGCAGACAAGTGCATGTAACCTAATTTCAGGTCCCACACGTCTGATACTGTATACTGGCCCATAGCAGGAACCAACACAAAGAGGAGGTAACTTTAGGAAGGAAAACTTGACAGTTTGGAATCTAATAAAGAGTAAATTGCCAGAAGAAATAAAAGCAAACGACTTGCTGTTGCTGTGTAGCAATCTGGTTTTCATTCCTGAATAGAATGGATTTCAGGGCCCTTCTTAAACTTGGAAAACACATGTTGAAGATGCATCCTAAGGAATTCAAGTGGTAGGTGGCTAAAGTACTTATGCAGGTGTACATAGGTCATTACATTAGGAAGAAAAAAGTACCTTCAAAATGCAGAGGTCTCACTGACAATGGCGAGCCCAATAGTTCAAGATGGGGGTCTCAGAGCACTTCAAGTTGTGGTTATTGACTGCTCTCACTTCGTAGCCCAGGCTAGCTTCCATCCTCCTATCTCAGTCTCTCCGTCCTGGGATTCCAGGTGTGTGCCACCATGTCTGGCGGTTAAAATATGCTGGAATTTACACTCAAAGCTCAAACCCAGAACTACAAGGTGAGCCATTCCATTTTTGTACATGACAGACCTAAACTTGTCTTCCCTTTCCAGAGCCTTTTTGGATGTGTAAATGGTGTTCATAAGAGATCTCCTGCTGCTGTGTCTTCTGTGAATACCACAGGTTTTATTGTTGAAGGGGAATTCCAGAGAGTACAGTTATAGAAAAATCTTTATATCCTGTGAGGTTACATTATTCTTTCCATAATGTCCTTAGCCACAGACATTTATATAACTTGGCCAGCTTCGGTAGGATTTCCACATTCATCTCAGGAACACAATAGCTATAATGGTACCCATTATAACGACCATTCTTCTCAATTGTAAAGACACAGTGAACTTGTGAAGATGAAGCTGTGTCTTGATTGGCTGTTAAGTTGTGATCAATGAAAAGTATTTATGTTGTAATTTTACACCCAAGCAAGAACCAGGCATCCTGGTGATAAATCAGCATGTGCATACCATCAAAAATAAAGTGTCTCACTTAGATAACTTAACTGAATTTTCTTTATGTCAACAGGGCACAGCATAAGTTACACTTAAGAGATAGAATGAAGCAAAAGAAAAACCTAGGCATTATTTTGGTCATTGGGTTAAAGAGAATAACTATTATAACGCACAGAATCTAAGGAGCATAGTGAATCATCTCTAAATCACACCTTACTTGTGGTGAGTTATCAGTGGGAGCCCACGCTCTTCTTCCCTTTTATCTTCATCTCAGAAGATGATAAACTGAGAACTACTTTCAGTATCAACAACATTTCCTGGAAAGGGCCAGAATGTAAATACTGTTGGCTTTAGAGGCCTTGTGTGGTCAATGCTACCACATGCTTCCTAAAGGACAGCTCCTTAGAATGTAAAACCAAGATTTACCAAAGCAGCCTGTAGGGTCAGCCTGGGAACGGTGGTTCAGTCTTTAGTCTTCTGATTTATACGAATGTGCAAGTTGTAAGACTTAATAAAAGTATTGCACACAACTCTTTGATCTCCTGTGCACCACGTACTTTCATTTACCTGAAAAAGTGACCTGGAAGGTCTCTCAAGGTTTAAGAGCAATGCTTAAAAACAGTGGCCAGGGCCTATCACTGGGAAGCCTGCTGAGGAATGACTGCAACCTATGGTTGTCTTCCTGCCTGCATGTGTGTAGGTTCTAGGTCTTGGGGGAGCCTGCTACCTCTGTCCTTCTCGGATTTTGAAGGCACTCAAAGAAAACAGAGTACAACTCAAAGATCTCTTTCCCACAACTCAAAGAAAACGTAGCTGCCTCCTTTCCAGATCCATACACACTTATTACCAGATCATGTCTCATGACTATATGCCAAGCCAGCCTGCCTGCCATGATAATTACCTTGTTGTCCAAAGTGATACTGATTTGAAACTTTCTTTCCTTCAAGTCTAAAATAGTTACTTGCCTTTACACTGTTGGTATTTTTCTTGTCAGCAGTCATATTCCAACAGCTTCCTTTTCAGTGATATTTTATTGAATGGACATATTCTGGAAATGCTATCTTCCATTAATGTTGAAGGAATACACATTTTATTCATAATAAGAGCAACAACAGGTTAGAGCTATTGAGAACCTCAAGCAGAACATATACTCATTCCATCATAATAATAATCCGTGAGGTAGACAGTATCTTTTCATGTGTGAGTGTGTGTGTATTTGTGTGTATGTGCATGTGTGCGTATGCAAATGTGTGTATTTGTGTGTATGTGCATGTGTGTATGTGTATGTATTTGTGTGTATGTGCATGTGTGTATTTGTGTGTATGTGCATGTGTGTGTATGTGTATGTATTTGTGTGTATGTGCATGTGTGTATTTGTATGTATGTGCATGTGTATGTGTATGTGTGTGTATTTGTGTGTATGTGCATGTATGTGTGTGTATGCATGTTTTTGTTGTCACTGGATACCCATGAACTGTGTGTGCATATGTGTATGGAGTTATGTGTATGAAGTTGACATTAGGTCTCTTCCATCTCTCTCAATCTCAGGTGAGATAAGATCTCTTTCCAAACCTGAGATCATCAATCAGCTATATAGGCTAGTCAATAAGCTCCAGATATCTGCCTATCACTGTGACTGGGCTTACAGCAGTGGCCTACCATATATGTCTTTTTATATAAGTGCCAAGGATCTGAATTGGGGTCCTCCTGTTTACACAGAAATCTCTTAGCTGTCTCAGCCTGACTTCAGCTCCAGTATATATTATTATTATTATTATTATTATTATTATTATTATTATTATTATTATTTCAATTTTACAGGTAAAGAAAGTAAGAGTTAAGGAATAGCCAGAGAGACATGAGTTGCTCCTTCTTCACCAACTGCATTTCTCTCCTAGAAGCCTCAAGTGTACAAGGGGAAAAAAACGTGAGGTTCTTAGCATTTAATAATTTCCCCAATAGCTTTGGCTATTAATTTGTTCAACTGTCAATTGTGATGAAGTCTAGATAGAACAAATATATGGTCCGGTTACATCATGGTCTGGTTACATCATTATTTGGTGCAGAGTCGGGAGACAGGTAGCCGCCCTCTGAATCAGGACTGTGGCACCATGGCTACTGTTTGTAATCATTTAGTCGCAGTCACTGAAAATTCTAATTTCTTTTACCTCTGGAGGCGAGAGAATCCCTGGCAGACCTGGGCTTGAGTCTGGCACTGTGGTAATTGCCTCCATCAGCAGCTGATCCTGGCAAATGCTTTCCTATTTGCCTGTCTCCACAGACCACTCCACTCACTGGAATTATCTACTTAGCTCCTGAGGGCTTATGAGTTTGTGACTCCTAATAGGCAGCACAGAGAGCACATTGTGTTGTGATTCCTCTGGAAAATGTATAGACCTAGACAAAGCATGCCACGCAAGAGATTTATATCCTGGTAGTATAATTTAATAACCTCTTTGGAATTTCCTTTGTAGTCATCTATTATTATCCCAGGCATTTTCCAACTAAGGAAAGATTTGGCTGCATCTTAAGGTGCTTTATTCTCTCTGTTGCTTTACCACTTTGCATAGCTGGGTCGGCTCCTTATTTTGTACGTGACTGAGGCAGTACACATCTGCAGATATTTCCTGGTATATTTCATAAAAGTTGATAAAAGTAATTGTCAGAAAGGATCAAATTTTGATAAAATAAGCCACCATTGAGGAATTAGGTACAGGATCCAAATGTGGTTTAAATGATTTGTTAGCATATCTGTCAACCGATTGTGGGAGCTTTAAACTGGAGATGCATGTGTGGATGTACCATCTTGTTTCTGCAAATTTGACAGCAATAGCTTTTTTTTTTTTTTTGAATATACTTGACATTATTTTCGACATTGTTTATGCCAATCACATTTACTGCAAACTGCTTATTACTTTATTGCTGAAAATGGCAACACATTCTTATTTAGCTTTTTATTTTAGAATCAGCAGGCTATCATTCGCTTTATTAATCAGATCCAACCTTGAGGATCATAGCCATCAGATTCAAGTTATCTAATTGCTGCTGCTCAGAAACCGAGAAATCAGTAATGCAGTTATCCTTTCTCCCCTGAGGAATTAGTGTTCCTAAGGACATTATATTTGCGATTGGAGAAAGAGAGTCTTTCAACTTACATATTTTCCTATTGATAACCAAGCATAAGTGGCTTTCTATTATCATGAAGAGAGTCTGGCTGACCTTTCTTTATGCAGCACATATTCTTGCAATTTTCACATTTTAAAATGCTCTTATTACCTTGTATTTGCCAGGATCTCCCTGGCAGGCACTGTTGTATATGCTGTAAAAGTAAAGCTACAATTGGTAACTCACCTGCCATCATTTTATTAGCCCAGTGGAAAAGTCAATATTTCTAATTTGATGCCTTTGGACCTATGCCAGTGTTGATGGAGAATAAAGGCCCAACAAGGCCACATAAGACACACTGATCCAAATCTACAAAGCGGGAGAGCGAAAGTCAAAAGGGTGAGAGAAACGTGTTTACTTGGGAGCCCCGGACTGTGGAATGCAATCTGAGACACCAGAGTTATATCAGTCTGAGATGGTTTTTGACTTTGAAGGGGATACTTTAAAACACCAAGACTGTCCAAAGAAAAAAACAGATGGATGCTTTAGTTTCCAAGGGAACACTTAGTTGTTTCCCAGCACCATTTGTTGAAAATGCTGTCGTTTTCCAACTGGATGGTTTTAGCTCCCTTGTCAAAGATCAAGTGACCATAGTTGTGTGGGNTCATTTTTGGGTCTTCAATTCTATTCCATTGATATACCTGTCTGTCGCTGTACCAGTAGAGCTCGTGTCTCTAGCTACATATGTAGCAGAAGATGGCCTAGTTGGCCATCAGTGGTAAGAGAGGCCCCATGGTCTTGCAAACTTTATATGCCCCATACAGGAGAACGCCAGGGCCAAGAAGTGGGAGTGAGTGGGTAGGGGAGTAGGGCAGGGGGAGGGTATAGAGGACTTTTGGGATAGCATTTGAAATGTAAATGAAGAAAATATCTGATAAAAATTGAAAACAAACAAACAAACAAACAAACAAACAAAAACCCCAAAAACAGTTGTTTCCCAAGCACCATGGTAATGTCCCAGCCATGGTAGTGGAAGCTTTGGTAAAACCCAAAGGGTGGACTCCAACTGAGCTTCAACCCTTGCTTGCATGGTTCAAGTGAGTGTTCTGGGCTGTGCCTTGCCTTATTATCTTCACTCACAAGATAGGGGCTTGTTTTGATACTGAGATTTTTGCTTAGAGAGCTCAGAAGGGCTAGGTTCTGACTCCTAAATGACGTCCCTGGGCGGAGTTTCCCCTTTCAATGTATGTTTTGCATTTTGTTATTTTAAGAAAAAGTAAATGCAGGAAGGGCATGTTGTAATTTGAGTTCCCTTTTCTGTGTGAGCCTTGGAAATCATCGGAGAGAGTCCGTGGAGAGAGCTGGTTTCAAATTTATCCCCATAGTTGCAAAGCCCAGGCAGGATTATAGTCTTACAATCACCATTTATTAGCCAGGCTTCCTCATGTTTGTGGCACATAGAAGGCCCATATTATAAAGTAACTAATGTCAGTTAGAGAACAAACTTATGTATATTATTATTCATTCATTACACATGAAGGAGGACTGCAAATTTTAACACGATTTGCTGAAAATATATGCTCAGATATTTCAGGTGTATTGTGTTTTTCTTGGTCCCAGATTATCCTGCCTTGTTATTGTTGTTGTTGTTGTTGACACCTAAGTACAAAAGCGAAAGCCGATGCATCGGGTGTCCGAGCACATATTCATATCAGGTTTTATCTCACCCAAAATGAACCAGTCAGTCTGGTCTGAACCAGGATAGTCTAAACTATTGAATCAACATCCAAAATCTACAGGAAAAGGACAAGGTAAAACTCATCTAGGTCATGGGTCAGGAGATTTAACTGGAACTCATGATCCCTCTTCTGTTCCAAAAATATTGAAAGGAATATTGGCCAATTGAGCAGTCAGGCTAACACTATTGGCATCAAGATAAGCTTCCTAATTTCCTCATTTGGATATAAGAGGGGACCCAGGTTGGGGATGAGAACATTCTCCTTTTGATATTATATAAAAGTAAACTATTCCCCCCAGCCCCCCAAAGAACCAAAGGAACACAGGTTCCCATAGGTATTCAGGGAGAAAACGAAAGGCAATTTCCTAACTGGCTTTTATGTGGCATTAGGCTCTCATGAGACTTCAATGTGAATTCCTGTCTCCAGTAAGAATAAATAGGTGGTTGTACAACAGCCACCCTTCTTCACAAAGGACAGATGTCTTCGCTGCAGCCACCACTGCAGATCCCCAAGGTCACTGAACTCCAGAGATTCCAAAATGCCTTCTATTTCTGACTTTTATAAACTTTATCGTGTGTCCAGAATGCATACTGGAGATTCTATCTTGCATCTCCCGGCCAGGCCATCAAGCAATCCTAGTGATGTAATTTGGCTCAATCCCTCACTGTCTTCCATCCTCTCTCTTCCTTGGGCCAAACTGCAATGTAAGAGATCATTTCCTTTCCTAGAGCCCATGACAACAGCCATCTGTGCTTTTCTTTCTGCCCAGAAGTTCTGCAGGCCAATCTCCGCATGTCTGAATCTGTTATAAGTTTCAAGGGCTCCCTCCAATGTCCTATTACCCTTCTGTCCCATTACCCTTCATTCCTCCTTAGCCCCTAGCTGAAACGATTCTCTTCATTGGACAACACATGTTTCCCTAAAGATTGTGTGTGTGTGTGTGTGTGTGTGTGTGTGTGTGTGTGTGTGTGTATGCACATGACAGCCAGTAGAGGGTATCAGATCCCCTTGGGACTGGAGTTACAGGTTGTTGTAAAGTGGCTGAAGTTGCTTCTGGGAAGCAAATGAGGGCCCTCTGAATAAGCACTAAGTTCTGTTCTATGCTCCGACATCACCTTTTTTTTTTTTTTTTTTTTCTGTGCCTTTCCTACAGTATGCAGCCCTTTCCACCTGGCATACGGCTTTTTTGGATGCCATTTCTCTGATTCTTCTGTAAGATCTGCTTCATTTAGGTCACAGAAATAGTGATTTTTTTTTTTACTCTATCTTTAATGAATGAGGGAAGAGACTACGGGGAATGTGTGGAATGTGTGACCATAAGAGAAAAAGAGAGATGCTGGAGTTAAAGAGAAGGCTTAGAGGTTTAGAACAGTTGATGATTCTGCAGAGGAACAAGGCACCACCTGTACACATAAAATAATAAAATAAAGTAAAATAAAGCAAAATAAATCTAAAAGCCAATCAAGACCTCACTGCTGCACTCAATACAGACATGCTCTGACCTTCTGGGACAATTGTAAACTATTTCTGACTCCATTTTCTCTTTGCCTATACCCATTCTTTGGACAAAGATCTCTATTCACAGGCTACAACCCCCCTCTCTGTTTCCCAGCCTGACTTCTTTCCTATGCCCTGCAACCTTCATTCTGAGTCTCTCTGCTTCCATACTTTGTCCACTGAATTTATCCACCTTCTGCACTGGTACCAGAGATCTATAACACAAATTAAGTCATGTCATATCCATGCCATTCATTCCCATGGTTTCCCTTCATCTAAGGATATTTGCATATAGCACCAAGTAACCTCTTTGGTACCTTGTTTACTTCTGTAAGTCCATCTCCAGTGTTTTTCCATTTGTCATGTTATAGATCAAATACTCATGCTTTAAATTCTGTTATGATTGCCTGACAGTGCATAGTCTTCTTGTGGCATTTCCTCATTCTTTATTTTATCTTTATACATTTTTCATTTTAAAAAAATTATTATTTAGGATTTATACACCATATAAAACCATTTCTGTCTTTCTTTTTTCAGACTTCTGTTTCTCAAGATGTTAGATTTTCATAATGTGTCCTATCATAACAAATTATCTGTGGCTGTCTCTGTCACTGTGTTGATACTGTTTATTATAATCACATGCCTAGAATTGAGTGTTTGAACTCATTGACAGCATTTTTGTGTCTTTAAATACTTAAGATATAGTGTAGTGCCCAACGCACTCAGAAAAAACCAAAACGTGTCAGTAAGCTCTAACACTGATAGTTGGGAACCAGAAAAAGAAATAAAACTGATGCAAATACATTAAAGAGCAGGGATCGGGGAGATGGCTCAGTGGTTAAAAACTACTACCGCACATATAGGGACGCCTGAGTCACAATCTCCAGAGCCCATGTAAAACCTGGATGCAGAGTTTGAACATGGGTTAACCCAGCACCTTTATTAGGAGATGGGATAAAAATATGGGAGGATCCCCAGAAGCTCACTGGCCCGGAAGCCTGGGGTACTCAGGGAAAAACAAAGAGATCCCCTTCTCAAGAAAGGTGGACCAATAGTGAAGGCTGTCTTCTGACCTTCACACACACTTGCTGTAGCATATATGCTCCTACACACACACACACACACACACACACACACACACACACAAATATAAGAAATTAAAGAGCAGAGGAAGCTAATTGTGGTCATAGGAACATCCCTTGAGTTGCTAGACTATTCAGTGTGGGCAGTAGTGACTGAACTGGGAGAATCGAACCTGATTAGGAAGACAGGACCAGAGAGCAGCTGCTGAAGGATTTAAGTGGGAAAGGACAGGGTTCTTTCAAACTCAGTTCACTCTGGTAAGTATTTGGGTATGAATTTAATGGACTGCAGGATGGTACACTGACCGATGCCTGTAACGATGTGACAATGTGGCCAAATCAATGAAACGATGGAGCAAAGAAGTCAGCCAGAAAAGGGTAATGGACGTGGAAAAGACTATTAAGGAAAAATTAATATGAGCTGTTGATTTGAAAAAATGAAGAAGGGCTATTTATCTACTAGTCTCATCTACTGAATATGGTTGAAGTAAAGTTTTATCTTATTCTTTTAACTGACTCCAAAGCCCTGTGTATACAAAGCACATGATGTACCACTGAGGTATATCTAAGTCCCTGGGGTAGCCAAGAGTTTTAATAAGGACTTGTCCAACTACTACCAACCACTTTGTTATGGGTCCACAGCTCAGGCATTGATTAGTCATCCCACAAGAGGTTGACCAGATCCTGTACAGCCCTCTATTCTTTGTTTAGCTCAAGGTTGCTATGGGATGAGTGATCACATCTCCATATTCATGGGCCATAGTGCTGATGCCCAAGGTGAGTTTGCATTAGAAGGCCAAGCCTTTGAGAGCTGAACAGGCACAGATGCTCTCAAGGAGGAGGTTTGTAACCTTGTGAGAAGGGAACCTTAGAGAAATATTCTGTCTGTCTTTCCCTTTCTCTCTCCTTCCTTTGAAACACTATACCAAGAAAATGTCTATACATAATAAAGAAGGCATTCAATAGGATTCTAAACACCAGCACCTTGTTCTTTATCTGTTATACCCTGAAAAACTAGAAAATATAGTTGACTATTTAAACTACTCGATCTATAATAATTTTATAGTAACCTGAATTAAGAAATATGAATATTGAAAGACAAAGCAATAAAGAACAACAAACAAGAAAGTATAACAACGACTAAACCAAGAGAATAGTCAAATATATAAAGAACCGCTGGTTATTATTGATGTCTGTTTAGGTGTTAAACAGTTAAACAGTTTGCCAGTCTAAATTACCATGCAAACCAGACCGCGAGTTTTATTACCACCCCTGGATGTGTGTGGGTTATCTGGGTTGTGAAGGAGAAGCACAGAGTGTGTAAACCTCACTAAAGTTCCTAAAAATCATCCTCACATTAACAAAATTTCCTTTATACAGTTTTTCCCTAAAGTTGGAGGAAATCAGGTGTTCTTCAAAGTACTACATAACAAGAAGAAATTTCCATTGACTATTTATATGAAGGCTTACAGAATATCCTGAATGTAAAATTTTAAGGTCCTGAGGATCTGTTGGTAGACAAGTGACAAACTAAGATATCATATTTTTATCTATCTGTCTATCTATCTATCTATCTATCTATCTATCTATCTATCTATGTACATACATCTCTCTCTCTCTCTCTCTCTCTCTCTCTCTCTCTCTTTCTCTCTCTCTGTCATCTGTGTCTCTGTGTGTAGATAAATCATAGACAGACAGACAGACAGACAGACAGACAGACAGACAGACAGACAGACAGACAGATTTTTATCCTGCCTCATAAGAGAAAAACAAACCTTGCCATTTGAGATATCATAAAGGAACCTGGCCATCATTGCATAGGGGTAAATAAGAAAGGCACAGAAGGTCAAACACTGTATGGTTTCACTTCTATGTGGAATCTGAGAGAAGTCGGCTTCAGGAGAACAGTGGCTTCCATGGGTTCTATGTGAGGTAAAGGGGAAAGCACCAGGCAAAAGGAGGCAAGCTTCAGTTACTATGCAGAGATGTGATGCACGTGATGGAGACTATATGTACGAATGCTGTGTCATCTCTCTGGAATTTGCGACGGAATGTTGTGCGAACACCCTACGGTAACTACGTGAAGTGACAGGCATGTTAATGAGCTGTGCGTTGGTAACTGTATTATAGTGTATATTGATATCAAGGTGTACTATAGACTTTAAATATACACAATTTTAGCCTCTCAATTATACCCAAGTGAAGATGTGGGGAAATGAAATAGTGATGCAAGACACACACAGCCCAGGGACGGGCAGGGTGAGGCATGGGGCACGCCATTAAAGTTCATTTTCTATGCTTCTTTTGTGTTTACCTCAAAATAAATCAAAATGTTTTTGGAGGTTGCCAGGTGTTATTAGTGTGGAAACACTAAAACAATAGGAGGTATACAAAGTAATAAAAAAAGACTATGGGACCAGCCCTAATCATAATCTAAATAATGGGAAATACAATAAAACAAATGAACTGAGAAACGCGGAAGACACTCCACAGCATTCCAATTGCAAGAGGCGAGTATTGCATTTTCTCAAATGATGTGAGCTTCTCCTGAGCCTGATAGTAACGCAAGCACAGCAGTTCCTTCTTTGTATGTATGGGAAAGCTAGCCCTTTTGAGAGTTAGAATAGCTTTCAAGACTCCTGATTTAAATTTCAAACTCTTGATCATAGCTGGGGAGCAAAGGTTTTTTTTTTTTTTTTTTATCTTGGAATTGGAAATTGAGTCCCTTTAGCTCTATACCAAGTGATAATATTAAGCATTTTGTTGTATCCACCATGCAAGCCGAGTTCCCCACTGTGCCTTCAAAGCCACAGTGAATGAGCCATATTTGGATTTGCTTATCAGAAAGAGACATTTAGAAAGACAATGCACTTGTCCTGCAAGCCCCGGGCTCCTGATGCTTTCAGATAGGCCCGTGGAGAGCTCCAAAATGGGCCCGAAAATCAGGCTGACATGGTCGCTTAACAAGCTTCGGTTTGCGCTGTGGGCTCAGGGAGTACATAGTGTCACCCCACAGGGCGGCCGATGGCAGCCATCAGAATCCGAAGGCAGGCATCAAAGAACACCAGGTGAAGATTTCGCCTTAGAAGAAAGAAAAGGCAGATGGCGGGAATTACCATGCCCTTTGCCGATTAAGCCTTTTCATGGCAGCTGGATCCCTGGCTAGCCCTGACTGCATGAATGAGGCTGTAGAGTGTGTTACACAGGCCTCTCACCCTTCCTTCCACCAAGCCTCAACACGGTGAACCGTGCAGAAAAATCTCTTCTTGTCCATTCCCTGGAAGGAGTAAAATCCCAGGCTCTTCCCTCCACATGGGTAAAAATCGGGTACCTTTGCTTTGGTTTGCTTGTGTGTTCATGAAGAATGATGGACTGGGGCCATGCTTCCACTGGGAGAAAGCTCGGTCGGCTTGTAAGGGTTGACCTTGGGAGGGATTTGCCAAACCCCAACCTTTGTGGGCTTTTGATTTTAAAATCTCTCTAACAAAAGCTCTGCCAGGAGAACTGTTATTACAGAGATGCATCTCCTAGGGAGAAGTGGGTTAATTGCAAGCTCTTGCCAGTAAGATAAAGGAGAGTTCGCAAAGCTGACAAAATGCGCGTTGCATTGCTCTTTCAGGAAGGGGGCGGGGGGGGGGGAGGAAGTAAACAAGATAACACAAAAAATATGAGGGAGCCACATTAAAACTAGCAAATGTCATAAATAGATGGTATAAAATTCTAGGAAGAAAGCTGTATGAGGTTCCGGATGGCTCATAAACAATTGGCCATCTGACCTTGATATGAATGCAGAAATCCGTTAGCAATCAAATACTCAAACATAACTGTACACTAGGACATATGTATCTGTCTTGTATTAATTTGTGGTGCCAAGACCTAGTTCAATACCACGCTGTGGACTTTTTAAAAGATTTTATTTTATGTCCTGTTAGGTGGTCCTTTTTGAGATTTGGTAAACATAATTAATTCACTATGAAGAGCTACAGCAGAAAGTGGGGGAACAAGATGTGAGGCTTCGCGCAACATCGGGTGACTTTTATGGAAACTGAGTTCCTGTTTTGAAAATAAAAATAAAAAAAAAAAAACAACTTTGGAGTAGGCAAGATTATCTATGTTCTACTATTTACAACGCTCTTGTTCTAATAAAGGCTTTACCTTAAGGATAGTCTCCTAAGCTTAATTAATTTAAAGAGAAAAAAAAAACCCTCACATTAGATGGTTGTATGGTTTAGATGATATTGATGGCATTAGATAAAATAACACTATTATGTTAATGAGCAGGGGTGAAATTATTAAATGTAAGGTTTGATACAACAGTCTGAATATGTTTAATATGTATTCACCTATATATATATATATATATATATATATATATATATATATANAGAGAGAGAGAGAGAGAGAGAGAGAGAGAGAGAGTTGCCCTAACATGTCGATAAGTAGGAGTCTTTTCTGAATACATCAAAGAAATTACAGAGAAAATTGCATTCATGTCCACGTGTCCAAGGGCTGGTCATCCCTGGAGGCCACATGGCTTAATTTTGCCTATTAAGTAAATGAATATTCTTGAGAATCCACAGAGTCAAGCAAAAAAAAAAAAAAAAAAAAAATACAACAGTACCATTGTCTACTTCTATTCCAGTACGACTCAGAATAGACATTTCTCCGACTGATTTGAGCTTCATTTGGAAGCAATTAACTATTTTATATTAGATATAATAAGGGTCTCTAGTGCATGGACCACATTTGCCTGCTTCAGTTGTTTAAGGCTTAATTGAGTAAAATTGCATTCACACTCAACACAGCTCTAAATGGTAACCCATTCTTGATTGCTGAATAACTTGTTTCTGCTTTCATTTCTTAAAATGTGCTGGGCAGGTGAAGTGAATTAGGATTGAAGGCCAGGACAAAGTTAGTAATTCCTTTTATGCTCAGTCTTCTCCCCTGTGCTTTGTATTTGATCACCCAAATGTCCAAGAATCAGTGAACAGAGTAGTTTATAGTCTACTTACAAATATCCTCCCAACCCTCAAACTTTAATCATGTAACTCATTTTAAAAAATATGATTATTGTTTGCAGCTTGGGACTTCATTTATGCTTTTACGGGGGGGGGAGGGGGAGTAGAGATTCAAATGCGTCAAACCTTAGGTCCGAAAAGTAAAGACTATTCAGATAATTTATGAAACTTTAGATGTCTACGAACACAATAAAATCTTTGGAGTAAGGAGGCCAAGAGAGGCTCATTTTATACAAATAGATGTGCCGGTAACTTATTTACTCACAGTGACTTGTCTACTGTTATAGTGTGTTTTGTGTTACTATAAAGAAATAAACATTTGAGTTGAGGTACTGCATCACGTTTGCTTGGCTCATGGCTTGGGTGAGGAGAGGCACAAACAACGTGGTGCTTACGGCTTAGCAAGACACTCCCTGGGTGGGTCACAACATGGAGGAGAAAGTCAAAGGCAGCTTATATTACCGATAGGCCTTGTGGATAAAGGCCAGTGGGTGGGGTAGCATCAAATTGGAAAAACCTCTTTTAAGAGCTAGTCCACTCCCATGAAACCTAATGCAGTCCTGAGATTTAGCATGAATCCACTCATGAATCTAGAGTCTTTATCATCTCATTACCTTCTACCAGGCCCTACCCCTTCAAAGTCCCACTTCTTCAAGGTCCTACCTCTTTCCTGTTGTTCCACTAAGATCCAGCTCTAGGAAATGATCCTCTTAGGGACACTCCACACTCAAAGCATGACGCTCAGTATGCAGACTATGTAGTTTCTTCTTAATATAATTGTTTTTCCTTTCTAAGGAATCTAACTCCCTTTCTTGAGGGTCTCGCTATGTCCTTGTAAATGCAGTGGGTATTCAGCCACATTATCATAGATATTCCAACTAGTAGACTCTCTTGGGTGTGGGGGTGCAGACATTATGGTTCTTCATGTTTAAATTCAGGATCAAATAGAGGTTCTGGATAGAGAGAGTAGGGAAAGGAAACTTGCCATTAATTCTTAGAAACAATTGGGATGGTACCCCATGTCTCCGTTTCCCCACCTCATAGACTTGTATTTGGAATATAGACTTGTATGGGACCATTTCTTGACTGTAGATATCTCAGAATATTTAAGATACACTTGAAATACGTTGATAATTTATCAATAATATCTCATTCTTGTGCCTATATTGTAAATGCCTATAAAGGCAGGGATGGTCCTTTCTTTTATCTTTAGTTCCGTGATAAGAGATTTCATGCCCATTTCTATCCATAAGCAGTCGATTTCTGTGTGCATTTCCTTTCCTATCTAAACAATGAGAGTTCCATTTTGCAGCTTTCCTTGTCTTGACTCTAACCTTTTAACCTAAGAAGATGTTTAGTGACAACTGATAATGTATGCCAGGCAATTAATTGATATAATTTGCTTTGAAAAAGTATCAAGAACATGGAAGACACAATCTTAAAAATGCCTTTGTAAACAACTTTCCATTTAAAGCATTGCAAAACAAATTGTTTTCCTTGAATGGAAACAAAAAGAGCCACTTTATGTAATACCTCAAAAAGAAATAAAACAATAGGACCAAACCCACAGCCTTTCATAAACTCATTACAGAGCACATCTATGACTAGAGGTATGTTGTATTTCTCAAATATAAGGCAATAGAAGTGAGCACTAGATGGGTGTCCTGTAGTTCAGTTTGGACCTCACTGGCTGGTGATGGTGCTGAGTCCACAGGTTGTGTCTTATGCTCCACAAAGACTTCTTATGCTGATGCCAGCCTTCAGAACCAGTTCCTCACATGGACTTTCAAGGACCAGTTATGATTTGAGATTTGTACCACCCCTCCTTTATTTTATCCTTCTCTTGGAATGACAGTCCAAAGACTCAGGGAAACATTCCATTTTGATGGTTTATTTTAAGGGCCATCCTAATGCCCACAGTTAGTGTTGAAAGAAATGGACAGGGCAAGATCCTGGGATGAACGATGCAACACAGATCCTACGTCACTCTTTATGACCTTCATGTGTTCAACCACCTGAAAATTCATCTCATCTTCTCATCCAGGGGACTGCATAGAGCTTAGTTCCTGGACCTCCCACCCCTGCTGTGTCTGGAGGGTAGGTGGTGCGGCTAAAAATTTTAGCCTTTAACCACTCAGCCTTGTAGGAAACCAGTTTCACCCCAGGGTTTCCCAGTGCCTCATTTTAACACAAAAGTGTTATCAGATGAACTCATTCCGAGGAAAAAAATCAAAGATAGTTTGATCATTCAGAAGTTTCCAAGAGTTTAAAGAGCTATGGCATAGAATCAGAGGCACGACCAAATGGAGCACAACACTCAGGAACATTCCAACAGTGGTAAGGGAATGCTTGGACATCTCAAGGCCCCCCTTAGAGGATCACCGGAATTGAATTTGGTAACTCTTAATTCTGTTTCGAGGTATGCTATTGTAATTTTTTTTTTAAATCTAAAGTGTTTTTTTGGGTTTTTTGTTTTGTTTTGTTTTGTTTTGTTTTGTTTTTTTTTGGACTGCATCTAGAACACCGAACTGGTGCTAGATGGTACCCACTAATGCTGATGCTTCTCACAGTTAGCTGCACTTCTCCGGACACTTTTCCTGTTCGTAAATTGTGGTATTAATAGTAACACTCTCACATGCAGTTGTGAAGAGTAAATGAGGAGACCCAAGTAATGTGCTAGAATCGGTGCAGGGGAATCCACCAAGTATTCTTTAAGTGTTCGCTTGGGCAAGGAGGAAGACCATAAAAGAATGGACCATTCATTCAGTTCTCACTTTCCAGTGCAGTACTAATAGTTAACATACATTATTAATACTAGTCATCAAAGATCAGAAGCAAATAAGGGGATAATAAGGACTCAGATTTAGACCCTTGTAGCTCCCTAGTTAGAACTCGGGGACAAAAGAGCATACCATACAGCAGAGATAATCTTTAATTATTATGGCTTTCCTCAATAACTACAAAAAAGATTTTGCTCAGTGGAGGGCCCAAAACCAATTTCCCCCTGATAGCCTTGGTACACTGCACCACTGCCAGAAGCTACAATGATCCTCTGATGACATATGGCTATTCAAAGCAGACATTATTAATGTAGATAATTTGTTAAAGGGTTTAAATGTGATAATTATAATTATTATCAATTTTTGTTTTCTTTGTGGCAGAGGATTCTCTTTAAACAGAAGCGATGTAACACCTCTCCTCTGCATTTGTCTTGTTTGTCCTTGAGAAACTCATGTTGATATTTAATTGACGATGCCTACTGGGAGGTGGAGTCTTTAGAATTCATAGCTGTTTTGTGAGACTCAGTTAATTCTCTTGGTAACCAATGCAATTTGACCTTTTGTGTCTGGGTTACTCAAAGGTGTTACCTTAGTCAGGGCTTCTATTGCTGCTACTAAACACCATTACTAAAAAGCAACTTGGGGAGGAAAAGGTTTTTTTTTTTTGTTTTTGTTTTTTTGTTTTGTTTTTTGCTTATATTTCCATATCTCTATTCACCATTGAAGGAAGTCAGGACAGAAACTCAAGCAGAGCAGGAATCCGAAGGCAGGAGGTGATGCAGAGGCTGTGGATGGGTGCTGCTTACTAGCTTGCTTCCCATGCCTTGCTTAGCCTGCTTTCTTATAGAACCCAGGACCACCAGCCCAGGGATGGCACCACCCACAATGGGCTGGGCCCTTCCCTCTTAATCACTAATTAAGAAATGCCTTACAGCTGGGTCTTAGGGAGGCATTTTTCTCAACTGTGGTTTGTCATCTCTGGATAACTCTATCTTGTGTCAAGTTGACATAAGGTTAGTCAACACAAGCGTGGAGTAGGAGGTAGAGGGCTGTTAAATGTAAGATTTCCTCACCTCCTTACCCCTTCTCCAAGTGTCCACAAGTCATTCTGACTTCTCCCATGTCCTGAAGAAACATGACACCCTCATCAAGCATGGCTGTCACCTTTGTACTTCCTAATCTTCAGATTGAGACCAAATAATTTCCCCTTTTCTTCTTCTTGCCCAGTGTCAGTATTCTGTTTAAGCAACAGAAAAGACAAAGACAGCCTTGGTACTTGTCATGGAATGGCTTAAGTATGGGATCGTAAAAATTACACTCTATAGCACATGCAATTTTCCTTTGCTATCATTTCTTAAAGTTTAAGAACAGTTAAAAGACAGCACAATTATTTTATATATTTTGTTTTCTTGACCTTTTAATTTTTTTATATTACTCATGACTGTGTATATGTAGAGTATATTTTACTTATACAAGAAAATACTTCAGTTGTACTTACTAAAGTGAATTATATTCTCATTTCCACAGAACAGCACTGGTCGGTTATTCTACCTTACTCAAAAGAAATGTGTCCGTCTGTGTATTTGGTTCGTAAGTATTCATTATGATGATATTTACCAATGCAAGGCCAACCTGTGACTGGGTTTTGAAAGTCTGGTTTAGTAGTCTTACCTTTCCTTTCTGAATGCATGATAACCAAGACCTTTAGGAGACAGAAAGTCTCTGGCACCTCCGGAGTCTAACCTGGGCTACCTGTTTTCCACAGGACTATATATTGCCCTTTTTGATTTCACTTATTACTCTGTCACCTCAGATAAACTGATTGATACACTGTCTTCCATCTATGGATTTATGTATCACTGTTTTTCCATTTTTTTTCAAGATCACTGAAAATAATATCTCAAAGCTTCCACTTCACATGGATCCTCTTACTCAACATTCAGCTCAGAGCTCACCCTCTGCTTCAGCCTCTCTGCCTAATTCCTCTTAACTTTTGCTGCCTGGCACTTGGGCACATCTTTTCTGAATTTCCAACCTCATTATATGCTTTATCATGAAGTAGCATGAATACATTTATTCGAGCTTCCATTGAATTAGTTTGGGAGTCCATGGCATTTTGCCAGTCACACATTAAGTCCCTAAACTCTGGTTGCTAACTCTTAAGGCCATCCCAAAGCCACATGGTGCCCACCTCTAAGATCCCAGCATGGGACTCTTCAGAGACCCAGCTTCGAGTGTTAGTTGAGTAAGCTGAAATGGTAGCAGGCAGTGGCATGCTGACTTTATGTGTTTGTAGCATCACAGATGAGCAGTTTCGTGGCCCGAAATGATTTGTCCCTCAGGAGAAACCACAAGTGTTTGCTTAGAAACAAAGGGAAATTAAATTCTCTCCCCCCCCCCCAATTTCTGAGATACTGAGAAATTAAATGAATTTGGGACCGAGGAAATTTTAGGAAATGAGAAAGAACAAAATGTCAATCAGTGACTATTTTCCAATTCATGAAATGAGGCTGCAGCATTGGCAAACGAAAGAAGGGGCTAACCAAGAATGGAACCTGAAACTGGTTATCAGTTTCCTACAGGACACTGAGACAGAGAACTATATATATAATACACAGGCAAACTGAATAAAAATGTAGTAAATAATTATGATTCTGTACATTTTAATACAGAAATTCAAGGAGCATGTCAATTTGGATTTTTAAAATTTGTGTGGCATATTGAAGGGAACAGAAACAAAAATAAATTGTATGGTTCATTTTAAAAGATAATGTGTATGTATGCATGTGTCTGTGTGCAAGTATGTGCATTCGAGCAAAGATGCTTGAGAGACAAAGAGACTGCATTAGGTTCCCAGTGACTAGAGACACAGATGGGTATGATTCGCCTGATATGGACACTTAGAACCAAAGTCAGGTTCTCTGTGGAGTAGTGTGCGCGCCCAACCACGGAGCCATATCTCCATCCCCACGCTCTTTTTAATTGATACTGACAAGGTCTTTCATAATATGTGATATTCATCAGGTAAAGGGATGCTGATGGAGGACCTCATGCTAAGCGAAGTAAGCCTAATGTGGAAAGACTCACACCATGTGTTTTTGAATGTGGAAATGTAGAATGTGGAAATAAATAAAGACCTATGAGTGAATGAGAGTGATGGAGGGGAAGAGAAGGGAGAGAGCACAAGGGAGAATAAAGGGACATGCATACTTAATGGGCAATCCATGCATCTATATGTAAATGTCACACTAGAGTGGTTAGCTTGTCATCCACTAAGAGAAGTTCTCTCATGAAATGTGCTCTTTAGAGAAATGGTCCCTGTTATTTCTACTGTGACTGGAGTTATATAGAGAGGTGTGTTAGGAATGGATTTTTAGTTGTTTGTAAAATGTGTACACTGGACCCATTCTCCATTTTCATAGATGTTAGGTATGAACTCACAAAGGTCACAACAGCATTTACGAGGCCTGTGAAAGACTAAAGCCAGATGATATCCTTGC